>NC_136408.1:83397788-83777788 GCF_051521515.1 Lactuca serriola | reverse complement strand
AAACATACAACTCTAATATTAATATGTCCGATGATACCAACGAATACCAAACTAATTTTTAAGGATATGATAAATAGAAAATAATAGTATAATATTAGATTGTTAAAAATTAAAATAAATAGATAATTAAATAAATTAGTCGGGTTGGCGAGTTGACCCGCGAACCCAAACATGTAACCCAACCCAGTAAATAAACGGGTTGGCGGGTCGGAAATCTCAACCCTAACCCGCTTATCTTCGTGTCGGGTTCGTGTCAGGTTACGGTTTGGGTCGAGAGTTGTCACCCCTAACAAATACTATATCGCATCACGTACAAATGTATAATGGTAATTCACTCCAACATATGAACCAATAAATACTTCTTCAAACTATTCTAAAAGGGCATTATATGAAGAATATATATATATAGTATATACATATACATATCGTAAATAAAAGGTGTTTTGACCAAAATCTAGCTAAACTTCTTGAACCATGAATCTACCTATTAAACAACAACCAATAAAGAAAAAATGCATGCATGCATACATACATACATACATATACACATACACATACCAAAGAACTCTTTCATCCAATCTTTTCTGTATTTGTATCATCAGAAGGCCATATCACAGTCTCCATGAGCCTTTCACGCATCAACTCCAAGTTCATATCCGAAAAATCTTTATACATTTCAGCATGATCCAATTTCTACCACAAAATCCAAATCCCATAAATTTCCCATTTTGCCACCCGAAATTACAAAATCAAATTACATACCTTGACCCATTTACCATAAAGGTGAAGGCGTGTCACCATTACTCTTTCTGCAAGTTCATGCTTCTCCTAAAAAAACAAATTTTGAGATTATAAACACAGTTGAAGACCCATGAATGTTGTTCAATTTGTGAGATTTTTATGTACCTTTTGAAGGACTCGAATGAAACGTTTTCCATCAATGGGCTGATTTGATGCCACAAAACTGTTGAAAAAAAAAGTCAAAATTACAGTATCAAAATCAGAAATAGAGTAACCTAATGGTGTTATGTAATAATACCCAAAAGCTCAATAACCTTTATATCATTAGACGTTATTGGTAGTCTACAATATAAAACTTTTAATACACAAAAATGGTGTTTTGTGTTGAAATGCTCTAAAACGAGTTCAATATTTAGTATAACATAGTAATAAAAAATATGTCACTTAATTATAAAAATAAAAATTTGGTACTAAAAATCATGAATTTGGTAGAATTACTCATAAAACCATCGATATTGAGTTGGATTCATCTCATAAAGTTGGTTCATAACAGTCCTCACTGCTTTGTAGGTGAAAAGATTGAAGATTTGCTGCAAGAAACGTAACATTTGGTCATTAGATTCATGCCAAAAGGGTAAATAAGTCATAAACTTGAAACAATTTCAAGTATTTATAGACTCCAAATAGAATGTCATTTCTTTCTGTGATAATTAATGATAAAGTTGACGTAATATTTGGTGCAAAGAGTGATTCTCTCCAATCAATTATACTAATATCCTTTTTTTCTAACTTTTTAGTTTTATAAAACAACCGTTCTTATATTTATTGGATTTTTACAATTTTGATCCATATTTTTCTAATTACAGTAACTTTACAAATTATATTATCAGACAATCGATAATAAAGAAATAAAATCATTCGTGTATAATTATGTCATCGTGTTATCAAAACAATCATTTTATTAAATGAAAAAAGTTACATTCAACGCACATTTAAATAAATCTTACTCGTGCATTTTGAAAAATATTACATCTACATTTTAAAGATTATTGCATATTTATGTGTTGGAATGCTTTTTTCCATCAATTAAAGCTTTTATATTGCTAATAAAATAATACTAAATGTTAATTAAGTTTGAAACATAAAATTCAATTTAATACACATAATAAATTAATGTTAATTCAAATTATAATATAATATTAAATAACAAATATCACGTATATCATATTATTATAGAATAAAAAACTAAGAAAATATGAAAATTCAAAATTCAAAGTTGTACAGAGGAAACTTTGCACCAAATTATTTTACTATCCACCACACCATTTTTTATCTAACAAATGGTGTTGGGTTGAAGAAACCTTACACTAAAATTGGTGAAAAAAAATGGGATTTTGTTTTGGGTTTTCTAAATCAAAGTTAAGTATTTATAGATACCCATTGAATCCTAATTCATTTGTAAGATCTGCAAATATAATTAAATAACCATCGACAATTCGACATAAAAGATTAAAAAGAAGTAGATTTACAAGTTCTTACAGATTTAACATCATGAAAACTTTCTTCATACTGTCCACCAAGATCATTGACAATCACAAAACTTTTAACCCTCTTCTGCTTCTTGGAAGCAATTGCCTTTGATGGAAGCCTGGAATCCGTGAAAGAAGATCTCAGCTTTTTACTGATCGATTTCCTTTGCAAATTCAAATCCCCATTACTTGTGTGATTCATATGCGTTGATATGAGTGTATCGATACACAAACATGGGGAAGTATGTGAATCCACAATGGGCGAACCAACAACGCATATGCCCCCTACCATGGTTCAGAACTCACAGAGACGAACTAAAACCCTAAAAACTGGGTTCTTTATGGGTAAAGATTGAAACTTTTTAGCCAAATCAGAATCGAACAACGAAACAAGAGAACACCCAGATGAGAACTTTGGTGGGTGTGAAAGAAAAGTAGAAATTGATGATTGAAGTCAAAGATTCATGCGTGATTAGCTCTTGAGGAAGAAGTGAAGAAGGTGATTGTGTTTTGGTGGGCAAGAGAAGTCGTGTGGGGAAAACAAGGAATTTGTGGGAAGAATGGCCAGAAATAAATTTGAGGTCCAAAATGGTCCAACCATGAAGAGTTTTCATGCCGACTCGAAGTTGGGTTTCTCATGTGTTTGAAGACCGGACCGGGTCTATATGATTCAATTGCAAGAACATCAATGACAATTAGATATCCACAAAAACGGCCATAGTCTGGGTTGTAATTATATGTTTTTACTTTGAGAATACTTTTTATTTTTTTTCCTATAAATCCTCATATTCAATTAAATAGCGACATGTGTAATATTTAATATTTATTTAATGATATTTTAAAATATTAATATCACACATGTCATCATTTAATTTGATGAAGGATTAAATCGAGAAAATGAAATGCAAATCAAAGTATGATAATTAATAACACCGAATGTAAATAAGATTTGGTTTCAGCTCATATTATGCTTCAAAGGTTACAAAGAGAAAATTAGACAAGATAGCATTCGGGTTCTTATCTAACTCTAAGTAACACTCTTATTTATAAGAGAATATTAAAGCATACAAAAAATTACAAAGACATTAAGTTTCGATATACAATGCCTTTGTAAAATAACATTACAACTTCGACATCTTACAACCTAACTTCGACCTTAACATAATTGGATAGGAAGATTTGTAAGAACAAAAGTAGAAGGATATTTAATTTCTCTTTTACTTTTTAGACCGTTTTTGGAATCTTAACATCTTGTTAACATCAGTGAGAATTAGATATCCACATAAATGGCCCCGGTCGGGTTGTGTTGTTTTGTTAATATTAACTAGAAAATAGGCTCATGCTTCGTATGGGTTAGGAGCAGCTTGGTTTTTTATAGTCTATTTAATTATGAACGAAACCTGTTAGGTTGGTATCCTGGTTATAGGATTATCGCTATGCTTTGCGATATGTTGATCGGTTTGACTGTTATGTATGCTAGCGTATGATATTTGTGTGCACATGATTATTTGTTTTGGGGTTGGGTTGAGGCGGTTCTGCTTTGTGCTGAAGGCCGACATACCCAGGGTGGTCCGGACAGACTACAGGCCCAGGAGGGACGTTAGTCAGACCGAAAGCCTGGCGAGCGGTCTGGACAGGTTGAAGGCCCTACGAGGCGGTCCAGACGTGTCGAAGGCTCAGAGAGCGGTCCAGATAGACTGAAGGCCTGTGAGGCGGTCCAGTCAGGCTGAAGGCTCGTTATGCATGCTGTTATGTATTTGATGATATGCTATGATTATGATTTTATGAGAATGATATTTTGGGGGTAGCTCACTAAGCTTTCGGGCTTACAGTTTTGGTGTAACGTTTAAGGTACTTCTGGTGATCGTGGTAAGGCGAAGGCATAATCGTACCACTCCTCCTGCTGTTATGATTTTATGAATTGATATTGGATACTCTGATATTTATTATTTTGAAAACAAATTATGTAATGTTAGATGGTTTTAAGTGTTTTGAAAAGTTTAAATTTGGCACGATTTTTATGGGTGTTACAATAAGTGAAGGTCCTGAGCAAGTTCACTTGAAGAAGATGAGAAAGAGGATGATATTTGAGAGAGAAAAGGTGTTCACTGTTGATGATCCTTGAGAGATAAGCCTTGTGTTTACGGTCAGAAGTGAATAAGTGAAGTAAAAGTTAGCCAGACTCCTATATATAAGGGGGGGGTACGACCGAAGATGTTCATGGCTTCGGTTCACGACCATGCACCGTTTTGCAGTCCGAGGGATGTTCACGGCCCGAAGGCTCGTTTGAGGCTGCGATGGTCTTAAACTATTTCCTTCCAAAACACACAACACCTCATGATACTAGGTTTTTATACCTACAAATTTATTACCCTAACTATATTAAGATAATAATGGAAATAAGTTTGACTTTTGATTGGTATGATTGACTTTAAATGGCCAATTTTGACTTTTACAAGAAAGAATTTACGGGTTGTCACATACAAGTAATGGAACCAGAGCATAGTTGGATGATGACGAGAGATTTTTGGATTATAGGCCAGTAGATGTAAATAAATGTTGTAAGGCCTATATCGTACTATTTATGCTTTTGGTCTGTATCAATGTGGACATCTTGAGTTTTGTAATGAAATGAAAAATACATTTATTTAAGAAATGCTTTGATAAAAATTTATCATATTTTGTTTTGGGGACAAATTCTACACCACTTTTTGAAAGATTACTTTGATTTTATTTTAAAAGCATAAACGAAATTGGTCTTTTCTGGCTGTAAAAATAGGAATGTCACACCACGTAACCTATTTTTTGCGTGGCTTAATTTGTACACGTCATCTAACCTAAAATGTGCAATATGACTTGCTAATCTGAATAGCTTGTTTAATTTACCATTTTTATAAGATCATTTGTTACTTTAATGGGGTAAAAGATACAAAAATTAATATAGTGAATATTTAAACCAAGAAGCTAGAGTTGATAGAGTTTTGATGATAATAACCACAAATTATATAACTTGAACCAAAACAATGGACTATACAAATAGACAATGAGCTTGTTCTCTCTCTCTCTCTATCTCTCTCTCTCTCTCTCTCTTTCTCTATTTATTTATTTTCACATGCAAGTTAGCTAGTTTCGTGATACCTTTGATACTATAAAAACTACACAAATAGATTTGTATTCAAAATATACAAAAATTTAATTATTTGAAACACATACAAACAATAGTTACAAAAAGTATAATAAACATCAAAATGTTACAAACATGAAGATTGATCGTCATGTTGTAACTGTTATAGTTTATACCAAAAGGCTTATAACTTAATGGTTAAAAGTTCAAATACCGTCTGGAACATATATGAAATTAAAAAGAATCTCCCTATTCCAATAAATGAATAAGTTTATTCTTCTATTGACAACTGTCATAATATTAGAAATTCTCATTAATATTATATGTCACCTATTATGCCACATTTCAACCTGTTATTTCTCCATTTTAAATTTTAAATTTACCATTCTAATTGCATTAAATTAATAATTGATTCTTCATTACAAATTTTAAATTTCACATTTTAATTACATTAAATTAATAACATTAGAATAAAAAATAAAATATAATTAATGTATATTATAAGATATATAATTTCATGTATTTATTTAAATCAACCATTATAATTTTATATAACTAAAAAAATATCTCTTAATTAATTATTTATTTAATATAATTTATTTGAAATAACTGATTAATAGTTTTAAAATTTTACTATAAAAGTTTAATTAATTTTATAACCATGGTTTTCACGGGTTATAAGCTAGTTTAAAAATAAATTAGATATTCTAATAGAAAAAACTTATATTGTACAACTCTAACATCCATAATAATTCTAAAATGGTGTGAAATATAAAGAAAGCACATGGTAGGGAGGGTTTAAAAGTTTGATGTAGGCGAACAATTTTAGGCTCATTTACAATTTCAATATTGATGCTCATAAACAAATATTATGGGGGTGTTTGACTTAACTTTTCACAGCCAAAAGTCCTTTTTGTAAAAGAAAAAAAAACAAAAAGATGTTTGGCAAACTAATAACTTTTGGAGTTTTAATACAAGAAAAAACATTTTTTTGGAAAAGTCAAGAAATGCTAACTTTTTGTAACTTTTTGGAAAAGTTCTTTTGAGCTTTTAAAAGCTAAGCCAAACACCCCCTATATGTAATATTTTCAATGGACCTCTTCTAGTGTGTTATGACTTATAATCTAACTAGATAACATTAACACAGATCTATTAATATAACACCCCGTTCCCGAGTTGAACTTAACCAGAGAAAGGAATGGAAATGGGTGGAAATGAGAAGAAAATGAAAAAAATGGTGTTCCCGAGTTTCATTAAAGGAAGGAAGTGGAGAGAAATTGAAGGATCACTTTCCCTCTTATCTTTCCTTCCGATTTGGGAGGATTTGGAAGGAAAGAAGAAATTGATTAATTTTCCTTCCACTTCTCTCAAACTCGGGAACACAAAAGAAAATTTTGTTTTCCTTTCCTTTCTCTTCTTTTATCCCGTGACTTTCTTTTCTCTTCTTTTCTTTTCTTTTGATAAACTCGGGAACGGGGCGTAAATTCGCAGCTCATAGTTCAATCATATGAGGCATGCCAAGTTTGAAAATACACTATGTCAAATACTTGTAACAATTACGACTTTATTAATATTTTAAGCATTAAATACTTTCAAACCGTTATTTTTTTTTTTTATAAGATTGATTATTAATTTATCATGGTCAAAATTTATTTTTTCGTTAAATCAATTATATTGAGTGATCACACCAAACTTTTATCTTATATTTTACCAATAAACATCTTTTATCAGTTGATTTTTGACTTTTGGAATGCTTGAAGAGTGGACACAAAACACCAAAGTCAAAATGACTATAAGTATTGGTTGATAATATTCTTATTTAATTAATTTATATGAATAAACTTGATCTTACTAGTAATGTGAGCATGCTTTAGAAGATTTTAGACCTCAACTATTAACTTAAATTTAATAGAAAATCATATCCTAAAATCGTTCTAGTTTCTTTAATTTCATCTTTATGAGTGAAATCATTCATGATTTGAAGATCTTTGCACGCATAAAATCCAAGTGTAAAAAAATAAAAAGCACCAAATCTGGTTTAAAGGGGTCTATCTGAAATTTCTCAAATAACAGGTACTAAAAATGCAAATAATGCTAAATTTCCTAATATGGCAATACCACGATCGAGAAGAGAGGACACAGGATCCTAAAATGCACGTAAGCAGCATAGAATCCAAACCCGGATTTGTTGGCAAGAACTAAATCAGATTGTAAACCATCCTTCACGTCCGTTTAAACTCTCGTAATTGAAGGATGATTATTGCTTCCCGGCTCCGTTTCTCAGTCAAAAAAGATAAATAATCGATGAGAGAGAAATATACGTCGGCGGCGTATCGCTCCTGACTTCTAAAAATACTCCTAAAAGGTCCGATTGTGCCAATCATCACTCCCAATTTTGCCCAATTTGTGTAAGTGCCCTAATCTATGTGAAATTGCATTCAAGGCAATTGAATATTTGGATATGGTCAAACTCTATTTATCTATTTGTTTGTTGGTTGAGATATTAATTGTGATTTGTGTTTGAACGTTTTCGATTGGATCAGTGGTTAATTTTTCGGAAGCAGATGACAGTTTTTTATTGGCTTGGTTGCTGCTGAATAATTTAATTGCTGGGCGACAGGGGCGATTTATGTATACAGTTAAAGATGGATTTGGTAGCGAGTTGCAAGGTATTGATTCAATTTTGTGCATATAGGGTAGTCTGAAGGCCGTTTTTGTGCTCGTTCAAGATTCAATGTGAATGCGTGTTATATGTGGTTAATACTTCCTTCTTTCTACAATTGAAGTCCACAATTCAATTAACTAAGATTAAGGGCATATGTTATCTTCTGTGGTGAATTGAGGACATCGATTTACTTTGATAGAACTATTATCTGATCAATTCTCAGCTAACAGATGTTTTTGGACCTTTGGTTGTTAGAAAAAAACATAACTTGTATAACCACTCACTGAAAGAAGAATCGTTCATTTTAATCCATTTCTACCTGTTTATCTATCTGTAGTTAGCTCTAATGTTTTCTAGTTGCTTTGCTTGTGTGTTTTTTTTTACGAAATTGCACATGTTTAGACACAAATACTTCTATAATAAAGGGACGAAAACTGGTGTATTATCATGTATGCCCATAAACTTTGAATTGGTTCTAGTTGCAACGTGTTTATATTTATCTCTTCTTTGTTGTAGGAAAAAATGGCACATTTTCGAATAAGAGAACTGAAGGACATTCTCACCCAACTAGGTCTTTCCAAACAAGGAAAGAAGCAGGTTGGTTTTTGCTTTCTATGTTTGTGGCTTGTTCAAGAATTTATCTGCATAGATCTTAAATCTGTATGGACTATGGACTACCTGATTTGGGGTGTTGCCATTGTTCTTATTCAGTTATTCCTTCACTTTTTTTGATTATCTTTTTCTTGTTCCTATAGGATCTCACTGACCGAATATCAGCTGTTCTGTCGGATGAAAGAGGTAAAACTAAAAGTTACTCCATTTTAAATCATGTAGAACTGTTTCTAAGTCATATTTTTTATTCCGTATGTATTCATATGTCAAAAAGGCCAAGTGGAGTCTACATTTATGTGTTTCCCCCCTTTTTTGTGTACTTATTTACATGGGTAATGAATCTTGCATTTGATTGCCATGTTGAGCAGTTTCAGGAATGTGGTCCAAGAAAAATGCTGTTGGGAAGGAAGAAGTTGCTAAATTAGTTGATGACATTTACAGGTTTGCATATCTTTAGATTGATTCTTCCTGAAAACTTATGCCTATGCACCTCATTATTGCTGATGTACTTATCCATATTCCATAAAATGACTAAATGCCCTACTGTGATCTTACTACTCTTTCTTCTACCCTTTCATGTAAACTTGTTTCCTTCCATTTAAACCAGTGTGTAGGCTTGTATTGCTAGTATTTGCTTTCTGCTTTATATTGCTAGTATCTACTGTATTCTGACATGTGTCCTTTTCTATTGTAACAAGGAAAATGCAGGATTCAGGGGCAACAGACTTGGCATCAAAAGGTCGAGCAGTTTTAGATGCAACTAATAGTACAAAACCTAAAGAGGAGATTGAAGATGTTCTTCAAAACATGGAAAAAGTTCGTTGCCCCTGTGGAAGCTCATTGCAAGCTGATTCAATGATAAAGGTTTCTTTTTTCTTCTCTTATATGCCGTTTTACCTTTTTCATTCCCATTATTGGTTTATGTATTATGATTCAATTTTTATTCTCAGTGTGAAGATCCAAAATGCAAAGTGTGGCAGCATATTAATTGTGTTATTATTCCGGAAAAGCCCTTGGAGGGTATTTTACCAGCACCTCCACCAAAGTTTTACTGTGAAATTTGTAGACTTGGTCGTGCAGATCCGTAAGTAATAATTTTTATTCCCAAAATTCTATTGCAATTTTTTTTTAAAAAAATTTAATAAGAAATGGTTACTGATGTAATTTTTCAACATTCAGGTTCTTGCTTTCTGTGGCACATCCTTTACCTCCTGTACAGCTGATTATTGCAAATCCACCTACAGACGGGTGAGTTTTTTTTTTTTTTTTTTTTTTTTTTTTTTTTTTTTTGTGTGTGTGTGTGTGTGTGTTTATTTTAAAGGGTAATTTGCAAGAAATAGCAACTACTTTACTCTTTTAACCAATATAGGCAATGCCTTTTATATTTTATCCATAATAGCAATAGACATACTAGCAATATACTTAAATAGCAATATGTAACAAATAAAATGGAATTCTCATATTGGTAGAAAAATGTAAATACATTGCTATTAGCGATAAAGAAATGTAAGTATGCTGCTATTATGGGCAAGGAAAAAAGTACATTGCTCATATTATTCTCCACAATTTTCCCTTTCTTAAATGGCTCTACGTTGAAAATCGAAATCCTTTGTTTACATATTTTAGAATGGAATTATTTTGAATGAAAAATGATGGCTCTGGCTTTTTTCTTTATTACCTTTCGTGTGTATTTCAGTGCAAATCCAGTTCTAAGTGTTGAAAAGACTTTTCAACTTACAAGAGTAGATAGGGATTTGTTGGTGAAACCAGAGTATGATGTGCAGGTTAGTTATATAAAATATAAATTCCCTTTTAATGAATTTATATTAACATAAATATATATATTTTTAATGAAATATGGGTGATTCTAAATCTATATATCTAGGCCTGGTGTATGCTTCTGAATGACAAGGTTTCTTTTAGAATGCAATGGCCACAATATGCAGAACTTCAAATCAATGGTAGGTATTTTTTTTTAATCTGATTTAAATTGCGTCAATCTATTTAAGCTTTAATTCCATCTGTTTTAATCAAACTCTGCATTTGACTCAGGGGTGCCAATGCGTGCAACAAATAGACCAGGTGCTCAATTGCTTGGAGCCAATGGTCGTGATGATGGTCCTATTGTAAGTTTAATATATATTATACAAAATTATGGATTTATTATTTATATAAACATACCCTGCACTCGAGACATGATTAATAAAGATTTCTTTTTTGTCAGATCACACCATGCACTCGAGATGGAATTAATAAAATTTCATTAACAGGATGTGATTCTCGCGTCTTCTGTTTGGGTGTCCGGATAATAAAACGGCGCACAGTTCAACAGGTGGGAAGTCTCCTTCAAATCCAGATGTTAGTTTCTTAAAAAATGCTATGCTATTGTTTTTTTGACCAAAATACCCCCACCCCAATACATGCCACATGTGGTTACCATGTTTTATGTTTCTTGTCTTGACAGCAACAGGAAGTAGTTTTTTTTTTTTTTTTTTTTTTTTTTTTTTTAATACCAATATCAACCATATTTTCAGCTGTTCTTGACTACCATGCTATTGTTTTTATTTTTGACGATTTTACCCCTGATAGATTCTCAACCTTATTCCTAAAGAGTCTGATGGTGAGCGGTTTGAAGATGCTCTTGCACGTGTTCGCCGCTGTGTTGGCGGTGGGGCCCCCACAGAAAATGCTGACAGTGACAGCGATCTGGAGGTTGTTTCTGATTCTATACCGGTTAATCTACGTTGCCCTGTAAGTACACCACATTTTCTTTCATCTCTTTTGTTTTAAATTAGTAAATTACAATTTTAGTCCTTGTGGACTATGTCATCTGTTGGATCATGGTCACTACTGTTTGGATTTGATTTTAGAATTTAAGATTAAGATGGGGGTAATATAGTCATTTTCCTTTTAACACAGTTTCTGGGACAAAACCAAATTTGTAACAAATGAAAAATCTGGACTAAATCCGTAACTTTTGACACACCACAGGGACTAAACTGTTATTGATAGTTTTGCTTCTTTCTTTTTTTAACATGAAGATTTGAATTTGATATTTATGTTACAGATGAGTGGTTCTAGAATGAAAATTGCTGGAAGATTCAAACCGTGTGCCCACATGGGCTGTTTTGATCTTGAAGTGTTTGTTGAAATGAATCAACGGTCTCGTAAGGCAAGAACATTTATACAATTCTTCATTGATATATATAATCATAATCATATTTATCTGTTTTAATAAGTTATTAATTTTTTTTCTTTTAAAACCTTTGTGTTTCCTTTAGTGGCAATGCCCAATTTGTCTCAAGAATTACGCTTTGGAGAATGTCATTATCGACCCATATTTTACGCTTATCACATCTAAGGTAATTAGTTATCGTTTAATCTATTCTTGGTTATCTTTGTTTTGAGCTCTAACAATTTTTTTAAACGATTTACTAACTAAAAGTTATTTTTTTATAAAGATGCGTAATTGTGGGGAGGACGTGACAGAAATCGAAGTGAAACCAGACGGTTCATGGCGGGCAAAGTCAGAAGATGACCGAAAAAGTCTAGGAGAACTTGGGCAGTGGCATCTGCCCGATGGGACACTTTGTGTTGGTGTCCCCATGGAAGTCGACTCTAAACCCAAATTAGAAGCTCTAAAACAGGTCAAACAGGAAGGTTTGACCGGCTCCGAAGGTCACACTAGGGGCTTAAAACTCGGAATGAAAAAAAACAAAAACGGGTTTTGGGAAGTCAGAAAACCCGATAATTTAAATTCAGTTTCTTCGGGCAGCAAACTGCCCGAAAACTTCATAAACACCAACGGTCATGGTATTGGTAATAATACCACTACTACTCATAATAATGTTATTCCCATGAGCAGTAGTGCCACTGGTAGTGGTGGTGATGATACTAGTGTCAATCAAGATGGTGGTGGGCAGTTTGACTATTCTACCCCTAACGGGGTTGACCTCGACTCACTCTCTTTGAACATTCATGGATTTGTAAATCCGGGTGATGCCGATGTCATCGTTCTGAGTGATTCAGAAGATGAGGCTATGGCTGTGGCTGACACTGTTGTTACTCATAATGACAACCTTCTTTCTTCTTCTGCACAAATTGGTTTTCCAAATCTACCCTTGCATTCACATCCTGAAGACCCTTCTAGTCTTCCGCTTGGTCTTTTCAATGATGATTTTGGAGCCCCCTTTTGGTCTGTACCTTCTAACAACAATCACGGAGTGGGGCCCAGCTTTCAGTTATTCGGTTCAGATGCGGACCCCACTGATAACGGTCCACTTGGCGGATTTACATTGGGTGGCGAGACTTCAATGGGTGGTCCCACCGCACTTGGAGCGGACGATGGGTTGGTTGATAACCCGTTAGCAGCTTACGGAGGTGATGATCCGTCGCTTCAGCTTTTTCTTCCTACAAAACCATTAGAAGCAACAACAACAGAACATGTAGAGGTGACACGTCAGCAATCCATGTCATCAAATGGTTTCCGAAGTGATGACTGGATATCCCTCAGCCTAGGTGGTGGCGGTGGCGGTGGCGGTGGCGGTGGCGGTGGGGTCCGCTGTGAACCGGATCCAGGTGTGAATGGGTTGAATTCGAGACAGAAAGCACCATTGAAAGATGGTACACTGGATTCATTGGCAGATACGGGTATTAATTTGATGGGTTTTTTTTATAATGTTTATTTATTTATTTATTATTATTTTTTTTGCTAATTTGATTTTTAATTTATTTTTGTTGTATAGCTTCATTGCTACTTGGAATGAGTGATGTGAGATCTGAAAAGAGTAGCAGGGAAAGATCGGATAGTCCGTTTTCATTTCCTAGACAAAAGCGGTCTGTTAGACCACGATTGTTTCTATCAATTGATTCAGATTCAGAAGAAGAGGGATGATAAAGATAAATTAATAAATTAAATGGTGAAGAAAATGACCCAAGACACTTCTTGAGGTTGGTTTTGATTTTGTGCAAATTTTAGGGTTTGGAATGGATAATGCCGTATTTGCCCTCAAGAAAGGCGTGGTTGGTATAGATTCTTCTTCTTCTTCTTCTTTTTTCTTTTCATGGTGAAATTGTAACATTCTAATAGGCTTCTTTCTGGTAGCAAGTATATTTAGATTCTAGATCATAAACCACTTCTTTTTTCTGATTTATAGTGAGAGGAAATTAATTGCATGTAAATCTTTTCTTTCTTTTTAACTCTTACTCGAGACTTATTATTCTGGTTACTTGAATAGAAACATAACTTTTCTCTTTTTACATCATGAAAAACTTGGGCGGAGGTTGTTTTAGTTGATGTTTGGCAATTAAAAAAGTAAATTAGTTGTTAATTCTTTTTATGAGTTAGGTGGGGCTGAAATGAAATCTCTAGATGTTTGCAAAAGAAGTTGAAACCGCGATAAGTTAAGTGGGGTTATATAATTTTACGAGAAACAAACCAAGGTTCTCACGATCTTCCATATGACTGTTCTATGCTTTATAAGATCGAAATGGAGTCGAAAGATTCAATCAAAATGAATTGGTATTCAAAATTTGCTTGCAAGATCTAGCTTTTGTAGTATTTTCAATATAGTTTTATGATGATTAATATATCTATTTAATCGAATATAATTTGATGATGATTAATCGGTAAACTAACCTTTACAAAAAGACATCATTAACAATTTTTTTTTTGTTTTTTTTTGGATTTTTAAAAGTGATCATCTATTCTGGAATGCTCCTAGAGTTGCTATCCCTGTTCACAGCCCCATCTAACTCAATCATTTATTATATAACTAATTTCTCTTTCTTCCACGTCTATAATTCAATTAAACTCAATCTTTTATATCCATTAGCAATCAAACCCAATCCAATTTTATATAAAAAAAATATAAAAAATATTATATCAGTATTGGTATCATTTTATAAAGAAAAATTAATCATGTATTTTGATATATTTTATTTAACTTTCTACTCAAAATAAAATACAATTATTAACAAAATTAAAATTCAATTACAAAAGCTATTTTACCTATACTAGCAAGTGATTGACACATGAGTTTATTTAATGATAAAAAGAGATGAGCATCGGTGAAATGAGGTTGTGTCTCTCGCTTAGTTCACCAAATGTAATTTTGTTTTCATTTTCTTTTAATCTAGAATGGGTGAGCGGCTCGCCCATATTACCCCAATAGGAGTAGTCTAAGGAGTTTGTAAAGTGGATTACATTTTAGATTTTTTTTTATTTGAACTGGCAAATATAAATACATAAACTATTCATAAATTAACATCTAAGTTCATATGTGTTTATGAGAGTACTTGAACCCTCGACTTCAAAAAGGGAGGACATCACCTGATACTACTGGGTTGCAAGCCTTTTGGTAATTACATTTCAAATATTTCAGAATTTGATGGTACATTATCGGTATTTCAAATACATTGTATGTTCAAAACATTCCGAACACATTCTAGAATCTTTTCACTACATACTCTGTTTACTTTCATAATATTTAAATAATCAACCTCAAAACTTTTACCATGTTGGTTTTTTCCCTAAAATATAGGTGGAACCGAAAACCAAAAACAACAATTTGAAGGAACCAAATCCCGAACCATAATATATATTTGGGTCTGGCTCGACATCAGTTTTGGTTTCAAAAATCCGTTATGTTTATTCACCCCTATTTTCTCTACGATATGACTTTTTTACTAAAATCTTTAACCCACAACTTCAATCTTAACCTAGTAAGTTAATATATATATTTCGCAATATAAACCGAAAACTTAGTTTATTAAGTTCGGTCCAAGTTAAGCTAAGTTCTAAATTGACAAGATCCCCCCCCCCCCCCCACCCCAATCTTCAAATTTTCTATTTAACTCAATATGAATTTCTAAATACCTTTCTAGATTTATATATTTTAATACATCCTTAAAATGATAAAATTTGTCACAAATAAGTGCATATCGTAATTAAATGAATTTATCCAAATGTTATTTCTTAATTCTTAATCTTAAAGATCATCTTAACTAATTATTATTGTTTTTAATTAAATGTTTAAAGTTTTAAGTCCATTAATTTAATTCAAATTTATTTTGTATAGAAATTCATTTGAGGGGTAAAATTTCCAACCCAAAATGAGTGTTACAAAAAGTCCATGAAAATGCTAAAAATCATAATACATATTGATCTCCTAGAGATTAGATATGAGGAAAATGAACTTGTCATAGTTGACTAGTTGACGATTGTATCAACCATGAAACCATTTTTCCAACATGTACATTAGACACACTCGAACCGCATAATAATTCGATATTGTTCATTTGAATTTTTAGACACGACCTCTAAATCTTGCAACTTGATTGAGTCATTCGATTCAACTAATGGAAACACCTTCGAAACTCATTACTAGGCAAAGTAGTCAGGAATATTCACCAAACAACAAGCATGTTAGATGATCAAATTAGCACTTTCCAAAGATCGTTTATAGTCGCCTAGCTCAAAGCATATATCATCCACTCTTAGTTGTGGAACTATAACAACCTCTTTACAGAACATGTAAGGCATGAGCAACATGTCCCTTTCCACATTGATGTGGACTTCAAGCAAGCTATGTTGGAGAAGCTGTAAGCTTGCAAGAACTTTCACACCAAGATAAGGTTTGCATACTATAGTTAATGAAGCTTTATACACACCCTTATGATAAAATAACATAAAACCAAGTTAGTATAAATGAAACTAATATGTCTATTTTCGAAAAGGTCATAACATTTCAGACATGGTTCCATTTCAGATAAGTTTATTTTAGACTGTTGAATTCATTCGGAATATGTTCCTCGCATTCTAGAAAGGCTTTTCTTTCCAAACATGTTTGTGGATGAGTTTATCATAAGGGTCATGTAATTCCAACACCCTATTACTTTATATATATATATATATATATATATATATATATATATATATATATATATATATATATATATATATATATATATATATATATATATATATAAAAGGATAACTACTTACCTACACTAGGTTTCTACGTATTAAAATACGAAAAACATCATTTGTTCCAAACAAGTTCATTGGATTCCAAACATTGTTTTTGTTTTCCATACATCGTTTTTTCAATTTCTAACACAAAAATAAGTAATAAAATGTTCAAGGGAATCGAGAACATACGTGCAAATCCCTAAATTATTCATCATCCGAGTCCTTTTTCATCAAATTCTAGAACATCCGAAATCCTATTTCCGTAACATGGTGGGTACCACATCTCGGAGTTCTGTCAAGTAGGAAACCACTCAACCAGGTTGTTAAAAGACTGATATTGAATCTTTAGTAACCCGTACCGGAGTGATGGATCATTTTTCTAAACTACAAACTAGGGATGAGATTTAGAACTGAAAAACCGGACCGGAACTGGAATTGTTAGAACCGGAATATATAGAACCGGTTCCGGGTTTAAAAACTGGCTTTATCCGGGTTCCGGGTAATCTGGGTTTGGGTCCATCGGGTTCGGGTAAACCGGGTCTAAAAACCGGAACCGGTGTTTGGAACCGGTACCATTTTTAGGTCCGGAATTGGTTTTTGTAAAACGTTTAAAAGATGTATATCTCATTCGTTTCAACTCCGATTCACATGTAGTTTTTTTTTCCAATATATCGTTTAGAGTTTGTACATGATTTTAGACTATAAATTTCCCATTTTTAGTTTTATATTCATTGACTTACACTCCCCCAAAGTCGAGATATCAAAGCTGGAAGTTTTTAGTTTTTTAGTTTTTTTGTATTCGGTGAAAGTTTTAAAACATGCATATCTAATTCGTTTGAAGTCGGATTGACATGTGGTTTTCTCCAACATGTAGTTTAAAGTTTGCACATGATTTTAGACTATAAATTTGCCATTTTTAGTTTTATATTCATTGACTTACACTCCCCAAAGTCGAGATATCAAAGCTGGAAGTTTTTAGTTTTTTTGTATTTGGTGAAAGTTTTAAAACATGCATATCTAATTCGTTTGAAGTCGGATTGACATGTGGTTTTTTCCAACTTATAGTTACAATTTGTACATCAGTTAGATTATAATTTTGTCATTTTTGGTTTAATATTCAATGATTTACAGTCCTCTGAAGTCGGGATATCAAAACTGAAAATTTTCAACTTTTTAGCTATTTGTTTTTGTAATTTATGCATATCTCATTTGTTTAAAGTCGGATTGACATGCGGTGTCTTCCAGAGTGTATTTCAGAGTTCGTACATGATTTTAGATTATAATTATGTTAATTTTGGTTTGTTATTCAATTAGTTACAGTCCCCTAAAGTCGGGATATCAATATGAAAATTTTCAAAATTCAACTCACTAAATAGTGAGTAATTATAAAAAAATTCCGGTTTTTCCAGGTTTAAACTCACTTTATCCGGTTCCAACCTACCTACTTTGATGTTTCCGGGTTTTCCGGTTGTATACTCACTTTATCTGGTACCGTATCCGGAACCGAACCGCAACCGGTTTCAATATACCAGTCCGGTTTCCGGTTCTACAAAATCCCGTTAACCGGTTCCGGATTTTCCGAGTCCGGGTCCATCCGATCCGGGTTTGGACCTACTTTCATCCCTACTACAAACAATTAGGTTATTTTGTTTGATACTAAATTAAATAATATTCATATTTGTAAATATCCCAATTGAAAAAAAAAAAGTTAAGGGCCGTTTTGCGTTATAATAGAGGCGTAGCCCATCCAACAATTTCATTTTCAATAATCATCATCACAAGCTAAAATTAAAAAGAGGATCTACTTTCCTGGTTCGTCGGGATTGAGGGAAGAACTCTGGCGATCATCGTCTTGTGTATGACCTTCTCCATTTCCATCAAAAAGCACTAGCAGTATCGTTATCAGGTACTCTTCTTTCTTCTCTATCTTCGTTGCTTTTGCAGATCTAAATTTGCTGTATAGTCGTATGATTCAACCCTTACTGCCTCACAATTTTTGATCCAAGTCTCCGAGATCAGAATCTGGACCAATCGTCCCGGATTTAATCCAAATTTATCAGACTTGGAATCTAGCAACTAGATTTGAAGTTCACTTTATCTAGCCCTAACTGCACTCATTTGACACAACTTCTGAAAACCGCACAAATCCGTGGAGTAGATCTTAGTAATTGTGATCATCGTTCACATAAATTCAATCCAGTATACTGAACTTGAACTCCATCGGAGCAATCCGAGCTTCGAATCTCATCTAAACGAACTTCAATTCCTAGTCAAACACAAATAGGTATACCCCCTTTTGATTGTTCTTCCTATTAACAGGTTTACATATTCAACAAGATGTCTGGCCAGACCCAGCGTTTGAATGTCGTTCCAACTGTCACTGTGCTTGGAGTTGTCAAAGCTCGTCTTGTAGGCGCAACCAGAGGCCACGCTCTTCTCAAGAAGAAAAGCGATGCTCTAACAGTTCAATTTCGAGCTATCCTTAAAAAAATCGTCACAACAAAAGAATCAATGGGAACTGTAATGAAAGCTTCCTCCTTTGCTTTAACTGAAGCCAAATACGTTGCAGGAGAAAACATCAAATTCACTGTTATTGAAAATGTCAAAACCGCAACTCTCAGAGTCAAATCACGCACAGAGAACATTGCAGGTGTAAAGCTTCCTAAATTCGACTACTTCACTGAATCAGAAACAAAAAACGACTTAACTGGTTTAGCAAGAGGTGGGCAACAAGTTCAAGTATGTAAAACTGCATATGTGAAAGCAATTGAGGTTCTTGTTGAACTTGCATCCCTTCAAACATCTTTCTTGACACTCGATGAAGCAATCAAGACTACAAACCGTAGGGTCAATGCTCTTGAGAGTGTGGTCAAACCAAGATTAGAGAACACCATAAGTTACATCAAAGGAGAGCTTGATGAATTGGAAAGGGAAGATTTCTTTAGGTTGAAAAAGATTCAAGCTTATAAAAAGAGGGAGATTGAAAATAAGATGAAAGCTGCTGCTCAGTTTCGGGAGTTACAAGCTGCTGAACATCTTTCTTTAGAACAAGGAATCTCCATTAATGCTGCTCATGACATGCTTACTGTTGCCCAGAAAGATGAAGACATTATCTTCTGAAATGAAGGTTAGTTTATTTATGTACTTTTATCATGTTTTATATGAATTTCATTTGTTAAATGAGCTGTGTTTACTTTTTGAATAAAAGCTTCATGTGTGCAGCTATATATTTGGTGTCAGTTTTCTTACAATGTGGTTAACATGACTTTATTTTTCTTTTATTTGTATTATGTTTGTTGTTTTTGCGGATTTTGTTAATTTATCGATTTTTTAATCATGCTATTGTTTACTTTATATCTTTGTTTGTGGTGAATAACTACATACTATTATGAGTTATAATATATTGCTAGTATTGGTAAAAAATGTAAGTATGTTGATTTTGTGGGTAAAGAAATGTAAATATATTGCTATTAAGGGTAAAAAGTAACGTATATTGTAACTAACATTTGCTAAAAACACGTGTGTTTATTACCAACATTTGCTAAAAAGTAAAAACTGCTAAATTATTAATCTACTAACTGAAAACAAACTAACTTGTAACTAACTCCCACTTGTTAATAACAAACTAACTGCCACGTGTGTACATTATACTAACAAAGTTTAGTTTTTGTCTTTTTGATTCATCCACATAAGGTACAACACCATTATAACTATTGTACAAGTTAGTGAAGCATGTATTTTATGTGGATGTAATTTCTCACATCTGAATTGTTAAGACTAAAGACTCATCCTTCTAGCTGAATCATTCAAATGCTTTTGCCTCTAGAGTCTAGATGCATGCCTTTGACTAATTCAAAGGTCCAACTTAACGAGCTAAAAGCTCTTAATGGTTGTATCATAGATGCTGACTATGAATGGAACTATTAAGAGGCTACAAAACAATCTTTTCATTATATATTTTGTTATTGAGTTGAAAGTTAAATGAAAAGGTGAGTATTATGTTTTAATTCTTCTTTCTTGTTATTGAGTTCAAGGGTTGAAAATTTTGATAACGATATTCTAGAATAACCTAGTTTAGGTTAGGGGTATAAAAGTCACTTAACCTAGTTTAGGTTAGGGGTATAAAAGTCCTTTCCTTTTGGTGTCTTCAAGTCTTTTCATTGGAAGGAAAGTTTTGGAAAAGAAATCATCAAAAAGAATTTGTCATTTCTTTGTGGAAAAAGGTTGAAATCTTAAAAAGTTAAGAACACCCAACTTGAAAAAGAAATGCAAATGCAAACATGTTCTAGAAATGTGAAACAAACTTCTTTGAAAATGAGCAAAATACGTTGAAAAAAAAATTGTGACTGATTTGTGATTTCAACTGTTTCACAAAAATATACGGACATTTTCTCGGTATTAAAAAATTAAAATCGGTAAAATTTGGTAAATAGAATGTATGTGCAACCGGTTTAATGGAAGCTGTGTGTAGTCATTAATCGGTTAAATAGAAAAATTAGCTAGTAAGTAAATGAGTGACTAGTTAAAAGTTGTTCAAAATATATTCTTAATTTACTTTTTAAGTCATTTATCTTTTAATTAAACTCGATAGACCAATTTTTTTTTCCATGAAATCATTTCTAAAGTTGATTTCAACCCACTAACATATTTAAAACCTTATGTGCTCGATAGACCAATTTTTTTTCCATGAAATCATTTATCTTTTAATTAATGGACGCCACATAATGCTAGTTAAGGTTTCGGGATTAGGTTTGGGCTTGGCCCGACTCGAAATCGCCTTCTCATGACATGATCATATAAAAATTTGCCTTAAGGTTATTTGCTAGATGCTTTGTTGATGGAACTTTTGCTATATTCAATAAAAAATTTATATTTAGGATTTTTGTTTTTAGTTAAGCATGTTTTATGATTAGTCATTAAATAAGATCAATCAAATTCAGAGTTGTCACCATAAAGTTGTCATTTTATATTTGTAGTTAAATAATTTAATTTAAAAAATAAATTTTTTGGTCTAATAATATCGGGTGATTGAAAATGTAAAGGAATTTTTTTATATACTATAATTCTTAGTCATTATTAACAAACTATGATTTCATGCTAAAGTTTAACCACCAAATCAACAAAACTGTTGAACTAATGATGAGGCAGTTTTGCTTAAATTGACAATGATTATTCTAAAATCTTGAATCTTGTATTACCAAAATTGAAATTGTTATATCTTACAAAGTTCAAGTAACCAATGCAATTGAAGTTTCTACAAAAAAAATTTATTTATAACTTATTATTATTAGTCAATTATAAAAATTATTAAAAAATGATTTATCTTTTAATTATTCATCAACTATTCAATATCTTTTAACTAATTGTAAATATATTATGTTATCATTATTTCTTCTCTATTCTTATTAACAATTTCTATCCTGTTTACTGAATGTGTGCCTACACAAAACATCAACGATAAATAATTCTTTTAGCGAATAGTTTTCTTACGAAGAAATAATTATTAGATTTTATTATTAGTTATTATGTGAAAAACTTATCAGTTTTAAATAAAATATTTATGTTTAGACCTTATATTTATATTGTGTGTTTATATGGTTAATGTAAATAATTAATACCGGTGTCTTTTTTTTAACAGTAAAAAATTAATACCGGTGTGTAATTTAAAAAATTTAAATTAATTTATATACGCGAATTTAATATTTTAATATTATCATTTTGTTCCAAATTAAATTTATTAATAACCTTCTTTAATTCAAGTCTTCAAAATTTTGACAAATATTAATGATATTTATGCATAATTGATTTGTACAAAAAACTTTTTAATTTATACCTCTTTATATATATATATATATATATATATATATATATATATATATATATATATATATATATATAACCCTCAAAGTTAATGGAAATACAAAATAGAAAAACAAGTGAAGCTATGGTACTTGTACGAAATAGCGAAAGTAAAAAAGGGTCAAAATCAAAGAGAAATAAAACTAGTGTGAACATGATGCATAGTTGCATTGCATACATATACACATGCTGTAGAAACAAACAATACAATGAAACAAATGTCCCCATTTTTCATCCAAGATTTCTTGTCAAATGAAAACAGCCTAATGGTTTGATTTTTAATTTGAACTAAAAGTTTGACGATAATTCACAAACTTTCAAGAAGGCACCTTTCTGAACATTTAATTAATTGTTTTATTAAATTCACATTTATTTATTTATGATTTCTTCAATATACGAATAATCACTTACTAAAATACTATGTACAAAGTGTGATTCGGTTATTTAGAAAATTTACGTAGCAAGGAATGTGGCCTAAGTTGATAATATTATGAGCAACAAAAGGATAACAAAATTTTGGTTAAACAATCTCGTGAAAGTATTTATAATTTAAAATCTATGTAATCCTCATTAGAATTATTGTATGTGCCTCTATTAAAATTTTAGATCAACAATTTGGAAAGATAACCAACTAATTTTCATGTATACATTAAACCATCTTTTTTTTTTCTCGGTACACCATATATTGTTAAAGTAACATAATTTGTTCAATGAACACCATTTTACATCAATAGCTTGTCAGTTACGTATCACATTTAAAAATTAAGACCAATATATGGATATTATATAACCTACTGATGAAGCCAATGTGTTGCACGGGTTGGGTTTTCTTTTGTTGATATTTGATGAGTCACGAAAATAGGATGTTATAATTGGTTGACTCTGAATTACGATGCTTAAAAATGAAATAAACATTAAGAGTACAAATACAAAAATATATATACATAAATCCACACAAGAGTTAGGTTCAAATGTTTTTACTATCTATTGTGTGTCTGTATGATTGATTCTGGACCAATCATTTTAGTTATTTTAAGAAAGTAATTAATGCATATTAAATGCTGAAGATGTAATTAATATCTATTATATCTTCAACATGTAATATGCATTAATTACTTTCTTAAAATAACTAAAATGATTGGTTTAAAATCAGTCATACATGCACACAATAGATAGTGAAAACAAAATAACCTAACCCATCCACACAATAAACAAATCAAAAATCAAAATAACCATACAAATTTAGTATATAATAAGTAACATATTTAATAATATGTAACAAATTTTACTACACGGAAACTCTTCCCATGAACATGACTATCAATTTGCCGAACAAAAAAAAGACAAACACAATTGCTTGAATTTGTTCCGATTTGTTAATGACCAAAACTTTAAAAAGTCAAAAGCAAAAATAATCTCAAGGCAACACAATTTTTTTTTTGTAGTTGATCAGATCTATAATAGAGAGTCAGTTACCTTGTGGGACAAAACTGCAAAAATGGTTCATTCCATTCCATTCCACTAGCCGTTATTGATTCCAACGGAATAAACAATTTCATTCCATCCCCAATACCATCATTTCAAAGTACATCTAAAAGAGTAATCATTTATCACTTACCTCATCTTTCATCATGTTTGTCTACTTTGCAGCTGACCAAGCTTTTGTAATCATTAAAAGCAATGTTGAATCCAATTGATTTTTTCCAGCAAAAATTCTCAATCTTTCTACAGGCAACATCAATAGAAGGAGAAATTATAATATCTTGAAACTTCAATTCTGCAGCATTAATTGCTTTAATGCTTGTTGTGGTAGTATCATTAGCTTCTACAGCAGCCAAACATGCGTTCCTAACTTTTGCAATCACTAATAATAATAAAAATATATGTATTAACAACCACACAAATAAGCAAAAATAAAAAATTATGGATCGAGTCTCATCATTTTGTTCTACCTCATTATAAATTGCAAAAACAAAAAAAAATGCAAATTGAAATTAGTGTATTTACAACCTAAATATGGGAAATGCACCAAATGGCAATGTAGTTTGGTTTTTGGCAAAGAAATCAAAATAAATTGCAAAAAAACAGAAAAAATAGGTTTAAATTGAAAGTACAATGATATTTGGTGCATTTACCACCTAAATATGAAAAAATGCAATAAATAACAATGTACTATGGTTTTTTTAAAAAAATCAAATAAAATGAAAAAACAAAATTCAAAGTAAATTGCTATTTAGTGCATTTACTACGTAAATATGAAAAAAATGTGAAAATATAAATGTACTTTGGTTTTTAGTAAGAAAATCAAATAAATTTCAAAAAATAAAAACAAAAATGTGTACATTCAAAGTACATTGCTATTTAGTGCATTTACCACCTGAATATGGAAAATGCACCAAATGGAAATGTAATATGTTATTTTGGTAAAAAATCAAAAGAAATTGAAAAAAAAAACATAAAAAGGTGTAAATTAAAAGTATAGTGCTATTTCGTGCATTTACCACCTAAATATGAAAAAATGCAACAAATAGCAATGTACTTTGGTTTTTGGTAAAAAAAGTCAAATAAATTGCAAAAAACAAATACAAAAACAAAAAAGTGTAAATTCAAATACATTGGTATTTAGTGCATTTACCACCCAAATATGGAAAATGCACCAAATAGGAATATAATTTGTTTTTTTGGTAAAGAAATCAAAAGAAATTGGAAAAAACATAAACAAAAAGGTGTAAAGTAAAAGTACATTGCTATTTAGTGCATTTACCACCTAAATATGAAAAAATGCAACAAATACAATACTTTGTTTTTTGGTAACAAAATTAAATAAATTGCAAAAAACAGAAACAAAAAGATGTAAAGTCAAAGTACATTGCTATTTCGTATATTTACCACCCAGATATGAAAAAATGCAACAAATAGTAACATGCTTTGGTTTTTGGTAAAAAATCAAAGAAATTGCTAAAAACAAAAACAGAAATGTGTAAACTCAAAGTACATTGCTATTTTGTGTTTTTTTGGTGAATAAAATCAAAACAAATTGTAAAAAAAAAAAAACAGAAAAAATTGTAAATTCAAAGTACATTGCTATTTACTGCATTTACAACCTAAATATGGAAAATGCACTAAATGGCAATGTACTTTGAATGTTGGTAAAGAAATTAAAAGAAATTGCAAAAAATAGAAAAAAATAGTGTAATGTCCCGAAAATCATAAGAAAAAAATTTCATTTTAAAATATTAATTCATATAACATTCCGTTTCCAAATCATTCAATGTGAAAAATAGTAATTAAAAATCACAGTAAAATTTCAATTAATCAAATGCGGAATAAACTCTAGCGGATGCTGTGCACTCACCCCAGACCATTTCCTTCCGAACTGAAAGTAGCTGAAACCATAAACATAAACTGTAAGCACAAAGCTTAGTGAGTTCTCCAAGATACCACATACCATACATATCATTGGGCCTAGCCCGCACATTGGGCCCAACCCATAATAATAGGCCTAGCCGTTCCTAAACATTGGATCCAGCCCAACATACATTTGGGCCTAGCCCTTCCCGATCCATGGGCCCAACCTAACATACAATGGGTCTAGCCCAACATACCATGCAAGAGTCACAAAGACAACTTGTAACATCCTGACTCCCATGTATACTATTTAATTAATTATATTCATTTTTGTCAGGGAAACTCAACGAGTTGGAGGCCCCAACTCGCCGAGTAGAGATGGAGATAGCCGCGCGATTTTTAGAGTCTACTCGATAAGTTGGTGGACCCTAACTCGGTGAGTAGGAGTTGAGTGTCAAAACCCTAATTTTCAGGGTTTGCACCCTATTTAAATAACCTTAAGCCCTTCATTCTGCCTCCCTGATCACTTTAGCACCCTGAGAGAAACCCTAAACGAGCTGGTATCATCTGTGTGTGTGAGAGAGAGAGAGAGAGGCTAAAAGTGTGTGATTTGGTGCATTCTTTTAAAGAGTTGGAGGATCAAAAGGCTTGGAACGAGAAGGAGCCCTTGGATCCAGTATTCTTTCAGTGTTAGCTGCCATTTGGAGGTAAAAAGCTATAACCTTGACCATTTGTTTGTTAGATCTCTTCACTAGGGAGTTTAGGGCCATTTCTATCTTCTCTTAGAGTCCTTTAGTTGTTTGAGCATGCCTTGAAGACGAGACTTCAGATCTGAACAATATGAGGTCCCTTAGGCCAAAAGATTCAAGCTTTTGCCAACTTTCATGCCTTAAAACCTCTATTGAGCTTTGGGTTGGCAAACTTAGCCCTAGATGCCATGCATGAATGTAAAGCTTGCAGCTTTACGTGGTATTTCAGCCTTAGAAGGCTAGATCTAGAGTTTGGGGCCTTAGTTCTGCTAAAAAACGTCTGAATGAGATAATGGACTGAAGGGACTCGACGAGTTGGTGAGCCAACTCAACGAGTTAGTTAGGGTTTTCCCCGATGGTCTGGACGCTTTACGAACTCGGCTAGTTGATGAGACAACTCGACAAGTTGAGTTGGATTTTCCCCGATTTATCGGAGAAACGAAGGAACTCGACGAGTTGCATAGATGCACTCGACGAGTTGGGTCAACATGGACTGTTGACTTCCGTTGACTTTTAGGGTTTGGTCAAGTTATGGATTATGGAGACCATGGAGGGATAAAATGGTCTTTCACCCTTTCCGAGAGTTAGAAAAGGGGTTAGATTAGTATCTTTGGAGTTGTTGTTATAAATTGTTTATTAGAGATGATTATGACATGTAGGCGAAGATTAGATCGATCGTTGAGTACGAGACTCACTTGCTTACTTACGAGGTGAGTCTTCTCACTATACTTGCCTGAGTGGTAATACTGTATGACCGGAGGGTCTTATTTGAGTTATTGACCGAAGGGTCTTATTTTAGTTACTGACTGAAGGGTCTTATGTGCTTATACTGAGTTATTTGATATCATGCATTTTGTCTTTGTGATTTATGTTGTATATTATTCTGTGCCTAATTGAGTTAGGACCGGAGGGTCCAAACCGATTTGTGAGACCGAGGGTCTTCACTAAGACACCGGACTGGAGGGTCCGACCTGAGTTGTGAGACCGGAGGGTCTTCACTAAGACACATGATTGGAGGGTCCTTGTCACACCCCGAACCGAGTAAACGGTGGAAACGTCTGAGGGTGGATGACGTCATGTACAGTATCATAACAATTGCATAATAAAGATCAAAACATTACAAACATTGTATTAATAAGTTAATATTTAAATTGTGTTCGAATCATTGTTTGTTTGACTCCACAAACATATAGCAAAATATAAGACATAACATTTCTAAGCTCCATCTTCACAAAACCTGAGTGGGAAACTGTCTACTGATTTCCTAAGAATACAAGTGGTTTTGAAAAGAGTGTCAACAATTAAGTCGGTGAGTTCATAAGTCTTTTGTATAAGAAATATATGTCCTTGTTCCTTGAAAATGATAGTGTGATCCTCCAAAAAATCCAATATTTTCTATAGAAATGACTTGTAGTCTTAAATGTTCCAAGACCAAAATATATACGTATTGTTGTACTTTGTATTAGTATAGTGTAGTTTTATATCTTTATAAAACTATTTGAATGCATGTTTCCAGAAATGTAAACTATGTTGTACTGGACACTAATGTATTGTAGTTGTATCTGTGTAAAGCTCTTTGAATGTATGTTTCTTGAAATGTAAATTGTATTGTATTGGAAAGTAATGTAATGTAGTTTTAAATAAATAAAACGATTTGAAGACGTGTATGTATTTGTAAACCAAACGTATTGTTAATACCCCTTGTGAGTTATTATAACTATACTAATGCGACTAGATGGCCTGAACGACGTTCTTCAGGTGTCGGAACTGTAATGACATTTGTCACCCCAAACTTGCCGGTCCAACTGTAGCTAACAATTTAGGTGCGGGATTATCAGTCCCGTATAGATCTATACACAATTGTCTCAGTCTCTTACGGGAGATTTTGGTTATAATTTCAGGACTTTTGTTGGTACTTAGATAAGTTTGAAGACGTGTCTCACAAAGCCATATTGATTGTTTTACGTGTAGTATGATGAAAACTCTTTTTGTTGTAAGTGTAAGTATCGTCCGTTTACATGGTGTAAAATATTTATACTTTCAAAACAGTTATATCTTTGTCCCTAAAGGGTAAAATTGTGTGAATGTTCCATAAACTATACCTATTATAGTTGATATAAATGTTTCGTTGAAATAGCGAACCCTTTGTATACTATTATCAAATTTGTCACGATAATAAAATGAAATGAAATAATTATATATGCTCGTTTATATAATTATACCCTTTTTGCTCGACATGTTACAAAAAGGTTAAAGTTTTGTTGTAATCAAATATGTATCTATATGTATATTTATATTTTGTAAAAATATAAATGTAATGGTTCGTATTTTAACACAAGTTTTCTTGTGTTTTACATGTATTCCCCCCCTAAAAATATATAAAAATCATGAAAACTGTAGGGGTATGATTTCACCTCAAGTGGCTTCTTGGCTGGATAACGAGATGACAGTGATAATCTTCAAGTTAAAACACTTGAAAGTGTTCGCGTCCTACGAGTTTTTATCATACGTTAATGTGTATAAATTATTTGTACTAATATGAAAGTGTTTATAAAAACACTAGATTATTTAGGAAAACTTACCAAAATCTCTTAGGAATTAACTATGTAAAATAGATTTCTGGGAAAAACTTGAAGGTGATCTTGAGAAACTGATGAAGATTTGATGATGGTATGAAAAGCTTGAAGGTGTTCGTATGAGTTTTGAGAGCAAATGTGAAGGAAATTTGAAGTGAAAATGAGAAATGGGAGGAAGGTTTTCGGTCATATATATATATATATATATATATATATATATGGTGAAGAGGTGATGTGATATATGGATTAGGATGTGAATTATATCACTTTGGGAAAAGCAAAACCTTATCCAAATTGAGATTTCGGCCTCAAAACCCACCGAAATCCCCCTGTTCTCGGTCTAAACTCTAACCGAGAACTCCAAGTCTTCAGTCCAAAGAAGATCTCGGTCTAGGATTTCTCGGTCTCGCATGTGTTCTCGGCCACGGGTGTTCTCGGATCAAGGGTTATCGGTCTTGGTTGGGGATTTCGGTCTAGTCTTTCTCAAATGTTGTTTTCGGTTATGGCATGAGATTTTGATTTTGAATTCCTTACATCGAAAACCTCAAAAGCAAATTGTCTTTTTCATGATTTTAAATTTTAATTATTTGACTTTCACTTTGACTTGTTTGACTTTTATTGTCTCGAAATAACCGGTTGTTACAGTCCTTATTGTGATATAGCCTTGAGAGGTTAATTATTGTGTGTTGTATTTTGGGGAATTCACTAAGCTTCGTGCTTACAGTGTTGTGTGAAATGTGTTTCGGGTACCTCTTAGGATCGCGGGAGGGCGCCGACTTGATTATACACACCAACTTGAGATTATGTTGTTTTGAGGATTCTAGGATATTATCAAACATTTTGTTGTCTTGTGTTTTTAATAACTTATACATTTGGGTTTGTGGGAAATGTGAGATTGTGTTTTATGTGATTTTAAAAATGAAAAAAATTTGTTTGAAAATTTAGAGTGTTACACAACTAGCATATAATAGATCATAGCGGGCCGACATTGGTGCCTTCAACCCACAGTTATAGTAAGGAGACTCATGTCTCAGTTTGTACAAATAGCTAAATAGGTCCCGGCTTCGCATATCAGCTCTACCCGTCACCTATTCATCAAATAGTGACTAGCCTCAAATATAAGTCAAAATACTCAAAATATTCTTAGGTCAAACTTGGCCAAATCCAAGTCAAAGTAAAAAAGTCCCAAAGTCAAAGATGGTCAACATGGCTGCGAATGCCCAACGTTCCCAACTTGTACACTTGGCGTAAAAGAGTTTGACCAAAAACGTGATGGCTGACCATGAACGCCCAACGTACACAGATGAGTTCCTTTTTCTTGTTAAGAGCTTAATCCTTAAGCTCTTTTGCCCATAATCCAGATCTAGTCTTAGAAGAACGTCCTTAACCGTAAAGTTTCAAACTTTATGGTCTAGCATGGCCATTAAGTGCCCAAACACCAAAAACCCTAACTACTTAACCCATTAAGACCTTGTAAATCATGCATGGGAGGAAACTAACAATCAAGATCACATTTTTGTGCTTCCTAATAACTCCATAATGGATAAAGTTTCCAACTTTATCCATTAGAATGGTCCAAATGACCAAGATCTAGTCTTTAAGTCTCAAAAGGACCAAAAGTTCATATTTTTCAACTTAATCCATTAAGTCCAAGTCTCCAACCTTTAGATCTGAATCAATATGATGTTTAGATGGATAAAGTTTCCAACTTTATCCATAACAAGGTCACAAACTTTCAAGATCTGAACTTTATGCACTAAAGTGACCAAAAGCTCATAACACCTAAAACAAGCTAGATCTAACAAATACATCATCAAGATTAAGACTTTATACCTCCATAAGCTAGATTAAAATGAACAAGGCCTGGATCTCCAAGCTCTAAGGCAATCCACACTTCTCCAAGGAGTTCTTCTTCTTCTTCCAAATGCACCAAAAATCCACCCAAAATCACTCCAAGGCTCAAAATCCTTCAAAATGGGCTTAGGCTTTCGAATTTAGGGTTAGATGGGATGGAGGTTGAAGATAAGAAGGGTTGGAAATGACTTAAGGTGTTTAAATAGGGTCCAAGGTCCTAAATTTGGGATGGAAAAAATCCCCATACCCAATGGGGAACCCGAAACCCGCACCCGTTTTGATTGGGGAATCCCCAGGTTGACCGGGGATGGGGACGGGGAGGGGAATAACCGAATAAAAAAGTGGGGATGGGGATGGGGATGGGGATACCCTTAATCCCCGACCCTGGACCCGCCCCCGACATATATTAATATATAAAAATAATACAAAACATATATTTATAGTATAGTTTATAATACATAAAATTTGATCTAAGTAACCTAACTCATTAGTAATTACTTGGTTGAAATTATACTTTTTGCTTTTTCTTTTATCTAATTTAAACTCGTGTATATCTTTTTTCTCTTTGGTTGATCTATTTTACCTTAAATATCAATCTGATAATTTTTTTTACTTGATTTTTGATGTATGTATTTAAATTTGGTAGAAAATTTATTTATATTTTTTCTTCAATTTATGGGTACTTATATATTTTATAAAATATTTAAACTTATGCTGGTAAAATTGAAATATAGAGTTTTTTCTTACGTAAAAGTTTGCATGTTAAAAGAGAAAAAAAAATCCCCGTTTCCCGTTGGGGATCCCCAGTCCCCGTTGGGGGTGGGGATGGGGGTTTATTTATATTCCCCGATGGGGATGGGGATGGAGATGGGGATTGGAATGAGGATTCGGGGATGGAGATGGGGATTGGGGTCCCATGTGTTCCCCGCCCCCGTTGCCATCTCTACCCTAAATTAAGGTTTTGGTCTGAGTCGCAAATGCCCAACGTTCCTGGGGAACGCCCATCGTACGTGAAGGAGCCTCCAAGATCACCCAACCCTAAATGCCCAACATACATTCCTTGTACGCCCAACGTTCCCAACTAGCCCAAAATCCTCATAACATCAAACGGTCATAACTTCTTTGTTCCAACTCCGTTTTTGGCAATCCTTATATCCACGGAAAGGTGTTGAGGAGCTCTACAACCCTATCTATTTACTTTTGAATTATAACACATCAAACTAAAATCCTTAAATTCAATAAAAGGTCTAAATCATCACTTTACCAATATACCTTCGTGCTCCACAACACAAAACGAACTCTTGGATCACCAAATCTACATCACCCACATCCAAATTGGTCTAAACCTGATTTTCTCCAACGCCTGAAACCTTATGATAATTGATCTTTGGGTCATGGCCCCGAATTATGAAATGAATCGAGACATAATGTTACAACACTCCTCCAATTAAATTAGATTTCGTCCTCAAAATCACTCTTTACTACCTTCCGGCAACCAAATAATCCGACCAAAACCACTCAAACCCCGCTTCAACGAGAAGGTTGACTCATACTCATAACAACCTTCAAATGTTACCATCATAACCCAACATAGCAGTACCCATACACACTGATGGTGATTAACTTATTAATCCACTAACTTAAATCATATGAAAAACAAGTACTCCTCTGCTATAGGTCCGGATCCCAAAAATTTACCTTACCTCCCCACAGGCATCACCATTCTAAAACACAATCAACAGGACCTCTCTCTACAATCTAAACTAAAAACATCTTCCAATACTAAATTATCCAACTGATACCCTTGGCGGACAAAATTCAGGACCATACATTGCTGCCGAAAAGACCATTCATATAAGAAATGGGGACTCTCAACGCGAGTCTCATCCCTTTGAGCCAACCCGAAACATATCTCACACTAAAAATCCATAGATTCTCACATGAATTTATCCTAATTCTTTTGATTTCCATGTCGACCTTCTACTAAACTAAGATATAGAATTTCCCCAATCGTCCAACTATCTCGCGAACATCACACAAATAGACCTTGCCCTTGAGTCTAACTGCTACTGGCTACTTGAGCTTAAACACCGCACAGATGCCATCCCTTGATCACCGAGTCACCCTATTCTAAACATGATCTAATAACTTACTCAAGTCTCTTTTTACCAGGTCTCATACATACTATCATAAACAAAATGGTCTCGCCCACGGGTCTCACCCAATCTGCACAATCGAACGGGCCTCGCCCACGAGTCTGACCCACTCCACACAATCAAATGGGCCTCGCCCACAAGTCTCACCAATAGAGTGTTGTACAGGCCTAACATCGCCTCTGATCCAACGATCCTCATACCAAACATAAAGTAGTCCAACAATATTGTCGGCCTTGACCCAGGCATGCACTGATCCTCATTCAACCCAACAACCTTTCATACAATGTCCTAAATTATTCTGGTGAATGCTACGACTACATCACAGACTTACAACACTTCCTCGACGGCCTATCATACTTGTGTATGCTAAGGTTATGCAATGGTCTTACCATCACTTCCATATATGCCTACAAATCCGGTGAATGCTACAGGCCACCCCACAATCTTACAACACTCCCATTCTGTCATGGCTACAGCCCATGGTATTGCCAGCTATCTACGAGAAAACTTTGACATGAATCAATACCAGTCAAAACTCTAATCTACTGATCCTTAACAGGCGTTCGGGTCATGCTTCGAACCTCAAGGCCTTAATCAGATGAGAACATCAGAGAGGTCCTACACAACCCCCAACCTGAGACTAACCACAACCGAAACTATGCCATTACTGATGGTTCACATCCTCGAGTGCGATAATCTGATTTCCACCCTTTCTTTTTTGATTACAACTACCCAACGTACCTTATTCTTAGCAAATTTTTTGGTCATTCCACGATCATAACTAGTTATCCACTTGCCTTTGGCAGGTCATTCCAAGTTGACTCACAGTAAAACATTTCCATTAATACTGAGCGAGTCTCCCCCACTTGGAATAATCTAAAATATGTTAATATCGTACCCATTCGAATTTCTAATCCATCTTCAACGTCGCTACTCAAGACTGTCGCCAACCCAAGTTTGCACAAACTAAAATTCCATGTCTAAACAACCCATAAACTCCTATTTCGAGCTGAATACCCACACCACAATGCTTGAAGAAAAGGTTAACGCATACAATGCACTTCCCAAATCCTTACATAAACTTATCCGATAACAAGAAGAATTTAACTGGCACAAAACGGGCACACACATTAACCAGGACCTTCGGCATGCAAATGATATAAAATAAACCTCCAAATGAATATAAAAGAAGAATAATTAACCAACCATAAGGGCACTACCATTCCCGGATAATGAAATATAATATTACACATACACCAATTCAGGATAATAAGTACAAAAGCAAGAGCACAAGAAAGACGAATGTACTACACTCCTGCAAGACCCGGTGGAACTCGAGTCTCCTCGGTCTGCATCTGAAACGCTTTACCCCTCACCGCTGGAGCCTCTATCCTACCCTCACGTCTATCTGTAATCCTCAGTGTAACTGGATCAGGTGCCCTCACCGCTTCACTCATCAATCTCGGACAATCAGTCTTCTTGTGGCCCACCTGGTTGCAATGAAAACAAATCGGACCCGAACCCCACAAACAATCTCTACTAAAATGACCTGCCTAACCGCAGCTGAAACATCCCCTTCCTGTCTCCTGACATCTCCCTTTGTGAGTCCTCCCACAATTGGCACAAGGACCCCAACCCTGATGGCCTCCTACTATGGAATCCTAAGTCATGGGCTTCTTCATCCGGCCCACTAATGTCTGAATTTGTACCGACTTCCTCTCCCAAGGTGATCCAAATCAATCTCCCGATCACGGGCTCTAGCAATCATATCATTCAGGTTCTTGCACCCTGATAAGCTTACAAAATCTTTGATATGATCCCTCAACATATCATGGTACCTTGTCTACTTCATCTCCTTGTCCGTTGTATACTGCAGAACCAACAAGGCCCTCTCCCGCAACTTAGCAGTGATCTCTGCCATAGTCTCAGTAGTCTGGGAAAGGTCCTGAAACTCCTTTTCCAACTGTTGCACCTCAATAGCTGGTGTAAAATCCTCTTAGAATCTCATGAAAAACTCCTCCCAAGATATGGCCACCATGGCCGTAGATCCTAATGCTCTACCGACCTCCTCCCACCAATCACAGGCTCGATCCCTCAAATGACAAGATGCAAATCCCACCTTTGCCCCTAGGGCAGAAGCTCATCTTTGTTTTTAAAAATTTAAACTCTTTAAAATTTCTCGATGAAATAAAGATCCTAGTTACTTCCATTAGCATAACTTATCATCGTTTCTCGAAATTTAAACTCTTTGAACTTTCTCATTGAAACAAAGATCCTAATTGATCCCACTATCATTATGTGACATCCCCAATTTCATGTCCATAAAAGACCGATTTGTTTATGCTTTGTTTTTAAAATCAGAGTAATCGTTTAAAGAAAATTGTTGTGGAATTTGTTCCCAAAACAAAATACGATAAGAATTTATCAAAACGTTTCTCAAAGAGAATGTATTTTCATTATATAACAAAATCTCGGGATGTCATGTTCCGATACAGACACATAAGCATAAACAGAACTTACATTTATTTACACTAATGATTTACATCTCCTTTAATCCCTTAGTGAAATATGTCTTCGTATTGATACCTGTGATACAAAGAAAACTGAGTGGGTCAGGCTTGGGAGCCTGGTGAGCATATATGGTTTTCAACCCACAATAATACATATATTATATTCAATCATCAAACAATCAACCCAAATACTCATCCCCATTATCTCCTTTATTTCTTAAGGTTTTACCCTAAGAACCAATTATCCTTCATTCATTCATTCCTAAGGATTTACCTAAGGAATTGGCAAGAAGTCCATTGCTGCCAAAGTTTATCTATCAGATACTAAATCCATAGCTATCAGACACTAACTCCATAGTCACCAAGGTTTACTCAATAGGCACGAAGTCACATCGTCACCAAGGTTTATCCTATAGGCACGAAGTCGCATCGTCACCAAAGCTTACTCAATAGGCACGAAGTCGCATCGTCACCAAAGCTTACTCAATAGGCACTACGTCTCATAGTCGCCACTATATTTCATCTACCCATGTTCTACCCAATATATTTGTAGATATAAAATACATATACAGTTTAAATCATTTAATACCCGTATAAGACATCAATTCCAAGCCCATCTCAAATAGACGAATAATATATAACACATAACACGTATTTCATAACTAATACTTTATATTTATGTGTTAGAAGAAAATAACTATACACTCACTTGATCATAAGATGATCGGACAACACTACGACTTGTAGAAGTAGTATTCTTCTGTAGATCTGGAAGATCTTCACAAAAATTGGCTTCTCGCGGGCAGAGCTTCGGCTCGGGAATTGCACTTCTTGGGATCTTCGGGGCTTCGGGACTTGCTTTGGGTCTCGGGAATGATACCGGGGCTTCGCAATATTTCTTGCACGCATAATGAGGTAAAAACGCGAGAGAAAAAAAGAAAATAGCAACTGAAACTCGACAGCCTTGACTTCCTTTTATAGGAGGTTGGATCCTCGATTTACACTGGGCGTAAATCCAGTTACGCTGGCTGTAACCCGGATAAGCCCGGTGACTCCCCCCCTTTGGATAATATCGGGTATTTATTTTTAAATTTAATATTTTAATTATTTAATAAACTTCAAAAATTCATATCTTCCTCATACAAACTCCGTTTTCGATATTCTTTATATCCACGCGTAGGTGAGACTACGCTCTACAACTTTTGTTTAGACTCCGTCGGCTAATTTTGAATTTATTTTTATTATTTATTTTTAGTTGGTCGGGACAGGAAAACTCCGTTATGAATTCATAACTTCTTCATCCGACGTCCGTTTTCATCTGTCTTTTTATCATTTTACTAATATTAAAGAGATCTTTAATTATCGTTAAGATTGTTTCGGCTAAAAACCGCTCGATCTCAAATTGAGTATTCGGGCTGCATACTGCTAAGTCGAAACTTCGGAAAATCATAACTTCATCATACGAAGTCAGATTTGGGCGTTCTTTTTATGCACGCTCTCGGTTTAACAAACTCGACAACTTTCGTTTAGATCACTAAGGCTAAATATCGCTCTAACGTAAATTTCACTTTTTACGTCATTCAGCGTTGCTGGTTCTGTCGCGAAATTTCGACAGATCATAACTTCTTCATTATAACTCGGATTTCGGCGTTCTTTATATGTACGGAATCCTTGTAACATATACTACAACTTAGTTAATATTACTCCTTCTAAATAATCTTCCATAAAAAAGTCATTTTTTGACGGTTATCGTCTCTAAATTGACTAGCCCTGATCTACGGGCGTTGTACATTAACACACACAAATATATATATATATATATATATATATATATATATATATATATATATATATACATATATATATATATATATATATATGTATATATATGACTTATTTTTGTTTCTCGAAGTTCAAACTATTTGAATATTTTTCATCGAAATGAAAATCCTAATAACTCCCACTGTCTTCGACATACCTTATGGTCCATCTTCGTTTCTCGGAATTCAAACCTTTTGAACTCTGTCATTGAGGCAAAGATACCATATTGAGAGATGTTTGTTTAGTTCATAAATGAACTTCATAAGCTTACACATTCTTCACAACCTATCCTGGTTCGACTATGTGTTAGTTCCTATCCATGTTTGTCATCTTCTTGAAATTCCACTAACACTTTCAGTTTTAAAGCCAAGTGTTTGGTCAACCAAGTTTTCAAGCATTCATAGAATGAATCTTTCTCTCCATGTCTTCTTCCATTTTGCAACCTTATAGGTCAAGCCATGACTTTCAATAGCTAGCATACTTATATTGTTGTTTGCCAGTGACCCAATCTATACGACTAGGTATATGCGTACTCTATCAAGTATTTTGGGAAGAGTTTGATGTATGTCAGTCTCCTCAATAGCTCTTTCAATCTCTAATTGAATGCTATGACCCATATTAGGTTATTCATTGGTTGACTTTTGAATCTTATCAAGACCAATGTGGCTCCCGCTTACTCTTTTGGATATCAGCTCCCTCTCTTGGAAGACTACCCTTTGAGCAACAAGCATTTTGTTCTCAAAATCTTTGTAAAACAATTATCTAAAACATTTGGCTGGACGTCCACAGACATAACACATCTCTAATCTAAGTCCTAGATTGTCGAGCACTTTACGAGGAACGTAAAACTCGTAATCATAGACTTCCAAATGTATTAAGTAAGGGATGATCCCTTACTCCACATTTCATAGAGTGTTTCATAACCTTCTAGATTGGTGTAAGAATAATGATTCATGCAACACCATTCATGGTACAATCCATGAAACGTCCCATTAAGCATAAATCAACTCATCAAACAACAAATCAAACAATGGTTAACGTTTATTTCCAACAACACTCAATGACAGTGTTGGAGACAATTTATGAAACTTTTCATAATTCCTTTGATGATTAATTTGGTTTTGACTACGATTCTCACCGATATTATGTCACACCCCCAAACCAAGGATGGCGGAAACGTTCGAGGTGGAGGACTTCTTGTATAGTATCATAACAACAATTGCCATAGTGATTAAAGTAAACACAACCAACATATATATAATTGAAAGAGTTACATCATTGTATGAATTACATGTTCCCAAATCAATTACAATATGTTGACAAAAATGTAAAATGTTTGACGCCTTAACGTCTCATCCTCAAAAGCACTTGGTTACCTGTTTAGTGATTTCCTGAGAATACAAGTTGTTTGAAAAAGGTGTCAACACAAGGTTGGTGAGTTCATAAGTTTTTGTATGCAATTATGAAAAACCTTTTCTTGTAAAAGTAGTGTCCGTTCCAGAAAATCCAATATGTTCCTTAATGTGAAAATGTAGTCTCAAAACCCAAGGGCCGGAATGTACAAATAATTTGTCATATTTATAGTAAAACAATGCAAGTTTAAATCGACATAAATTTGTTTGATTTCAATGAAATCCCCGTAAATTCTATGTTTGTTAATACTTAATGTGAGTTATTATAACCATGCTATAACCTAGTTGGCCTCAAACGACGTTCTTCAGGCGTCGGAAATGTTATGACATTTGTCACCTCAGACCTGCTGGTCTAGCTGCTGCATGCAGCTCGGGTGTGGGTTTGTCAAACCCAATATAGATCTATATACAACTATCACGCTCTCCCTCCAGGAGACTCTGGTTACAATACATGACTTATTAGTAATGTGAAGCGAATGTCTCACAAAAGTTATTAACGAATTTACATGTAGTGTAATGAAAATCCCTTTTGTATAAATGTACCCTTTTTGTATGAGTGTGTTAAATAATGTATCCTAAACTATACCTATTATAGTTTATCAAAATAAGGGTAGTAGTGGTAATGTACATAAACTATACTTAACATAGTTTATCCAAATGTTTGTATGTAATGGATGTACTTTGATTATAACAATTTGTTATCTTCTATGTTCTATATATCAAAATCCATTTGTTAACTGATGCATGTCTATATACTAAGACAAAATGTCATATATTGCAATAACATATATTCACATAAAGATATACACCTTGCTCAACATATTACAAGGTGAAATGAAATTGATATCATTTTTCTGTTGTTAACATTTTCTATTACTGCTCTTAGAAAATTTGTAGAAAAATCATCGAAGGTCCAAATCAAAATCTGTAAATTCTGAGAGTTTGGAAATTGAGTCTAGTTTGTTTGTAAATTTTATCATGATTTTTAGTGATCTCCAACATGTGTGAAAAAGTCCATAATAACAGACTGGTACGGATTGGTTCTTGAAATGATAGCCAGTTTTGTAAAAATCACCATAAATCGTAGAAAAATCGTGTGGAGATGTGCAAGTAGTAATTTTAAAACTAAGAAATGGAACTACTTGAACCTAAAATAGTTTTGAAAACTAAAATGTTTAAGTGGATCAAAACAATCCGTGAATGGAGCCTAACTTTTCTGATGAAAGATGTTACAAGAACTTAGTGGTGTTCTTGGTGTTTTGACTTGTATTCCCTCCTTTAAACTTAAGAAAGCATGAAAATATAGGGGTATGAACTCACCTTGTGTGATTTTAGTGAATGGATGTTGAAGGAGAGAAGTGTTCAACTCAAGAACACTTGAAGGATTGCTTGAAGATTCGAGAATCTAACACAATAATGATGGAGTTTGTGTAAGGAATCAATGATTTGAGTAAAAGGAATTGTAATAACCATAAGGAGGGTGATGGGACTTACCAAATACAGGAGGAAGGCTTGAAAATGCCCTGGAAATCTCGAATTTGGGTGAGAGAATTAGAGAGAAAAAAGGTGTTTGATCTTTAGTGAAGATGAGTGAAGTGAGTGAAATGAAGAGGGAGAGAGGGAGTCTTTCAGCTCTTTGAACGTGGTAATGGTTTAAAAATGAGGGGGAAAGGACTATGAAGTGACTAGGGATGGTGGGTCGGACAATGGTTGGTCATGGAGTGGGTATGGGGGTGGTTGCTTGTGTCTAACACTATGACAAAGTCAACACTTCACCACAAAATCTTATTTAGTGGATTTTATTCTTGAATAAGGATTTCCTTAAAAATATGTTGGATTTATGAATATTTGGGACCTTATATGTCAAAATATAAGTTTGGGTGAAAATACCCCGTTAAAATAATTAAAAATGGGCTTAAAACGGAGTCGGGGTCGAAAACCGTGTAGAAAAGAGGAGAATCCGAAGTCTGGAGAGGGTTGGGTCATCAGCAGCCTAAATCCGGAGTGGCATTGGTCGCATGACTGCGGTTCGAGGAGAAGAGGACTGCGTTCCGAAGGCGAGATCCGATGCGGGGGGCTTGGTTCCGGGTTCGGTGGCTCCGTGCTTGGTGGCTGCGGGCTTGACGGCTGCGGCTCTGAGGCTTCGGCTCGGTGGCTACGATCGGATGGCTACGGTTACTCAAGGGAACTCAGATCTTGTGGCCTCGGCTCTAGTAGGACTTGGCCCCTATAGAGAGGCTTCGGCCCTATGGGGCTATTTTCCAAGCTTTCACTGCTTTTCGAGTGGTTTTTCACCAAGTCAAGTGTCGGGATGCCCCAAATGACTAAAATAAATCAAAAGGGGTTTTGAGAGAGATTTGGGAGAGATTCCACATTCTTAGAGAGATTTCAGAGAGATTCCACATTCTTGGAGAGATTTGGGAGAGATTTGACATACTTGGAGAGATTTGACATACTTGGAGAGATTTCACATACGAAGAGAGATTTGGGAGAGATTCCACATTCTTGGAGAGATTTGGGAGAGATTTCTAATATAGAGAGATAGAGTAAAAGAGATTAAGAGAGGTTCCCTTTATGACCTTTTTGAGTATCCGCCTTCGCAACGCAAGGTCCGTAAACCCCGTTAAGCCATGTTTTAGGATCTTACACACTCCAGATGAGTATGCAACATTGTTTTATCGGTTTGGTTCATTGTTTAGCACTAAGGCTAAGGAAATTAAACACACAAATTTTCCAAATGATGTTTTCTCATTAAAATAGTTGTACAGTAATTACATAACCTAATCCCTAATATACAAGGGTTAATTGAGTCGACCGGTTTGAATCGTTGACTTTGTTTGACTCTGACTTGACCCAAAATTGACTATTGTCACATATTATTAAATCTGAGTATCTTATCCTTTTGTCCAATTGATTCTTAATATTTGTTTTTATGAAAACTCTGAATGTCTAGAAGGTTTCAGTCTTAATGTTTATTCAGATAAACATGTTCACACGAAGTCGGTTTTACTATATAGTTTGGTTTATCTGAATGGTCTATTAGGTCTCGTTTGATAATTTCTGTCTGGGAAAGTTTTCTGAGTGGGAAAGAAACCATGTTGTTTGATTGTACATCTAATTGACTGTGTTGAATGACGAAAAAAATAATAATTCAATAAAAAATAAATTTAAAAAAAGTTATTTAAAATAATTAATAATCCAAGAAAGAAAGAAAGAGGCGAGGTTTGGTGCATAATTGTCTTTCCAACCCATTCAACAAAAAAGATATGATTTTGGGCTTTCTGGGAAAGACATATCTTACCGGGAAAGACCCCCTTTTTTTGTGCAAATCAAACAGTCTTTCCGGTCCATTCAGCCAGAAAGATCTATTTGAACCTAGAAAGATGCGTATCAAACGGGACCTTAGTTTAAACTAATTGCATCAGATATTCTCACACCACCAAGGAATGTATTAATCATCTATCTTGATAAACATGATTTACATTTAGCATAAGATTTACAATCAAGTGGTATCCAAGATTCGATTCAACTTGATACTTGGTAATGCATTTCAATTTCACATGTTGAAGATAACGATTCCAAAAAATACATTTATGTATTCGAATTGGTACGTATTGTAGATAGTCTAAATGGATCATTAGTTAAAACTAATTCCAACAAATATTCACATTATCACATAAGACTTGTGGTTAGCTGAATTCCAAAGTCCTATCCAACTGGACGTTTGACAATGCAATTCTTATTTTCAAGAATATGACTCCACAATACTACATCTCATTCAAATACTTGAATCAAAATTTTGTTATTATACAAGTTTCATAGGTTTGTGAATTTCTTTTAAATATGTTAAAACGTTTTAAATAAGTCATAAAAATCTTATGAAATATTGTACAAACAATTTTGAATATCAAGACCATATATTAACCATTTGGGAGAACGAGATGTCTTTGTATTCTATGAATAGTAGCAAGAGTCCAATATTCATGATCAACCCTGCTTCTCCTTGTATCAATCATTCTTACTCTCTTCAAGTCAATACACATTCGTGCAAGTGTCATTACTTTTTCCATAGTAAAATACTCAAGGATAAGAGTAATGTTCCAATGGTATTATGAATTATCATATCTAATTGTAGACTAAACATTCACGAGAATGCGTTATCGTTTGATCCTATGGATAGTAGCATGGGCTTGTAATCCATGATCAAATTATATCTTCAATGTTCTAGTGTTACCTATCAGACATGTTGGGATTTTATGCTTTCTTAGTCCTTTTCTTAATTTTTGAAATGATAGTTTATCAGAACAAGTCTCAGAATAAGCCTTCCTATTGTCTTTGGTGTTTGGGGCCCGATTAGGTATATCATCACAAATTGTGTGGGAAACTGGCTTTCTTTCTCTTTTACACTTCTATTCTTGATAATGAATGTTATAGTATTTGAATTTTGGAGTTTGTATGATTGGCTATTTAATCCCAAAGGGTCTCTACATCTATTCAACCCCTTAATGGACATTTCTAAATTTGTTCATATAAAAATCAGAATGAACTGATTATATATACACTGTTAGCTTAGTTGATAACCATAATAAACTCTTAACCAAATGAAATTCCATTTCACTTCAAAATTTTAATTTGATAACTATTCTTAACGATTTTGGAATGTAGTGGTTAGAGAAACATGAGGAAGAGGTTTAACTAAGACACAATCTTTCTATTCGTAAAATAAGAATTTGATCATCCTTTAGCTAATCCTTTCGAGAGGCTTTTGTTGCAGTAGATTTTAGTGGATTTTTTTTTCTTATAGACATCATTCAATTTTAATTCCATTCTTGTTTGTTTTATTGATACTTTAAATAATTGTTTCACCCTAATTTATTATTTACTAAGGCTATGATCCATGTTTGGCATTGCGATGTGTAGAGGGATGACTTTAACACCATGAAGTTATTTAGGTAGGTAATGCACTTTACCAATTTCAACGAAGCTATTCAATGGCATGTTAATCTAGGATTTGCACATCCTATATTTGTGCCTAGGTTACCAAGGTCTCACAAATATGATGGTGAACCAAGCAGGCAAGAATGCGTGACCCTTTATTATGTTATGGACCTCAAGTTGATGTGTTGGTTATCAACACACGCTTCATAAATTAGCCACAACCACAAGTCCACATCATTATCCTTTTACGTATCAATCATGTGTTGGTTATCCATACAACTCTATAAAAAGTGTTTGTAAAACGATTTATGTGCGTTAATCATGGAAAGGTTATACATACAACTCTATAGGTTTAGGTTCTATGGAAAACAAAAAACCTTAAAAAAAAATCATAAAAATCATAAAAATGCATAAAAAAAATACTTAGAGATCACAAACCTTTTTTTTTTTTGAAAAAATCGCAGGTTTTTGAATAAATTCGCTGATTTTTTTTGAATTTAAAAAAAAAACAAATTTGATTTTTTATTTTTTTTCCAGCGAATTTATTAAAAAAACATGCGATTTTTTCATAAAGAAATTAAAAAAATAGTTTTGTAATCTCTAAGTATTTTTTTTTATGCATTTTTATGATTTTTAGGGATTTTTTTGTTTTCCAAATAACCCTTCCCTATATATATATATATATATATATATATATATATATATATATATATATATATATATATATATATATATATGATCAGGATCTTTTGCGAACTCATATTTCCCCGTGAATTTTTTCGTGTGATTTTTTTTCAAAAAAGTGATTTCAAACATTAAGTTATTCATATAGAAGTGTATTAGCAAAAAAAAAAAAAGAATATCGGAAAAAATGTGCACACATGAAAAGTTTGTGTATGCACGAACGTCGGAAGTGCATATGTATGTCAAAAATAACTTCCGTTTCTGCACATTTGTTTCTAGATTTTTTTTTTGCGAATGCATTTCTATATGACCGACTTAATGTCTTAAGTTACTTTTTTTGAAAAAATAAATCACATGAAAAAGTTCGCAGAGTTCAAAAATATGAGTACGCAAAAGATCCTGAATATATATATATATATATATATATATATATATATATATATATATATATATATATATATATGGAATGGTTGAAAAAACCATAAAACTTATATTTCATTTGACCCTAAAGCCACGATGCAATTTTTGGATTTGAGTTGGGCTTTAAATGATAGACATGTTAATGTATTCATATAGGAAAATGACTTGTAAGGGTAACGAAATATTAGACTTGTACAAAAAATATCATTGAATTTTTTTTTTTGTACACATATCACCAATCAACTATAACTTTTGTACACATATGACCATTAAACTTCACCTTTGTTCAAAAAATACCATTATGTTACCGGTAATAGTAGGTCACCAGCCACGTAACATGCCATGTGGCTGCTGACATGTATTTTATTGTATATTATGTACACATTATTCCATTAAACTATTTTTTGTACACATTATACCATTAATTTTTTTTTTTGTGTGTATATTTTACCATTAAACTTTTTGTACACATTTTACCATTAATTTTATATAATTTATTCAAAAAATATCATTTCAAAAAATACATATTTTTACATAAAATGGGTTTTCCATCACCTATTGTGACTCCCTGATTTTGTAAGGTTTGAGGGAAACGGTTTGTTTTTACAATGATACTAATGACTTTCTTTTACAACTACATGGTGAATTTATGTTGGTCATACATCAATTGAAACCCATAAGGTTTGAACTTGAGACTTTTATCTGGAGCGGCGAAGAAATACTTAATTGTTCATTATTTTAGCTAATGTCTAGTAAACATATTCTTATAAGTCATTTTCTTAGGAAACTACGTTTGAGGCACACTTATAAACTCATGAAACATTTTGTACATGTTATCTTATTATAATCCCCTCTTCTTGATTATGGTTGATGATTAAAAAAATGCATTGAAATTATGTCGTTGTTTACCGATAGAAAAATGACTTATAATGATAAGTTTACTAAAATTTAGAAAATCAGTAAAATCCACATCAGGTGATGGGAAACCTACTTTTATGTAATGATATGTATTTTTTAAAATGATATTTTTTTTCAATAAATAATATAACATTAATGGTAAATCGTGTATAAAAAAAAGTTTAATGGTAAAATGTGTAACGACCCGTTCCCGGTATGATGATTCCTTGGTATTTATTTTGAAGTTTTGTAAAGGGACTCGGCGAGTTCATGGCCTGACTCGCCGAGTAGGGACGGGATTTCGAGCACGTGTTAGTGACGACTCGGCGAGTCCATATTCTGAACTCGGCGAGTCTGCCCGTCTGGGAGAAACCCTAAATCCCCGGGTTGCCCACTATTTAAACCACCTTATAGCCCCATTCTCACCTCCCTCAACCTGAGAACACAGTGAGAAAACCCTAATCCTCCCTTGAGAGCTTATAAGTGTTTTTGGTGCCATTTTGTGAAGGTGTGAAGAAGGAGAAGAAGAAAGAAGCAAGGAGAAGAGTTGTAGTGCAAAGATCCAAGGGCAAATCTGAGTTATTTGAGGTATTTTCGGAGTTCCCCTCTTGTTATATGCTTTAAACTTCCATTAGGGCTCTCCTAAGAGCTAGTTGATGTTTGTTCCAAGCCTTATGTTTGCATGAATGCCTTAATAAGTCGAGATATCTTTAGATCTGAATGATGGGGTGTTGTAGAGCCCAGATTTACTGTCTTTTTGGAGTTACTTTGCATATTAATCATAGATCTACCCATTTTATGCATCTTTTAGCCTTATTTCCCTTATTCATGAGGTTGTGCACGTAAAGTTGGAAACTTTACGTGGTAAATCAGCTTATTGGACTTAGATCTATCAATTGTATGTGTTGGATTCAAACAAAATCGAGTAAAAATCAGTTGCATGGCGGCAACTCGGCGAGTCGGGAAGAACGACTCGGCGAGTTGGGTCGCGAGTTCCCGAGTCCTTCATTTTGATCAGTGTCGAGTGAATCCAGTGAGTTAGAGAGGGGACTCAGCGAGTTGAGGGTAGACTCAGTGATGGAGGGACTCGGCGAGTTGTTCATACAACTCGGCGAGTCCAAGGCAATCTTCTTAGGATCATGAACAACTCGTCGAGTTTGTTCATACGGCTCGGGCGAGTCGGATGAAGATCGTCTGAGTTCTTGGATCAAGAGGGTACTCGTCGAGTCGATGCCACACTCGACGAGTAGCAGCGTGTAGAACTGAGAAGTGAGAGTAGGACTCGGCGAGTTGGGTGGCCCAACTCGGCGAGTCAGCCCATAGAGAGTTGACTTTGACCAAGGGTAAAAGAGTCATTTTACCCAGTGCAGTGTTTAGCATTTGATTGAGTGTGTTTATGGACTTGTAGCCGGGGAGATACCGGAGCGGCAACAGTTAGCCCTCAGAGCTATTCACTTAGCAGCCAATTCACGAGGTGAGTTCCTTTTCAGTAGGAGCGGGTCTAAGGCCACAATGCCGGCCCGTTTAGCTAGCAGTAGTATCCAGATTTTTATCCGACGCAGTAGTTAGCATGTTTGAAGCCTTCGTGGCTCAGACAGGATTACGTGTGTTCATGCTAAGTGATATGTTATGTTATGATCAGTTAGCTTCGGACTTCGGTCCGATGTCAGCTTCGGACTCAGGTTCGATGTAGGGGACAAGGTCCCGGTCAGCTTCGGACTCCGGTTCGATGTCAGCTTCGGACTCAGGTTCGATGTAGGGGACAAGGTCCCGGTCAGCTTCGGACTCAGGTTCGATGTAGGGGACAAGGTCCCAGTCAGCTTCAGACTCGGTCTGATGTGAGCTTCGGATTGCGGTCCGATGTAGGGGACAAGGTCCCGGTCAGTCAGCTTCGGACTTCGGTCCGATGGAGGGGGGGCAAGGCCCCAGTATGTGCCTGATATATATATTATTGTAGGGTATGTGGTAATTTGGGGGAGCTCACTAAGCTTCGTGCTTACAGTTTCAGTTTTGGTTTCAGGTACTTCCGCTAGCAGAGGGAAGAGCTCGGGTTGATGGCATTGCACACACCACAACTTCAGCTTTCATCCTGGGAGTTGATTTAGTTCCTGATTTTTTATATGTCATGGATATGATACAGTTTTCCGCACCGTGGTTTATTATTATTTTGAGATGCATTATGTATGGTTACATGATATGACACTCAGATTATGGTTTTTGGTTATGTTGAAAAACGAAATTTTTGGGTCGTATTTTTGGGTTGTTTCAAAATGTGTACAAAAAAAAGTTTAATGGTATAATGTGTACAAAAAATAGTTTAATGATATAATGTGTACATAATAAACAGTAAAATCCACGTCAGTAGCCACATGGCATGCTACGTGGCTAATGACCTATTATTATCGGTAATATAGTGGTATTTTTTGAACAAAAGTGAAGTTTAATGGTCATATGTGTACAAAAGCTATAGTTGATTGGTGATATGTGTACAGCAAAAAGTTCAATGGTATTTTTTTTGTACAAGTCTAATACTTTGTTACCCTTACAAGTCATTTTCCCTATTCATATTGATATATATATATATATATATATATATATATATATATATATATATATATATTGATATAGATGTCAATAACTTCTAGTCTAGCCGGGAAGAGACTGAGTTTAATACCCATATGAGATTGGAGGCTCTGTACGACCATAACACTTGCATATCTAGGGTTGCCACTACGTTGGTATTACGAGGGTGTTTGAGATCACTTTTGAGCATCAAAAGTCCTTTTTACTTTTTATAGAAAGACTTTTGGTAGGACTTTTTGTAAAAAAAGTTCTTTAAAATGAGGGTTGGATAAGTAAAAGAACTTTTGGTTTAACTTTTATAGGTAAAACAACAAAAAGTCACAAAAAATTAGGTTTTTATGACTTTTAGAAACTCATTCTTTTCTTCTATGCCGAAAGTCATTTTCAAAAGAACTTTTGAATTATCCAAAAACATTTTTTTTTGATTTTTTTGAAAAGTTAAAAGCTAAAAGTTAAGGATTCCCAAGCACCTTCTACATTTAGATCTGAATCCCATTTTTTAGGGCTTCATTTTCAGCATTTTATGTTTTCTATAATATTTTTATTTTTAGTTATTATTTATTTCTAGGAAAATTGTGTTACACCAATTATTTCTCATAGTCATATGAAGTCGTAGGAAACAATTATTAGTTATTTTGTTTGAGTTCTGAATTTTGGCATATCTGTGAAAAATTAAATGACATGTATAAGTAGATATCCTTATACGGTTTTGAATATATGAGTTGTTTCTTGACTTTTTTACATTTGGGACCAATATTATATAGAGGGGAGGACTTATTAATTATGTTGGCTTTGTACGGTTATTTGTCAAACTGTAATGTTTTTAATGTAGAATATTTGTGTGTTACTGATGTGTAACCAACAAGAATTATAATACGGGCGCATACCAAAAATTCAAAAAAACTTGAATATGTAATTAATTATCTGCAAACCGCGATACATCTTTTCTGATACTTATTTAGCAATTACAATCTTTTTTGTTACGCATAAAAAATATTTTTCTTTTGTTAACACATTTGTTATCTGATCCAAAGGCTTTTAATTTGATTTATGTTAATGTCTTACAACTCACTTTGATTTATTTTTCATGTTTCTTTTACATATTATCATTTGCACATGCTTGAAGTCATTTATGTGTTACAACTTCTTTTAAAAAAATATAAAACTTTTTTAAAATTGTTTTACAACCAACACAAAAAATAAATCGCATATAGAAATAAATCGAAAGTTACAAAACCAGCTAATAAAAAAATAGATCAAAACTCATAAAACCAATTTTGTTACAAATATGAAACCAGAAATTAAATCGGAACTCATATAACGAATCAACACAGTTACACAAATTTGAAACTTATAGAAATAGAAATTATAAATTAATAATCCAAAAGTTGTATGAAAATATTAAAAAAAAATGTAAAAATTATAAAAAAACATTATATAAAAAGTTAAAAATGTTGTAAAAAAACTTTTAAAAGTTATAAATAAGTTGTAAAAGTTTGTACAAAAAATTGTTAAATGCGTTGTAAAAAGTGTAAAAAAGTTATAAATATGGTTTTCAAATGTTGTATAAAAATTTGTAATTTTTTTTTTATAAAAAGTTTTAAAAAATTGTACAAAAAAGTCTTTAAAAAATAACTGTAAAGAAAAATATAATTTTGAGGGAATTTATAGAAAAAGGTAGAAAAGTTTGGATAAAAAAAATACAACAAAATTTAATACTTAGCCCAAATGCATAAAATATAAAATGATATGATATACATGGTATAACAAGTAAAAAAAATTCTGTTACCAGTTTCTATTTTAATCAAGTGTGCAATGTGCATTTGATTATAAACTGTAAAACAACATTTCAGGTTTTGATTGAAAAATGTATCAAAAAATATAAAATAATTTTTCTATTTGAACGGCACAATCGCACTGAAATCAAATTAATAAAAAAAAGGTGGACCCGATACATACGTCGAATACAGTAAAAATCAAAAAAGAAGATGGAAAATGCAACAAAAAAGAAAAACAAAGCATCCCCAATACAAGGTAATTAAGCTGAAGATGTAGAAGCCATGGAACCTAGACTTTAGACTAAGAAAATTAACAAAACAGCCACCCAAAAATGCCATTATACTTTTGGATCAGAAGGCAGATAAGCAGATTGTATGTATCAATTTCAAACAAAACCCAATCAAGACATAATAGTTTTGGACCTTAAGCAGAAATAACATCAAACTTTACTCCAATATCCATATAGACTATAAAGGAAAAGAACCCCACTCATCGAGTCTAAGTCATACAATTTCCCCTATATATAATCTTTACAAAGGTTTCATTTCTCTCTTATACAAAATCAATTATAAGTACATTCTTCTAACTCTAGTTATAATTTACCAAAAATTAGTAGAAAAAGTTAATAGTATTTTATGTATAATTATGAGAATGTGATGAAGGTAGCCACCAAAGACTTCGTTTATGATACAAGACTCCACAAAAGTTGGTAAATCATTGAAGAAAAGTCGCATCTCTTTATTGCCCCTATTCAATAAGATATAGCTCAGTTTTTATTTTACTTTATTTTTTTAAATTTAAATTAAGAATAATTTCTTAAGACTATAAAAAATATATATATACTTCTATATTTTGTTTCTACCTATATTCCTAAACTTATAGAATAATAACATATAGTCACTATTAATTCTCTATCTTAACAAAGAAATGGCTCAATAATCAATATCATAACATATAGTTGAAAAGTCCTTGCATTTTTCAATAAAAACAAACGAATATTGGGTTTTTGTTCATGGCTCTAAAGACTATTGTAAGCGAAACCCATTTAGGATTTTAGCATAATATAAAAAGTCAAACTTTTTTGTATGCCTAAATAAGTTTTTATTAAGACAGTATTTTACATAAATTCATATATATTAACAAAGTCAATATTTTAGTACAGCGATTTTAAAGATTAAAAAAAATGACCCATTCGAGTGGTGTACGGTGTTTTTATATAATCAATAAACCCTATAAACTAAATTACCATTATAACCCTAAGTATAATTAGGCTCGACGATGGACCAGTTCAGACTTCAGACAGCCCATCGGCGAATTTACTTAAATACCCTTTCCATGCACATGTCTTTTTTGTCGACATTAATGTTTCTTTTGTGCATGTGATGTGTTAAATTATTTGGCTAAATAGGACCGCAAGTCGCAAGATCGAGTCCATTTTCACACATTTGAAGGACCCAGTTTTTTTTAGTGATAATTGACATCATTAAATGGTCCGAATAAATCATAAACCAAAAGTTCAAAGCTAAATATCCCATTTAGTAATGTAATAATACCATATCAATATTCAAAACCTTATTAAACCAACAGTTCAAGTTTAGACTCCTATTATAATCAATTATAACAAAATTTGTTGCATGAGAAAGCGTTTACATATGCTTTTATTGTGAAATAATCAGCACAAGAATGAAATTGATTCCAATCTATCGTTGTATTCTTCACGAGTTCAATATTTATACATCAAGAGTTCTTATCAGATACAAACTAACAAATAAGATAAGTACTAATCTAGTATGCATTTGAATACAATAAGATAAGGATAACCTATATCCGATATACCTCAACATCCCCTCTCAAGTTGGAGCATGGGGATAAAAAATGCCCAACTTGTCTACAAGTTTGTCGAAATGAGTTTTGCCAAGGGCCTTGGTCAAGATGTCAGCTAATTGTGCATACGTATGAACATATGCATGAGCAACAAGTCCTTCCATAATTGCATCACACACGAAATGACAGTCGACTTCAATATGCTTCGTTCGTTCGTGAAAAACATGATTATCGGCTAAATGAAGAGTTGCTTGATTATCACAAAACAACTTAATTGTTTGAAGATGACGAATTCCCAAGTTGAGAAGCAGATTCTTTAGCCATTTAAGCTCACATGTGATGGTATCCATGGATCGATATTCAACTTCAGTCGCAGATGGAGAGACTGTATGTTATTTCTTGGTTTCCCATGTAATAGGAGAGTGTCCAAGATATACAATCCACATGTCAAGGGTCTTCGAGTAATTGGGTAAGCAGCCCAATCGGAATCACACCAGCCTTGTAAAGTAAGAGCACTATCAGAGTGTAAGAGAATGTCCCTTCCAGGTGTTCCTTTTAGATATTTAACCATAAGCGACGCAGCCTCCTAATGTTCGGTCCGATGAGCATGCATATATTGTGACAAGATGTGTACCGAGTAGCCAAGATCAAGGCAAGTGACTGCAAGATAGATAAGACGTCCCACCAGCCATCGATAAGCTTCCAGATCAACAAGTAACTTACCATGTGCAAGACCAAGCTTGTGGTTCTGTTTGATTGGAAAACCAGTTGGCTTAGCACCAAGACGGCCCGTATCGTTGACAATATCAAGAGTATATTTGCGCTGACATAGAAACAATGTGTTGGAGTTGCCAGCTACTTTAATTCCCAAAAAATATTTTAGAGACCCAAGACCCTTCATTTCAAAAAAGCTACTAAGATACCCTTTGAATGTCTTAATAGCATTGGAGTTGTTTCCAAAAATGATCAGATCATCCATATCCATGAGAAAGTTAATTTGAGTGGTTCCTCGTGTATATGTAAGTAAAGAGTAGTCAAAATATGATTGTTGAAAACCATAACTTTTAAGAGACGTGTCAAGCTTTGTAAACCAACAACGCGGAGCATGTTTAAGATCGTAAAGGGATTTGCGTAATCGAAATACCATATTTGGATTTGAACACTTGAACCTGGGTAGAAGTCGCATCTACAACTCTTCAGTAAGATCACCATGTAAGAACACACTATGCATATCCATTTGGTGAAGCTCCCAGTTTTTGGAGGCAACCACATCAAGAAATACTCGCACAGTTGTCATTTTGGCAATTGGTGTAAAGGTTTCTTTATAATCAACTCTAGTCTCTTGATGATTACCAAAAACAACCAAGCGAGATTTGTATCTCTCAATTTCCCCATTGGAGTGATATTTTATCTTGTATCAATTTTATTTTAAAATTCCATTTCAGAACAATTATGGAAACATCTTCAAGTTTAGAAACCAATCTCCAAACCTTGTTTTGTTCAAATTCAGCAAGTTCAGATTGCATCACAACAACCCAATCAGGATGCTCTAATGCAGTTTTACTGTTTTTGGTTCTAATTTTGAAATAAAAACATTAAACATACATAATTCTTGATGAACACTCAACACCTCATTTTTGGCTTGAATCTGGGCTCCTGTCAAGAGACCAGAGTTTAGATCACCAAGAATCTGTTCTTTCAGATGATCTCTTATCCATTTGTCCATCGGTGGATATGCATGATTAAAGTCTAAAGGTGCATCTTCAAAGATGTCTTCAACATCTGAAATTTCTTCTGCATTTGAGATATTATTAGTTGCATCATGAAAATCATTATATTGATCATTACCATCATCATGATTCAATCCACTCGGCTCCCCCTCGACCAATGGATTTTTTCATGTGATGCTCCCCCTTGACATCAGCATGGTTAGGCATATGCTCCCCCTTATCATGAGCTTGAGTTTCTATATTCTCTCCCTCAACATACAAATAATGTCATTCATTTTGAGATGAAGATATCAAGTGATTCCCATCCACTTGATCACTAGTCGAAACATGCAGTCTTTCAACATTTTACACTTGAATTTGATGACGAATGTGCTTCATTTTATTTATTGGTGACTGTCGAATCTTCATAATGTTTTGATTCTTCTGGTATTTGATTATTTTCAAAATTTATTTCGACACTGATAGCCCTGTCAGGAATGCCAAAAATCAGATCAAGATCAATATCAAAAGTATGCATTTGCGTAGATTCAACATTTGATTAAAAAATAATTGGTTTTTGAATGAATGACTGTTCAACTCTCTTAACATAATGATCATCAAATGTGAGATTGAAAGTTTCTTCTAGCTTCCTTGTTCGCTTGTTCAACACACTATAGGCTACAAAATTTTGAGAATATCCTAGGAAAATTCCCTCTTCAGCTTTCGCCTGAAATTTTGAAAGATTATCCTTGAGATTCATGATGAAACATCTGCATCCAAAAACATGGAGAAATTTAACATCAAGATTATTTTTGTTTATAATTTCATAAGGTTTTATGTTAAAATGACGATGAATGAAAGAACGATTTTGCATAGCAGTTGAAACCGCCTCTGCCCAAAAGTATTGTGGCAAGTTTGCATAAATAAGCATTGTTCTTGCCGCTTCACACAATAAACGATTTCACCTTTCAACAACACCATTTTGTTGTGGTGTGTATGGAGATGAAAAATTATGAGAAATGCCTAGTTCAGTAAAAAATGAATCTAAAATTTGATTTTTGAACTTCGTTCCATTATCACTCTTTATCTTTCGAACTTTCCTTTTTAATCTCAATCCAATGTTCTTGATAAAATCAATCATCACTTGAGTAATTTCAGACTTCTATCAAAGAAAGAAAACCCAAGTAAACCTTGAAAAATCATCAACAATAACTAGTATGTACACCTTATTGAGAGATTCAATAGTCGAAGGTCTACACAAGTCAATGTGAAGAAGTTCCAAAGGTTCAACGATTTTTCAATCAATTTTGATCAGATAACCTCGACGATGTTGTTTTCCCTGTTCACATGCTGCACACAACAAATCATTATCAAATTTCAAAATAGGTAAACCAAGAACAAGATCATTAAGAACAAGTTTATTTAGATTTTTGAAGTTGAGATGAGAAAGACGTCTATTCCATAAGCAGCTGAGATCCAAAGATGCTTTCGATAGCAAACACATTGAGGGAATGCCCACAATTGGGTTCATGTCAAGAGTGAACATGTCTCCCTTTCGTTTCGACTTCATCAGAATCTCCTTCATTTCCTTATTTGAGATTATACTTCTTTCCTCGTCAAAAAGAACTTGATTTCCTGTTCCAACAACTAGTTGCGAAACACTAATCAAATTGTGCTTCAAACCTTCAACATAAGCGGCACGATTCACTGTGGATTTACCATTCGTCACTTTTCCATAACCTTTGACTTTACATTTTTGGTTGTTTCCAAACTTGACAACTCCAACCTTTTCCAACTTTCAAAAATCTCTCAAATTTTCTTTCCTCCTAGTCATGTGACGCGAGCATCCACTATCGATATACCAATTTTCATCAGATTGCTTATCACACAATAACTATAATCAATTAGAAGAATTTAGATCCCCAAGACCTTTTGAGTCCTTGGATATTAGTTCGAAACACATTGTGTAATGAAGAACCTAAAACCCAAATACGAACTTTCGATGGAATTTTCAATTAATTCAATTTCATATGCTTTAGGAATCAATTTTCTTCTTTAAAATTTCTTTCCACTTTCGCACCGTTGGTGTAGACTCTCGAAATGAAGTACTTTCATTCATTGAATCAATCAAGTACTTCTCATAAGCATTTAGTATTATCTCTTGAGAATATGAGGTGTGTGGAGTGTACTAGTTTTAATCCTACTAAATTAAACACAAAGACAAACACACGAAAGGCATTGTACCTATCGATTAGCAGTTTAGTTTTGGTAAGTAGGGTATCGAACACAGGGAACGGTAAACAATTAAAATTGCTACTAATATTATCTAAATAAAACAAGTACAAAGGGGTTTTTCTCTAGTTTTGCAAGACTAGAAACTTAAGCAAATACTAAACACTTAAACAAAAGGGCAATTAACAACTAAAAGAGGAACAAAAGACAACTAGATTCAATCAAATTAAAGAGACTTCTGTTTAGATTCGATTCACATATTCCTATGATTGATTTCGTGGCAAGTGCAATGGATTAATATATCAATGGTTACTGATTTCTAATATGATTAGGTTCATGTTCACTATTACTAATCCTTTAGCAAAGAAGTTAATTCAAACAGTGATCCGTTGATTAAACTAACAGGTTTTCTAGTGTTCAGTTCAGATCAAGTAAGACTTGTAATATTAGTTAACTAAATTTATCAATTCAATCAACTCATGTGTGGTTTTTCTTCACACAAGCTTACACATTAACTTACTTATTCCTAGGTTCATATTCACTAATACTAGGCTTACAATATTGTTTTTCTCAAAAACCATATGATACAAGCAATTAAGAGATGTTCATGAAACTTAATAAACTTGATTATTAATAGAAAATAATTATTTTCAGCACATAAGAGTCTTTAACAAGCATAACAAGACAATTCACCAAATCAAATTAATCTAAGCCATAAAATCAAACCATATTCATAAGTTTATCTAGTCTAAACAGAAGTAATGAGTTTTTAGCTCATATTTACAACAAATAATAAACTAAAAACAAAATCTAATGATTTAAACATGGTTCACATAAAATATTAAGATAAAAGTAATATTTGTTTGCCTTTGATCTCTTCAAAATTGACTTATAGGTTGAATTCTCGAAAACCACAGGTCTAAGAACCCTTCTAGCCTCCAAAAATCGTCCAAATCTTCCAGAATTAGTTAGGGTTCCGAATGAAAATGTTTCTATATATGGATTCTGAAAAAACAGAGCCAACTCGATGAGTTTTTTGACCCAACTCGTCGAGTTGGTCATTAAATTCCCGTGTACAGCAAGCCAGCGTAAAGAATCGCGAACTTTCTGATCAACTCGTCGAGTTGAAGGCCAAATCGTCGAGTTCACATGGAATCAAAATTTTCTCAAAACATGAAAGTTGTCCGAAATTGTGTCTAGTTTCTAGAACATTTTGAATTTCGTCAATCGGAGTTACGGTACATGATATATGGCCAAAACGCTGACAATGGGTCAAGCTGTCCAACAACATCATTCTTTCTTCAAAATCTAAGATCCAAGCTTCCAATTGATAAATCCGCTTCCTTTTCCATCCGAGCATGTCATTGTTGCTGAAAAATGAAATTCTAAACTAATTAAACACCTTTTGTTCATTAAATGAGATAAAAACAACATAAAGTATTAAGATAATGCATGAATTTTATAACTAAATATGCTCATATTAGAATACTTTCGTGATTGAGATTGTTTTCTTTTTCCTTCAATACAATGATTGATGTTCTTTACATCATTTCTACCTTTTCGTAACATCCCAAAAATTATGAGGTAAAAATTTCAGTTTTAATTCAACCAAAACATTAATTATCTTTAAGTCAAACATTCATTATCCTTTTTCTAAATATTCAAAAGTACTTTATAAGAAAATATTTATCAGAGTACAATCTCAAAATCATCATAGTAGAAACATGGGTGGATGCGTTGCGATCATGCCAAACCCTTCCCTTTCGAACCAGAAGTACCTAAAACCATAACCATAAAAACCGTAAGCACCAAGCTTAGTGAGTTACCCAAAACCATCGCCATGATAGGTCCTGGGCTTGCAGTTCATGAATTCTTTGTAGGAGCACATTCGCTGGTGCCCTTGGTTTTCGCCTTGATTAGAACTGTTAGTCTCGTTTCCACTTACGTTGCCATTACTACTGATTTGGGCCACATCGGCTGTTACAACAGTCCCGAACATGGCAGAGTCCATCTGTGGTGGCGGTGGTGGTGGCGTTGGCGCTGATGTATTGTTGAAGCGCCTGTTAGATTTCTGTGGTGGCATTTTTCTGCCATAAAGTTCAATGATGGAATGATGATAAGTCTTCAGTAGTGAGCATAAGTCGGGCGTTATAGAGTATTTTAGTTATGCATGTACCGTGCTCTGTTTTTATTGTTACTTGTAGGCAATTAATAAACAGAGATCTACCATAAAAAGTAAACAATTTGCATAACGATTTATAAATTTAACAACCACACTTAATGAAATAAAATGCATGCCCATTTCAGTGATAATATAGTTTTAGTACATAGGTTCGTGAAAATTGACCTTTAAGAAGGTCTACAATACATCTACATATAAGAAAAGGAAATTTTTGACAGCATAACGACCCCTCGAATAGTGTAATCCCTTATTCGTAGGGTCGATCCTACACACGGGGAAGAGTAGCTCCTAGTCTATAACAAAATGCGAGTAGTATAAGTCCTACTTGCAATGTATGGTCCCTTATGGGTCGTGGGATGAAGTCATGGAGGCCTACATGTCCGCTATCCAATGATCACCCTCTCTTCGAGAGCCGAGTGTCTCTCTTGGTACTCCCTCGTTTCCGCTAGAGCGGTGGTGAGGTCCTCATGGAGGTGGTCAATGATATGACATGTCCGGGGGTAGTCCCTCTCATGTCGTCGAGCTCGTGCATCAGTGGCTTCTATAGTAGCCCCCAGCTCCGAGATCTGGTTTGCCGACACCCTGGTCTGATCCTCGAGGTGTGTGATTCGCTGAAACATGACAGGGAGGGCCTAGTCTGCGGGACCTCTATGACTGAGGTTATAGAAACCTCGATCCATGCCGTATGGAGAACGTTGATGTTGCTGTCTGCTCCACCTCTCTGGTCCTCTGCCCAACGGGGCATGGGTCCTTGGTAGCCCAGACGATGTATGGGAACTCGGGCGATATAGGGTGGATTAATGGCTTCGAACTCTGCGTCCGAGTCCTCTTCTGTCTACTCCTAGTGTTCTGCTGCCTCTGGATCCTCTTCGGGGTCTTCCTCCATTAACTCCTCAGGATCCCCTTCGGGATCCTCTTCGATCCATCCGCCATTTCCATGGTTAGGGAAATAGGGGTCTTTGGGCATATGGAATCCTACCATGACATCTGTGAAAGAATAGAGATATGATAAATACAATAAGGGTTTAGGTGTATGACTCTGTAGTATTCTAAAATACTCCTATGGTATTTTATACTTGATGTTTGATTCTAGAGTTTCTTGGTATATAGGGTTGGTAAGTTTTAGATTCCCTGCCCACCATGACCATTCCTAAACACATGTTGGTCACATCTCATGTAAATATAGTTGATCGGGATATATTTATCATAATATGATTACATAACTATCTAGTCTTAATCGTAGTGTTCAACTTATTATAATACTTTTTATATGGTTCTTATTATGATACTGTTTCTATTATGTATGCATGTATGTTTCCTCTTTTTTTAAATACCATTATATTTTAAATGTATACTTCTTAGTCATAGTGTTTTAGCCCCATTGTATTTATAATTTTATATCTCACATGGTTTGATATACTTAGTTCACTATAAACAATGCTTTGATACCAATCTGTCACACCCCAAACCAGAACGACGGAAACGTCTGGGGTGGATGACTTTCATGTATAGTATCATAACAAATGAATAGTAGTAATCAAAGCATTACAACCATCATAATGAATATCTAATAAGTTTACATTGTACTCAAAACATTGTTTTCTTGATATCAGTAACGTGACGTGGCGACGCCCCATCCTCCAAAAACTCTTTGATTACCTATTTAATGATTTCCTGAGAATACAAGTGATTTTGAAAAGTGTCAACAATTAAGTTGGTGAGTTCATAAGTGTTTTGTATAAGAAGGATTTGTAACTTTTTCGTGTAAAAATGATAGTGTATACTTCAGAAAATCCAATATTTCCCTTAAAAATGAGCTGTAAGTCTTGAATCCGAAGACTAAAAATGTAAGTCATGCTGTATCGGGAAATAGTATTATGTAGTTTTATCTTTTTTATAAAACTATTTGAATGTATGTTAACCCCGTAAACCAAATGTATTGTTAATACCCCATGTGAGTTAAAATAACCATGCTAATGACTAGTTGGCCAGCTATGATGCTCTTCAGGCGTCAGAACTGTTAGACATTTGTCACCCTAGACTGGCCGGTCTAACTGTAGCTAACAACTTAGGTGCAGGGTTGTTAATCCCGTATAGATCTATACACAAGTGTCATACTTTCCCTACAAGAGTTTCTAGTTATAATTAAGGACTTAGTGTGCACTCTGGTAGGTACGGTGAAGCCAAATGTCTCACAAAATTGTATTAACCGGTTTACGTATAGTGTAATGGAAACCCCTTTTTCTTGTAAATGAATGCATCACTCTTCCATAGTGGTTACATATTGTAAAAATAATTATACCTTTAAATAATTATATATTTCCTACGAAATGATAATGTAGTGTTTGTGACTCCCAAACTATACCAATTATAGTTTACTATGTTTGTTTGTTAAGACTGATTATATAACGTTTATACGAATATATAGTGGTTATCTTGTCTAGATGTTTTAAACAGATTATGTCATAAAAACTTACATCTAACACAAGTATGAGAAAGTTTGTATGAAAAAGTCTATCTCAAGCTTTTGCCCTGTTTTGTAACGGTATTTTTGTCAAGTTTCAAAATGTATGGTCAAAACATCATATTTTTGGGTTGTATCCTACAAAATGGTGAAATAACTAGAAAGTAACCCTTTTTGTTAGAAAAACTATATGTTGGTAAAGAGTCTCAAAATCCTTGTAGTTTTGTAATCATAAATATTCTTATGATTATATAACATAGTTTATGTTTTGTTTTTATTAGTTTTGCAACTTAAAACTAATATATCACAAATAATTGTCTACAAACTAGTGATATCCATATTTCATGCAAATAATGTTTTATATTTAACATAGAGACGAAACATGCAAGTATTTGTGTGATAAACCAAACTTTACTTCTATCCCCCCCTAAAACATGAAAAACTCGAAAATGTGTGGGTATGAACTCACCTTGAGTGTGGTTGTGGTTTGTATGAAGAGATGATGGTGAAGATCTTTATGCCTAGAACACTTGGGAGCGATTGAAGAACCCTTTGAAGATGGTATTATCCTATGATTTTTAACACATTATAATGTGTGTAAATGAGATAAAACTAGCATAAAAGTGTGTAGAAACACTAGATTATGAAGAAACACTTACCAAAATGTCAAGAATCACTTGGAATTATTTAACTTAATGAGGATGAACTTGTCCTTGAGAGAGTATGGAGTAAACAAAATGAAAAATGGAGATGGTGGGGGTTTGTGGGTGTTCTCGGCCAAAGATAAGGAGGGAAGAATGAGGTGGTGTTTGCTTTGATATTTGTTGGATAATTTCATAGAATCCTGTTGGGTAATATTTTTTGTATTGGAAAAGATGAAACCTCATGTTACAAGGTCAACCCTCTCTCTTTTCTCCTTCCCACCGAAATCCCCACAAAACGATCGAAATCACATGTGATTTAGACCTCGCACCACCGAGATCACCTTGTGATTTCGGTCCATGTGACAACCGAGATCACATGGTGATTTCGGTCTAGGTGCCAACCAAAAGCACAAGGATTTGGGTCCTAGGGAATTGACTTGTTGACTTTACTTGACTTATGTTGGCTCGTTTAACTTCTGTTGGATTCAAAATTGGCAGTTGTCATAGAGAGTTCATTGCGTCTTAGATTACTAGCGGAATCCTTGATATGACCCCTGTGATGTTCGGGTTGATCAAGGAAGGTATCATGGAGTTGACAGAGGATAGACTTTGGATTTTCAGGACCGATATGGCCGCTATCCAGTCTGGGACCGGCACACTCTCCTTCAAGGATTTCAGGGGATGTTGGGCACTAAATATCTTTGGGGTGAAGGACCCGACCGCAGTCAGGAGTTGGATAGCTGGCATTGAGTGTGCTCAGATGACGAGCTTCTACCCTGAGGGGTCATTGGTCAGGTTCATCGTAGGAGCGAACTTGAGATTGGTGGAAAGAGGTCGGCTATGCCTTGGGAGCCCCGACCAATGAGGTCATGACCTAGCCATATTTTGTGTCCCAGTTTCGAGCAGAATTTGCACCAATTGTTGAGGTGCAGCAGTTAGCCAAGGAGTTTCTTGACATGAGGCAGATGACTGAGACTGTGGCCGAGATGACTGCCAAGTTCAGAGAGAGGGAATTGTTGGTACCCGGACATGCAGCTGATGAGGAGATAAGGAAGACCTGATACCATTATACAATGAGATCTGACATCAGGGAGATCGTTAGTTTTTCTGCCTTCCCGAATCTGGATGATATGATATCCAGGGCGCGGGAGCGAGAGATTGATCTGGAGCACATAGGGAATAGGAAGGCAGATCCAGGGAAGACAATTGGGGTTTCAGCAAAGAAACCCAAGGGTTTTTACTCTAGGTTAAAGGGCCAGCAGGGCCAGAGCCGTTGTGGCAAATGTGGTAGGTCGCATGACGAGCTTTGCAGAGCAGGTGGTTCGGGCTGCTACAAGTGCTGAAACTCGGGGCACTTTAGCAATGATTGCACTACTACCATCACCACCACACAGACATCATACATGATTTGCTTTCATTGTAATTAGAGGGGCCACAAGAACGAAAACTGCCCGATTATAGCATCATGAGGAACGGTAGTAGCACCTGCTCCAACGAACCTACGAATCACAGATGGCCACCAGGGCAAGGCGGATGCGTCTTTTTTGAGGACCAAAAAACATTTCAGCTGACTACCGAGGAGGCGCTTGCTGCACCAGATGTGGTGACAGGTATGTCTCTTCTCCTTAACTCTTTGTTTATGTTGATTTCCATGCTTATATTTTTGTGTTTTGTTTTTGGATCATTCATTGTGAGCAGTATCTCTGCAGTGATATTATTTGATTCAGGGCTACCTGATATTTCATGTCTCTTGAGCTCAACAAGAGGTTTATTGGAGCTCCAGGTAAGCTGGATCATCCATTAGAGGTTGAGATTGCGGATGATCGGTCCGTTCGTGTATCAAGGGTTCATTGAGATTGTGTTATGGAGATGTTCGGCGATCGGTATCTGATCGATTTGGTCCCCATTCCTTTATGCGGGAACAAGGTTATAGTGGGAATGGATTGGTTGAGCCCCAATGGGGCGGTTATTGTCTGTGAGCTCCAGATGATACGTGTTCGGACCCAAAGTGGGGGAGAGTTGGTGGTCCATGCGGAGGACGCTCATCGCAAGCCAGTCCTAAGCTCAGCCGCTAGGGCCAGACACTATCTTCATCAGGGTTGTTCCAGTTTTGTCGCCTACGTTATGGATACTTAGGAGAAGTATAAGGCATCGGTTGATGATATGTCGATTGTGCAGGAGTACCAGGATGTGTTTCCGGAAGAATTGCCTAGGGTGCCTCCAGAAAGGCAGGTGGAGTTCTGGATTGATTTGCTTCCTGGTACGGCTCTGATAGCCAAAGCACCATATCGGTTAGCTCCCCTAGAGATGTTGGAGTTGTCTACACAGCTACAGGAGCTATTAGACAGGTGATTCATCCGACCGAGTAGCTCATCGTGGGGTGCACCTATTCTTTTGTGAAGAAGAAGGATGGATCACATCAGATGTGTATTGACTACCGGGAGTTGAATAAGCTAATAGTGAAGAACTGTTATCCACTCCTGAGGATTGATTACTTGTTTAAGCAACTTTGAGGTGCGTCTTGGTTCTCCAAGATTGATCTACATTCTAGATATCATCAGATGAGGTTCAGAGAGGACGATGTACACAAGATGGCCTTTCGGACTCATCATGGACCTCATGGACTATGTGTGTAGATTGATGTTGGACCAATCTATGATTGTATTTATCGATGAAATCCTGGTTTATTCCAAGACCAAGGAACAACATGAGGAGCACTTGCGAGAGGTGTTGGAGATCCTGAGGAGGGAGAAAGTGACATAGACTATATGCCAAGTTCTCCAAGTGCGAATTCTGGTTGCGCAAGGTGCAGTTTCTCGGGCACCTTGTCAACCATACGGGTATTCTGGTTAATCCGACCAAGGTGGAGGCCGTGATGAGGTGGGAGGTTCCGAGGTCTCCATCTAAGATTTAGAGCTTCCTTGGGTTGGCAGTATATTACCGGAGATTCATTCAGGATTTCTCCAAGATAACGGTTCCCTTGATACAACTGACGAAGAAGATTGTCACTTTTCGATGGCGGCTTGAGCAGCAGGCAGCGTTTGAGACCCTGGGATAGAGATTGTGTGAGGTGCCAATTTTTACCCTGACAGAGGGTGTTGAGGATTTTGTGGTTTATTGTGAAGCGTCTATCACAGGCTTAGGCGCAGTCTTGATGCAGAGGGATTGTGTTATTGTATACACTTCGAGGCAACTGAAGCCTCATGAAGGGAATTATCCGACACATGATTTGGAGTTGGGGGCTATGGTTTTCGCCATTAATATTTGGCGACATTACCTCTATGGGGTCTGTTGTACTATTTACACAGATCACAAGAGCCTAAGGTACTTGATGGATCAGCCGAATCTGAATATGAGGCAGCGTCGGTGGTTAGAAGTGGTGAAGGATTATGATTGTGAGATCCGTTACTATCCGGTGAAGACAAATGTGGTGGCCGATGCTCTTAGCTGTGGGGCAGTTGCGGCTCCAATCAGGGATATTTTTCTAAGGATGACATTGATTACTCCACTTTTAGAGCAAATGCGAGAGGCATAGATTGAGGCTATGAAGGAAGAGCATCGGAAGAGTGAGCGAATAGTGGGTCAGGTGGGTTCCTTTGATTATGATAGCCGAAGGTTATTGACTCTCCATCGGAGAGTATGGGTTCTGTATTGGGGTGGTGTGCGTCAGATTCTAATGGAGGAGGTGCATAAGTCGAGATTCTCCATTCATCCCAGGGTGGAGAAGATGTATAGGGATCTTGGTCCTGATTATTGGTGGCCCTGCATGAAGCAGGATGTAGCTTGGTATGTGGAGAGGTGCTTGACTTGCAGGAAAGTCAAGGTTGAGCATCAACAACCTCACACCAAGATGCAGCCGTTAGATATTCCCCTTTGGAAATGGGAAAAAATTACCATGAATTTTATTACGAAGCTACATCGGACGGCTCGCAGAGTGAATTCGATTTGGATCATCATAGATTGATTGACCAAGAGCATCAAGACATTGGAGGATATTCTACGGGCGTGTTTTCCTGGATTTCGGCGATAGCTGGGAGACATATCTTCCGTTAGCAGAATTTTTGTATAACAATAGCTACCACACCATAATTGATCGAACTACTTTTAAGATACTCTATGGGAGGAAGTGAAGGACCCCGATATGTTAGGGTGAGGTTGGTCAGAGAGTCATGGAAAGTACCAAGGTGGTACTCAAGACCACCGAGTTGATTCAGCAGGTTCGTAGCAGACTTCAAAAAACTCAGATTCGGCAGAAGAGCTGTGTCGACAAGCGCTGATCAAACTTGGAGTTTCAGATTAGGGATATGGTTCTCTTGAAGGTGTCACCTTGCAAAGGTGTCATCCGATTTAGGAAGTGGGGCAAGCTGGGCCCCAAGTATATCAGTCCTTTCAGGGTTATAGCTTGGGTGGGCATAGTAGCATATCGATTGGATCTTCCAGAGGATCTTAGTCAGATTCACAATACTTTTCATGTCTAGCAGCTATAGAAATGTTTGGCTGATGATTCCGTAGTGGTTCCATTAGACGACATTCAGGTGGACGACCGCCTGAACTATATTGAGAGACCAGTAGTGATCCTCGATAGGAAGACAAAGACCTTGAGGAATAAGGTGGTTGAGTTGGTTAAGGTGCAATGGCAGCACCGCAAGGGCACTAAATGTACGTAGGAGACGGAGGACGAGATGAGGGAGCATTACCCAGAGTTATTTCTGGCAGCGGACTTCGAGGACGAAGTCTGATTCAAGTGGGGGAGAATTGTATCACATGAGTCGCCAGGTATGAGTTATTGTTACATTCTATGTTTAATTCAAATAAAAGGTAATGGAGGATTGTGAGTATATTGGGCGTACACTAGGTATGCACAGTGTACTCCTTGCATGCGCACCATCGAAGGATCCCCTGTGTACGCTAGGCGTACCCATGCATACGCTGGGCGTAATCAAGCCAGGGGAAAACCCTAATTTTAGGGTTTGCACCCTATTTAAAGACCTTAAGTCGTTTAAGTCCTCTACCCTCTCAGCCTCCACTGCCCTTTTAGTGCAAATCTTGAACCCTATACTCCTTGAGTGCATCTTGGAGATTACCTTGGGTATTTTGGTGATCTTTGTTGGTTTTGAAGAAGAAGGAGGTTTGGGAAGGAGAAAAGGAGAAGAAGGGGCTTGTAGATCCAAAAGTTTTGAACCATTTCTAGCCGATTGAAGGTATAAAGTTTGAACCATGATCATTAAAAGATTAGATCTAGGTTGAGGGTAGAATATGACAACTTTTGGTCCCATAGTTTGGTTTCTTGGAGTGTGAGAAACTCCATGCCATTTGAGTTGTCCTTTTGGATTCATGGGAGTATTTTGAGTCATAAAAATCAGGTCTTAGTGGTTAAGACTCAACCATGCAATTGTTAGTAACCATCCAAGTGAGTTAATGGAATTAATTCATGGTTTGAGCCCCATCCATGAATGCAAAAGCATAAAGTTTGCAACTTTATGGATTAAGACGTTATTTTGCGTTTGTATCAAAGTTTTGTACGTAATGGTTGAAGGGATTAAGACTTGGAAGTGAATATGGGTTGACTGGCCAGTACGCTGGGCGTACTCGAGAGTACATTGCATGTACTGGGTAAGTGGCATACAAGCCATGTACGTCGCGCGTACGCAGTCCTTTGGTTTGGACAATTTTAGGCTCGATTTATGCTGGGCCTTTGGACTCATTAAGTTGGGCCTCGGGCCCATCTTATTGTAGCAGGTCATTTTTGGGCTTAAGGCCATGTTGGGGGTTCTTGGGCCATATTGGGCCTTAGAGGCGTGTTAGTTGGGCTTGGATGCCTTTTTTGGCTTTTTATGAATTTAGACCTTAAGGGGGAGGGAGTCCCATTGTGGAAAGGGTAAAGGAACCTTGTTTTAGCTTAAGTCAAGGATTAGGGTTTGGACCTTTGAGTTAGAGTATGCCCTAATTTCTAATTAGGGTTTATGCTTGTGCGTTAGGAAGAGGTTTTCTCGAGTCATCCGCCAAGTGCGATTTGATATCTTCAATCTGAGGTGAGTCTTCCTTCGCAGTATCTGTGGGTCAAAATCACCAATGCCGACCCACTTGTTTGTGATGTAGTGTGATGATTGTCTTTGTGATAATTGTCAGTTATGCTTGTATTTGTTTGATGACTCTATAATTTCTGTTGTGATATAATGTGGTAGTAGTAGGGGTGAAATAGAACCGGTATCCAGTTGAAAATATATTGAAGGGGATTGCAAGCACCCATACATGCTTGATAGTAACCGGTTGAAATAGACCGAAGGGGAAGGCAAGCACCCATATATGATTGATAGTATCCCGTTGAAATAGTCTGAAGGGGTTGGCATGCACCCAAATATGCTTGGCATTATGTTTGTTTAGTATGTGGTATTTTGGGGGAACTCACTAAGCTTTGTGCTTATAGTTTTCAATTTATATTTCAGGTATTTCTAGTTCGAAGGGGAAGGGCCTGCCTTGATCGCACCCATCACCATATGATTTCTGCACTTAGTGATTTTGGGATTTTATACTTTGATAACATGTTACTATGATACTGTTTTGACTATTTTGATATTAGTGTTGTGTGACTTGAATGAAATTAAAAACAAAATTTTATCCGTATTTTTTGGGATGTTACAACAAAGTTTTGACTCCTTTGAAAATCATTTGTTTTTGAAGTTGTTTATTTGGAAAATTGTTTGCATTTTCAAGAGATTTTTTGTTTAAAAACCTTTTGTTTGTGAAAAGCTTTTTCATTTTTCCAATAAGGTTTATTTTGTGCTTTTGATTTCGAAATTCCTTTATCATAATCCAATTTCTCTACTCCTCTTTTGAAAGATTGTGTTTTCACCTTTTGATGTTTTGGATTAACAGGTTAAGAATCGACATATTTTTCTTCGTTTTTATTATCAACAACATATTTTTCTGTTTTCACAACCCAAACACATTTTGTTTTATGTTGTTGTTTAATATCTTTTGAGTTTTTGTTCAAACCATTTTCGACTGTGTTTTGATTCGAACAAAATCCTTCTTTCGTCACACTCACATTGTCTTCATTTGCCAACTTGTTTAATTTAGGATCTACATTATCACCATTTCCTTTGGTAACAAAGACTTGATTTGGAAACACAACATATTCTGAATTCTTGAACCTAGGATAAGCCACTGCATTTGATTCAAGGTAATGTTTTCCTTTGTCTTTCAACACTTTAGTATACTCCTTTGAATCTTCCAAGACTTGATCTACCACAACTCATGGAATTGGTTTCTCATTCGAAACTTCATCCTCATCACTTACACAATCCTCAACCACAATCATAATCATGAGAATCACAAGTTTTGGATGTCGAAGATTGATTATTGTTTAATTTCAACATTGAATCATTACATTCTTTGTCTTTAGCCATTCAATTGACATTAGTGACAGACAATCGTGAGGAATCGACACATTCCTCTTCCTCAATTTCACTAATATTCTCTGAATTATCTTCGATATCAGCAAAATTTTTTTGAGAACCAAGTGTCGACTTCTCAATCATGTTTAAATTCTTGACTTGATCATTTTTTGTTAAGGTCTCACTGACAATTTTCACAAGATCATCAACATTCGAACATTCATTAATATCTACAATACCATATGCATATGAATCATTTGGAATTTTATCATAATATGCTATCTTGCTTTCACAGTCATATGTGGTTTCGTCTATCTGTTCTCTTTTAAAAGCAAGAAAAGGAAGTAGCTTTTGATGGGGTTCATCACAAATCTCTACATAATGATAAAGTTCAGTTAATTTCACATACAACATTTTAGTAGTATTACAATAAATGTTTCATTGTTTTACAAGCATAATATTGTCCCATTCGAATATTATCTCTATCTATCAAAAGATTAGTAATCTGTAATCTAGAGATTCTACTAAACCCGTCTTTTCTTTTAGTTTATTCTTAGCTTCATAATAGAGGGTTTTGGACTTTTCTGCTTCACTACTCATGGAGATTAACATGATATTAAGATAAGATCATGTATTATCAAAGCCAGATAAAAGATCATTAAAAGAAGATGAAGGAATCTTAAATGAGGTTAGAAGATCACGTACCTTTGTAGTCATTGGTGATTTGATCTCCTCATTCGACAAAAAGCATCTCCCTTCAATTCTTTCTTCCTCATCATCCTTACCCTCATAATCAATCTCCTTCAGTTTCACATACAATGCACCATGTGTGGGATGACACATTTCCTTATCATCTGATCCTAAAGACTAGATTTGATATGTGCCATCTTCTTCATCATATCCTCTAGCAATCAATGAAACATTCTTTATTCGAGAGATAATTTCCTCAAGCTTCTCAACACAATAAGCCTCGTCCTTAACTCTCTCCTGCTTCTCTTATTTCTTTCATATCATACAATCTTTCTCTAAGTAATTGTAACCACTACAGTAGTTACAGTTATAGCCAAAATCACCGTTCAACTTAAATTTCTTATTCTTCTCATTCAAACTCTCCACCTCTTTCTTTTCTACCTTTATTGCTTCCTTCATAGATTTACCCGTCGATGATATACCTTTGCCCTTAGAATTATTCTTGAACTTTCCATTGAATGGCTTCTTAAAGAATTTCTTGACCTTATTGTTTGAGTAATATGCAACTGTTTCATCATCAGAGTTGAATAAGAATCCTTCTTCCCTATCGTTATCTTATTCTTCGGATTTAGATTGCTTTGCAACAACTTTTGGAACCAATGCCAATGGTCCTCCCAGACTCAATTTACTTTCTTCAGCAATATCATTAATCTCACTTTCATGTGCTTTCAAGATATTGTATAAATTTGCTATAGAGTAACCATCAAAACTTTATTGTGTCTTGATCAACAAACAAATATTTCTCCATTCCTTTCTTAAGCCCACAAGAAAGGTGTTATTGAACTCTAGTGATGAACGTGTCACCCCATAGCGAGAACACTTGAAGATCAATTCATTCAATCAATCATAATATAATTTGATTGATTATGTTTCCTTTTACTTGAATTCTCTCGACTCTAGCAAGCAGTGTTTAACCGAATTCTTCTTTGTCTTCTAATTACTTTGATATTTCTCCTTTAGTGTATACCAAATTTTCTTTGCAGTTTCACATCCTCGAACATAATTGTAAACTACTGGTGGAAGAGCACCACGTAATTCACGCATACATTTCTTATCGTTTTCCGTCATCTTGTTTCCTCTTGTGATCATGTCCTCAGAATTTGTAGACGTACCAATAGTGAATAACATCTCCTGATTAAATTGTCCACTTTGATGGATCTCATCGGATCTTCATCAATACCATTAAGATAATCTTCATTCCTTCCATCCCATTGCTCATAATACTATGGAATCAACATCAAAATCTTTGTTAATGATCCAAGCAAGTGAGAGAAATTAGTCATCGTGTTCACACTGAAATTCGCCATTGTTGTACGGGTTTTGACAAAAGAGATTTCTGATTCAAATAGAAATCTAAGAAAGAAATAAATCAAAGATTAATTAGAAATCAATTTATTCAACACACAGAGTGCATAATCAGTTTAATCCAATCAATTGATACCAGTTTCCTGTTTCAATTTGCAGAAAATTTTGAATCGAAAAGAGCGATTAAAAAAATGAAAAATACGAGAAAACTTCAATCGATTGTGTGAATCCTGCTCTGATACCAAGTGTAGCGTGTTAGAAATTGATTTAGAACAAACTAGATTCAATAAAAGCTATAAAGGACGTGAGATCTAAATAAGATCTGTTTGGCTCAATTAAAGTCAGAAGAGTACATGAGAGTGTTTTAAGTGGAAGTGAAATGACACTAAGTTCGTTACCCTCTACTCTATGTACTTACCCTATTTAAATAACACAACAGACTAAAAAATTTACAAGGACTAGACATCAAGTATCGAAACTAAACTACCTTGTAAATAGATAATGTATCGAAACCATACTGCTTTCGACACTTTACAAACTCTGACTACTATCGACTTTTCACTATATACATTCGACCCAACACTAATCTCATAACTAAATTGGTATAAACTTACAAATAGAAGCGAAGTCCTTTTTGGGTTGCCCTCATAACCAGAAATAACCAGAAATGATATTAGGAGATATATATATATATATATATATATATATATATATATATATATATATATATATATATATATAGAGAGAGAGAGAGAGAGAGAGAAATGATTTTGTTGATATATTATGTGATTAATATATTAATTGGAAATAAATAACTGATCTGTTAATTTGTTATGTGATTAATAGATTAACATACGATCAATAGTTAAATAATTGATTTATTAATTGAAAATTAACGAGAAATCAATAAGAATTAATTAATTGTTAATTAGAATTAATCTAAAATTAATTTTGGATTAACTAGAATTAATTAAAGGTGCAAGTGGTGAATTATAATTGTTCAGTAGTTGAACAAAAGAAGCAATTCTAGAACCATCCATGGTGTGGATGGTTTTGGCTAGATTCCTAGGGTTTCTGGAAGTCTCCAAGGTATAGATAAGGAAATGATTTGAATTGGGATTAAATCTATTATTTAATTAATTCAAATCTGGCTTTGCATGCAAGTTACCTAAACTATAAATAGGACCCCAAGAGCAATAAATGTCATTCATACCTTTACTTAGAAGCTTAGGAACAAAGTTTCTATCCATCTCCTCCCTTTTTCTTCATTCTAGGATTTATAAGGTTTGGGTGTGAGTCATTGGAGGCATCATACTTTTGATGCTTGCTTTCTAAAGACACAAGGGAAAGGATCAAAGATTTATTTGCTATAATAAATCTAAAGGTATGTAACCCTTTTGTATGAATGTTGATTTCTTATAGGGTTTATTAGTTTTGTTGTTCAATAATATGTTGCTACAATAGAGTTATGGCATAGATCCAATAGGTTACATGTACCCTTAAGAGTATAAGGATTATTCCACATTATTACATGTAAAACCCATCAGTGGTATCAAAGCATCTTGTTGTCTAACAATTGATAGTGCATTCGTTGAACCTGAACAAAACTGACAGGAGTTTGACATAATCGTCATTCTGTCGCAGCTCCACGATGTGGGCAGCTCTCTGGCACGTTGTGGGGATCTTCTAATCCACAATTTTCCCTTTTTCTGCCACGACATGGGTAGTCCTCTACCACGTTGTGGGGAGCTTCTATTAAGCGAGTTTTGGCTTGATTAATTCAAATTGATTAGAATAATTACCTTAGTTAATATTATTTTAATTATGTAAAATATAAATATTTAACTTAGTAATCTGAAATCCTAAATCTTGAATTAGTGAATTATTCAAATGATTTAATTAATTTAACCAATTGTTTAATTAAAGGATAAAGATAAAGCATAACTGGTTTAATATTAATTAATTAAAAGTTTAATTCAGATAATTAATATTTAAACCTAGCATTTTGAAAAGTTTTAAAATACATCTTATATATATTTATTAAAGGTTAAGTACTATATGTATAAGATAAATTCAGCAGAATAGCTAGTAAGCCTCATTCACGAAACAATGCTATAAAGAGGGTATAAGGAAACGACCTATAAAATAACCGTTGAATGAGTGTTTTTTTCACTCACCACTTTCCTGTATGGTGGATGGTCGTTAGTTGAATAAGTTCGATAGGACATAATCAGATTAAAAATTATAGTCTATAACACTACAAGAAAAAGACCCTTTTACGACGCGCAAAACACGACGCTCTTTGATTTATGTTACGCATTAGAGAGCGACATTAAAAAAGTGTCATCTCTTCAAAAGTTTTAAGGATTTAGGTCGCGCATTTTTGAGTGCCCTTAAATTAGTGTCTCATGTAAAAATATTAAAAACACGGAGGGCACCTATAATAAAAAGGGCGTCCTCTACAAATGTCGCTTTATAATTTTAATAAACGCGCGTTTCTGGGACTCCTTGATAGGTAAGGGGGGAAACTAAATCCCCCAAAATTTTGAACACCCGCTTCCTCTTCCTCTCTACTCTCTACACCCGCCAAATCGACTTCATTCTCTCCCTTCTTTCTCTCTGCAAACCCCTTCCTCTTCGATCGACTTTCACTTCCTTCTATGTGCAAACCCTAATCAAACATAACACATTTGAAATAGTAATATCTTCTTTCACAAAATAGAAGATTGATCGAAGAATGATTTTCTTTTGATGAATCGGACATCACCAACAACAATAGCTTCCATCACAATTTGAGTTTGCTTTTAGACTCCACCGTTACAACATCGCACCACAACACCAGCCCTGAGCCACCACCACACTGCCTTCGCAACAGCCCAGAACCACCACTACACCACCACAGGTCTTTCAACAAACCCTAAAAAGTCTCAATCAGTTGTCGCTCTACAGATTTAAGAGTTTTGGTTATCGTGGATATTGGCAATGTTCCTCTTCTACTATCAACTCTCTCAGTTTTCGTTGTTGGTATTGGTGGTGCGATGGCGTGGGTTGCCAGTGGCGGTGTCCGGAGACGTTGTGGTCTTCAGGTCTAGCAAATTGATTGCGTCGTCGCAGTTCAGTTTTATGGCTATCATTTCTGATCAATTTAGTCTACGTAACGTTGCTCACGACCATGGTCCAAGCCACCGTCGCTCTCCACCACCGATTGTCTCTATAGGTCAGTTAACGTCTCTTATTTTAAATTACGATGTCGAACGCTTCCAAAAGCCATCATCCTTGGGGACATTAGATCAGTTGTTTTTGTTAAATCTGGGTTTATTTTGGGGTTATCTACTTGATTGGAGTTGAAAATCGTTCTCACTTGAAGCTGATCTCGATTATTATGTTGTCAAAAAGAAAAGTTCGATTTCATGCTTGTGTTGGTGAAATTGGTTATTGATTGTTTCATAGATTTATTATAGATTACTATAGGAGAAACAACTTGATATAAATCATGATCTCCGACTATAAACTATCATAAAATTTTTGTTTTTGACAATTCCTTTCTGACCTAGCTTATGAACTCCTAAATATTGGTGTTCAGACTGCGTATGTTGATGCAGTCATCTCTTTTCATGTATATCTGTGTGAATTTTACATAGGTTTCATTCCCTGACTTGCTTATTGATTTGTTGTTTTATGTGATGCAGGGTAGGCAAGACCTCATTGATGGATCAGTATCATGTATAACTTAGATTTGTTAGGGTTTATTCATTTTTACCATTCACCTCTATTCTTTTGTTGGAACTTTCATTTGTGTATTGATCTTCTCCATTGCAACTTTTCAGAATTATACAAGTAACAGGGATATGTTGGGCTAGTGTGAACAGATTGGTATGCCAATCATGGATTATATTTTATATTTTTATGTATATATTAATACCTTCGAAAGCTCTTAATTTTAAAAGTAATCTTGCAGTTCTTCTTGGAGCTCATTTGACTTCCCTGTTCACCTTGAGGCATTGTATTGCTACTGCATTGTCAAATAATGCTTTTCTAAAAAAAAGTACATAATATAATACAGTTAGTTTTGGATTTGATACTCAACTAGTTCTCATTGGACTCGTATTATTCCAGGTAGATTGATATTTTGATTTAACTATAAATCTTAATATTATTCTCAAAGTATTGGTTGTTGGGGTAAATTTGTTATGAAATGCCCAAAATGCCCCTAACTATCTAACATAACAAACTAGTAATATTAAATGCCCAAAATGCCCTTAACTCCTCTGCACTAATAAGATGCTCCTAGAATTTCTCTATATTGTTTAGATCATCAATTCAAATGATTCAAATGAATCATAACTTAGGATTTCTAGATCCTAACATAATTGTTCATATCTAATCACATGCAGATATATGAGTAGCATGATGTGGGATCTTTAGATAAGTCAAAACAGACAGCAGCTCAAGATCTTTTGTGTTTCCAGTGTAAACTCTTAATATGCTTTATTTAAGTGCTAAAGTTCATATTTCAGAAAGAAACAACTCTTAATATGCTTGAGTTAAAGCATGATAAATTTGATTAAGTTTTCAGAAAGAAACAGTTCTTTTAAATATATATATATATATATATATATATATATATATATATATATATATATATATATATTGTAATTTCGTGGCTTGATAAATTTGATTAAGTGGCTAACCTATTTTTCATTAGGTTCATGTATTGGGTGCTGGTGATTTTCAGTTGGGCAAGATTGAAGTTCTCAGGGATCATAGAGCTGATGATATCAGATTCAATATTTTTGGCATTCCCACTTATTGTGCTAACCATCGTGAGGTTGATAATCATGTATCAGATCATTAATGTAATCATGAGTGGGAGAGATGTTCTTGTCATCATGGTTGCTGGTGGAGGCAAAAGTCTATGCTATCAACTTCCATCTGGTTTACATCATGGAATTGCTCTTGTTGTTAGTCCTTTACTTTCTCTTATTTAGGATCAGGTGCTTATTTTTGTTTTTGTTAATATTCTATATCCTTTACTATGGATTACCTGATTATAAACTCTAATTAAGATTTTTTTGCTTTAGGTCATGGGGTTAACTGCATTAGGGATCCTAGCATCTATGCTTACCTCACCAACTAGTGAAATTTATATACAAAGCTCTTGAAAAGGGAGAAGGGGATCTTAAAGTATTGTATGTTACACCAGAAAAAGTCTCCAAAAGCAAAAATTTGTGTCAAAACTTGAAAATTGCCACCATGCTGGACGTCTTTCCTTGATCTCAATTGATGTACACTCACTCTTTTCTTTTTCTTAGTTTTTATAAAGAAATATAATTTTGAAAATTTAAATTTCATATCTTTTTGAATTTTCAGGAAGCACATTGTTGTAGTCATTGGGGACATGACTTTCGTCCATATATATATATATATATATATATATATATATATATATATATATATATATATATATATATATATATATATATATGAATAATGGTAAATGAATATTCGATTAGTTTGTATACTTTTAACTTTTAATATCTGCCAGCTGATTTACTTGATATTGTTATTTGAAATGTTACAGGTCATCAAAACTTTACTCCCATATCCTATGAAGAAGGAGCCTTTACTTGTTGAAAATATACCAATCTACAAACATGCTACCAATCTCCTCTGCTATGGCTAAAACTTGTGCCTTAATTTTCAAAAAATCTACAAACAGTATATAATAAGTTAGTTTCAACAAGTAACTGTTACATACTACTTTGTTCTATTCTTACTTATAATAATTCACTCTTGTATTTTTCTGTCTAGTACTTTATCTAATCTGTTAACTTTACTTGCTTTCTTTTTTTAGATTTTATACAGGGTCATTCTTGACTTCTCTTGATTTGCAGGTTTGTTAAGTTCATTTTGTTTTCTGATGCAAAAAAGTGGCTAATATCTTTGTGTTAGTTGTGTTGTGGTGTAGTTGATATTGATTATTGATTAGTTGATATTGTACAACTGACATGATTATTGATTAGTTGATATTGATTTGAATATGGTTGATTCCACTCTCATACATACCATGTGTATTATTAATTAGTTGATATTGATATTGTACAACTGACATGATTATTGTGTAGGATTTCCGTGTTGTTCTTGATAAAGAGTTGGGATTGATATTGAAGCTAAGAGACATGATGAAGGGTTTTAGAGCTTCTTCAGACACTTTAATGACAAGTTACTGAAACAAGAAGGTGCCCCTTTATAGCAATGTAGTATTAGGTTATATTGTTAGGGAAAACCTCTTAATAACAATGTAAATTTAATTTATATATTGTAAGAAATAGAATTGTATGACATTAAATTTTATGCAATGTATTGTATTTTTTGTATATGGTATTTTATTTTTATTATGAGACATTAAATGAAAATTTAATTTAAAAACTAATAAATATATAAATATTTTTTTTAAACATTTAAATTTACGATACGCAAAAATGTGTGTCATCTTCATTTATGACATGACCTTTCTTGACAGGGGCTTTCTTGATGCGCATTGCGTGTCATTAACACGCGCGTCGTAAGGTCACGACACGCGAATGCGTGTCGTAAACGCGCGTCGTAAATGAGCGTCGTAAATGCGCGTCGTCTCTCTTTATGACAGGGCCTTCCTTGACGCGCATTTGCGCGTCGTCTGAGCCTTTTACGACGCGCAATGAGCGTCGTAAAAGGCTATTTTTCTAGTAGTGTAAAGTACTGGAACCTTCTTTTAAAATCACACTCTCGTTACTTTAGAAAAAATGTGAAATTGTATGTTAATCCATGAAAACACACATCGTTTCTTTATGAGTCGTTAGTGGAGTGTGTATGGTTAACCGGCATAATAATGTGGGACTATAAAGTTGAATTGATGGAACAACTCAAAAATTATTATTGTTGATGGAGCGTGTGTGGTTAACCGACACATCATTGATAGATGATAAATGACCTCAAGGTTGTCAAGCGGGTTTCCATGGTTATTCACATGTCGTTTGTAATCCTCGTCTTCCTAGTCACAAAAGTGAGAGCATAATCCAAGATTAAACATGCCATTGATAAGATTCAATGAGTCTCAAAAGATCTAGGAGTTTCATAACATTAATATTGGTAAAAGACTTACCTACCTAAAATAAGTTCTCAATTTGATTACGATATCCCTCTTCAAAGTTGGAATCAAAAATATGGATCATAGCCTTAATTAAATTTTTGGGTTAATAATTAAGGATTAAAATCAAATAACTTGAATTCTTTCTTTTTGTAACGTCCTATTTTCACAACCAAAATTTTTTGTTTTATTTAAAGTAAAACCTCCCAATTATGAAACCATTTTAAGAAAACCATTTATTCTCAATTACAATTATTAAAAACAAGAGTATTATAATGAACGCGAAATCCTCAATGTTGTTGACGAGTGTGTACAGTCCTACCTTCCCCTTCCCATAGTCACCGATGATACCTGAAACAACAATAACTGGGTAAGCATAAAGCTTAGTGAGTTTCCCCCAAAATACCCCATACGATAAACATATAAGCATGCGTAACCGCCGACAACCTCCTGGTTCGAATGCCCATGCCCAATCAGTCCTCAGATTGGAATAACATGGAATGGGTCCAATCAGCCAGCGAGGTTGAATACTCAGGGTTTGTTGGCCTACTGCCTCAACCCAACCGCTCTTCTTAAGCCTCCATACCTACGGCTTACAGCCAGCTACACCGGGTATCTTGGCCTATAGCAAAAGTAGGACCGCCTCAACCCACTAATACCATATGTCGACATATAAACAAACAAGGATCAAGTAGGCATATAATACATGCAAACATCAATCATACAACTTACTACTGCCTACTAGTCCTCACACAGCACACAATCCCGCTACCAACTATCCTCTATGACATGTGTAACCATAAGTCACTAGAGGTGAGATAGCCACTCGAAGAAATGATGATACTCTAGAGCCACAACCAAACAAGGAACATGCAAGAAAGCCTAGATCAAGAGTTCTCAGGCTATCCTACATGACTACATACAACCCCTAGGGCACTCCACTAAAAGATAACCAACAAGTATAGGTAGTCATAAGGATATATAGATCACTAAATCATAGCAACATCTTATATATCAGGATACAAATCTAACCGATCATTACAACATAGCAACATCTTATATACCAATATACAGATCTAATAGATCACTACAACATATCAACATCCTATATACTAGGATAAAGATCTAACAGATCACTACAGTATGACAACATCCTATATATCAGGATACAAATCTAATAGATCACTACGACATAGCAACATCATATATACCAGGACACATAGTAAAAAAAATCCAAGGAAGGCATAACCGTATATAATCAAAGGTGAGATAGCCACCGGACTGATGATCCTACTATAGAGCCACAACTAAACAAGGAACATGAAAGAAAGTCTAGATCAAGAGTTCTTAGGCTATCCAACATGACTACATAAAATCCTTATGGCATCCCTCTACTACACGATAACAAAAACTAGTGGGATGACATTGGTGCCTTCGACCCACGATACAATGAGGCAAAACTCACATGAAACGGAGAACCCAAAACACTGCGACATGCTTCCATTCTTTACTGATTGCTTCCACGAGCCCTCTATCACAAAAATATGGAAGGATGTTAATCAACAACAAAAATCCTTCAAGTTTGACCCAAAATCAAACTGGTTAAAAAGTCAAAGGTCAACAAAAGTCAACAGTTAATAGCGCCTTACGATGTGACCACTTATGGCTCATGTCGTGAGACACTAAATGACAAAATAATCGGGACTCATGATCCTCATGACGTAACAAGCATATCCTCACATCGTGAGATCAATCTGAATGCCATTTTGATCCAAAAACTTCTTAATCCATCAAGCCACTAATCCATCTTTTCCAGAAGGCTTCCTAACACTACAAGGAACATAAAAACCAATGCTTTAAGGTCTTATATGTCCAATAAAAGACTTGAGCTCAAACTAGGGCATTCATGAAGAAAAAGGAGATCAAATCTCAAGCATGAACTCAAACATCATCCAAACTTAATATCCACAACATATAATCACCAAGGGACCCTAAGGACTCATAAAGTTGCTAACTTTATGGAGTCCCAACACTCTAACCCTTAAGGACATGGAGAAACATGTATAAAACCTTAGACCTAGCAACAAGGAAACAAAAATCTTGGATCTTGGTTACTCATAATGGTCCAGATGTGTTGCTAGAGGTTGCAAATGGAACTTCCAAGCTAAATCTACACTATAATTGTGATTTCCTCTTCTTCAAGCCACCAAAACTCCACAAAAATTCAGGAATCACAAGGAGAAGCTAGGGTTAGGGTTTTACTGAGCTTTGGGACAAATGAGGTTGTTTTGGAACCCTAAAATGAAGTTTATGGGGTTTAAATATGAATAAAACCCTAAAAGATTATGGGCTTAGGCTACAACGCTTCTCACGTCATGAGCTCAACATAATTCAACATTTTCATTTAATCACTACTCATGTCGTGACTAGACTCTGGTCACATCATGAGCCTTGGTTTAAAAAAAACCAAACCTTTGACTCCTCGAATCCCTAAATTGATCCGATCTGGAAACCGGGTGATACTATTTTCCCATTTTAGATATCTATGAATATAGAAATGGTCTTCCTCATTCTTATGGAAATGGTTTTCCTCAATCTTCTGAAGATGGTCTTCCACATTCAAGTGAAGGATCACCACGACATGGTGAGTCATTTTTTAGTTGCATATTGATCTGACTGGCCACGACGTGGCATGTATAGACCTTGGTGTGGCCGCCGCTGATGGATAAACCCTATTTTTTCATGTTTTACACCCTATTTAAAGGAATGAGAAAGATAGGTTTAGTTCACCCTCAATCTCCATCAGCCACCTAAAGATATGAAGAAACCCTAATCTCCTTCCTCTATTGTTGAAGCCTTTTTTATGTTCTTGGAAGCCCTTGAAGGAAGAAGGATGAAGAAGTGATCAGGATTCAACAAGCAAATCTTCATTCTTCATCCTAGCACTCTTTTAGACCTTTGTAAGTGTCCAAGACTCGATTTTTATCATAATAAGTTACTAGATATTGATTTTTGTCCCCAAATCTTCATAATCTAGTTAGTTGGAGTGGTGAGATCTCATAAAGTTTGCAACATTATGAATTTATGGATCTTTTGGTATGGTTATGGATTTGGATCTAAAGTATAGTTGAGTTTTTGAGCCATACATGTGATTTTATTAAAAACCCTTATTTTGACTCATTAGGGCTTCAAGACATGCATTAGACATGCATTAGACATGCATGTCCATAAATCACCGACTTTTATGATAGTTTTGGTATTAGAAACCCTTCTGGAGTAAATGAACTAAGGAGTTTTTGGAATAAGTGCTTAATGGGTGAATCCATGTCCTATTTAGCCTCTTTGGACCATAGGGTTTGAGATGTTGACCATATGGGGTAGTCTTATTGGATAAAGTTGGAAACTTTATCCTCTTAGACCATGTTTCAGACTAAATCTAAGCTTTGGGGCTCTTAGAATCGAAGAAAACGGCTTAAACCATTAATCTGTTGGAAACTCAATGCACACGGCGTGGCAGTATGTCGCCACGACATAGTGACCAGGAGAATCGTGGATGTATTGATGTATGAGGGTCACGTCATGGCCATGGATGGCCATGACATGGCAGTTGATTAAAGTCAACGTTGACCATTGACTTTTGGCTTGAGTTGACTTTCGGTTAAACTCCTAGTTTTGGGAATAAGAGTTAAGGGTTTATCTGGTATGACTGTATAGGTGGTGTGTAGCAGCGGTGTTCTGACAGTGAAAGTAGTAGCAGTTGAGCATTGTTTGAGAGGTGAGTATTCTAACTGTACTTGTAGATCGAAGGCACCAATGCCCACTCACTAGATTGTATTATGTATGATGTTATCTATCTTTGTGACTCTTGCATGTATGATTGGGTTGAAATAAACCCATAGTTGGGCCCATAGTTGTATGTTTGGGTTGAAAGAAACCCTAGGGCTGGGCCCATTATGGCATGTTTGGGTTGAAACATACCTTAGGGTTGGGCCCATGATTGTACATTGGGTTGGAATATACCCAAGGGTTGGGCCCAACTATATGTATGGTATGTGGTACTTTAGGGAACTCATTGAGCTTTGTGCTTACAGTTTATGTTTATGGTTTCAGGTACTGTCGGTACGAAAGGGAAGAGCTCGACGTGATGGCACAACATCCCCTTCATGATTTCGCACTTAGGATTATTTTTACTCCAATGATTTGATATTTTGTATCGGGGTTGACTTTGAGACATTTGATTTATGGAGTTAATGAATTCTTAAAATGAAAAAATTTATCCCTATTTTTGGGACATTACATGGATAATTCAACGGGTTTACGAGAATGTTATCCGTAAATGGATTGATGATTTCTTTCTTCTAGATTGCAATAATGTTAGTAGATGGAATCCTTGTATGTGTAGGAAGGTTAACACCTCTATGTGGAGATTATTACCAGATTGGTTGCCTTTGAGACAAAATCTAGTTGATAAAGGATTTGATGTTCATATGCTGTTATGTTCGATTTGTTTGGGTGATATGAAAGATATGGAGCGTTTGTTCTTGAAATGTGAAGTATTGGTTAGAACGTCGAACAAAATCTCTAGATGGGTTGGTGTTAACCACCATATAATGGATTTTATTTCAAAGTTGATGTCGTAGACGGTAAAGATGAGCAAGAGTAGCAAAATTTCTGATTCGAACCGGAACTGGTACCGAACGACACCATTTTATGTAAATATGAGACAATATCCAGTACTCTAAAATTACAAAATTCTTGATTCGGTACTGTTGTCACCGGTGTTAATACCGAAAATTGGTACCATTCTTGATGCTAGTACCAATAATATTAGTTTGATTTAGTACTCCATAATGAGTTTTTATCCAATTCGATAGTCAGGAATCTTGGTTTGGTACCGATACTCATCCCAGGTAGATGGATGCCTTGACGTTTAATAATAATAATAATAATAATAATAAAGACAATAGAAACAATCATAAACACAACATGATTGGTGCTTTGGTGTTTTACAAACAACCTAGTGTTTAAAAGAAAAGAAAAACATATTATTTTAACTAGTTTGTTTATAAAAACCACAAATGAATGATTAGTTAAAAAAACTCAATCCATGTCTTTACTTTACAATTCTTCTTTTCTTTGCTCTCTAACGTTAAAAAACTGAAGCTGTTCAAAAGAAAAAGAAAAAAGAACTCTTTGATTTATATGATTTGAGTGATGATATGTCTACGAATATAATTATTCACATCTATTGACATTCAAATAAACTATGTAAAAACTATAGGAACGAATGATTTAAATAGTACCTATGTTATTCATCTTAATTTGATTTGATTATGTTAAACCCCCAACTTTTTTATTATTTTTTTTAATTTATAATTTTCCTAAACGGTAAAAGTGAATATTAAACCAAGATTAGAAAAGCTAGAGAACCAATGACAACCACGAAATCACCCATGCAAGGTTCGAGTCAAAAAAGTATTTCCAGTTTCATAAAATTATAAAAAAGGTGATTCGGTCTTCCAATCTCTCACACACGCGTCTATACGAAAAAGTCAACTTTTTGACTCCTCACTTTCGTCATATTTCGCAGCTCTAAATCCCTATAAATCTATTTCAAACAAAGATTTATAATCAATCAACCCAAAACCCATCCCTCTACTTCACTTTAAATTCTCCCAGTAATTTCGTACGAATAAAGTCGAAAATACAACAACTCCATGGCCGGAGGAACTGACGGCAGATCTTTAGAGCAAACGCCGACATGGGCGGTTGCCACCGTTTGCTTTGTGCTCATTCTCATCTCCATTTTTATCGAACAAATCATCCATATGATCGGACATGTATGTATAAATAACTACTCTTTAACGAAAATTTTTAAAGCTTCGAGTACTGTGAGTTTAATCGTTTTGAGCTTTTTGTAGTGGTTCAAGAAGAAACGAAAGAAAGCTCTATATGAATCCTTGGAAAAGATTAAAGCAGGTATATATTAATTTATCATTGATGAAACTACTGGTTAAGTTTAGTGTTTAGATCATTAAGTTTTTTGTGTTAATTTGTGGGTTTTAATCCGTAGAGCTTATGTTGTTGGGATTCATATCGCTGTTGTTAACGGCGGGGACGACACCAATTACAAAGATTTGTATATCGGAGGGAGCTGCCAATTCTTGGCATCCGTGCAGCCGAGAAGAAGAGGAATCCGCCGGCGACAGCGGAGAGAGCCGCCGGAGGCTGCTCACTTGGTCAAAAATGGGCGACAGCACACGGCGAATCTTAGCTGGTAGTGGCGGCGATGACAAGTGTGCAGAGGTATGTCATTTCTCGCATAAAATATCAAAAAAACGTTTTGTCATTTTTTATCTTAATCTAACTTGAAATTAATTATTAATATTTTAGTTTGAATAACTGTATTTGATTTTTAAGAAATAAAATAACATTATATATGTAGAACGTACGGTTTTCAACCATTTGTACTTATTTTCAACAAGCTATGAAAACGGTTATCTCTCATGGTTTCTTTTTCTAAATGATAACGATGAGTTACCAAAGAAATTCCATGTATTTGATTAGTATAACGTCTGATTATTACCTTATAAAAGTTTACTTTTTTGTCTTTTTATTTTGATAATTATTTCTAAAGTGTTCATTATTTGGATATATTTTCAGGGAAAAGTTTCTTTTATGTCGTATGATGGGGTTCATCAACTTCATATATTCATCTTCGCTCTCGCCTTATTTCATGTTATTTACTGTATCCTTACCATGGCTTTAGGACAAGCAAAGGTAAATTTGGTTAATTTCACCTAATTACTTTATTCAGTAATTAATTTTTCTTTTGTCAATAATCTTCACATAATATGAAGAATTGTTGATATTTTATGCCATAATTTTATATATGTATAGATGAGAAGATGGAAGCATTGGGAGAAGGAGACAAAAACCGTAGAGTATCAATTTTCTCATGGTATGTGTACGATAAACTGCATGTATTACAGTTTATATATTGTTACATTTAAAATAACATATTCCAATTTAGTTCAGTATTTTTACCATGTGATAATATGGTACAAGTTATTCAATAAGAGATGAAAATAATTGCCATGAAGACTTTATAATTAAAACAACTGAAATAGAAATAGCATTTTTTTTACGTAATACAATTAATTAAAAACTGATGACTATTCGCTCCATTTAAGAAAAGTTCATCGAACAGAGCTCGTTTCTAAATCCAAATTGTTATTGCACATGTAGATTGACGTCCAAAATTATATTTAATTGTATAAATTATGTTACAAGTCTGTGCATGTGCATGATCTACACTAATTTACACATACATATATAAATACACCCTTTTATATATATATATATATATATATATATATATATATATATATATATATATATATATATATATATATATATATATATATATATATATATATATATTTAATGACTTATTTGCATGCTAACAGATCCAGAGAGGTTTAGATTTGCAAGAGACACATCGTTCGGAAGAAGACATCTAAATTTCTGGAGCAAGTCTCCGATTCTACTATGGATTGTAAGTCTTTCGTCGATCTTTGAATATATATAATAGTTTTTGTTAACTTATATCACTTTTTGTCTATAATATTGTCTTAGTTGGCAAATACATTATGCATGACAACAAGATCCATAAATGAAAATAATAACATGAAATTAAATTGATTAAACTAATTATCAAAGACCTAAACATGTGATACTTATAGAAGACATCATAAGATAACATTGGTCTATAAAGTATGGTATATTTTAAACATATATTTTTTTGTTTAATTTGAACTATGAAAAGACATGCATTTTTCATGGGCGTATTTATCGGTTATATATGCTCTAGAATAAGATGTTAATTACGAAAGTGCCGTATAGAAGATTAAATAATTTAACGAAGATTTATGTGATATTGTGATATAAATGAGGAAGAAGGAAGTCAATTGCGTTAACGACCCCCTATCTTTAAAGACTTCTGAAACAATAAGATATTAAATGTCAATTTTCTTGTAATTAAGTGTCTTTTTAAAGTCATTCGGTATTAATTACGCCTACAACGTACACTTGTCACTTTCTGATTCATTAAATTATTGCTTCACAAACCGTTACTTAAGGGGAAAGAGTTCAATTGATTTTACAAATTTAAAGAACATATTCATATATGATATTTGGTTACAAATTCTAGATTATGCTATGACATAATGAGTTAATGACATACTAATAATTTTTAAATAAATACAATTCTTTGTTTCCATTTAATTTAAAATTAAAAACTATTTGTCAATCTTAATATAAGTTGGCATATAACATTTGATGATTACTTAATTAGATGTGAGTATTTATTTATCAGCAGGCTAAATGTTTACCATTTTCATTTTTATTTTATTCAATTTTGCTAATTGTTTCATTTTATAATTTCAGGTTTGTTTCTTTAGACAATTTTTTCGATCGGTCCCTAAAGTTGATTATCTCACTTTGAGACATGGATTCATCATGGTAAATTTTTTATGAAGTTTTAATGTAGCACACTATATAATATTATTAAAAAATATTTACATTTTGTAAAAAATCAATTGTATTAAGCTTAATTAAAAACAAACTTAATTTTGAATTATTATTGTAACTTTCTCCAAGTTAACATGTTTCAATATTGAGTTTAGGCACATCTAGCCCCACAAAGCCAATCAGGATTCGACTTTCAGAAATACATCAATAGATCTCTTGAAGAAGATTTCAAGGTCGTTGTGGGTATAAGGTAAATTTTTTTTTTTTTTAATTTTACTATGTAACAGTATTTTTTTTATATTTAATTACTGAAAGTACAAAATTTAATTATTTATCTTCTTTTCTCAACAGTCCACCGATCTGGTTATTCGCCATTGTCTTCTTGCTCTTTAATACCCATGGTGCGTTTAGCCGTTTATTGCAATTTTTTTTTTATTTCAAATCAAAGTTTGTTTTAATTATTTTTATTGCAATCTAGAAATAATTAAAATTAATAAGATTCAACTCTTTCTAATAATACTTATTTTTGGTCAAATTATTGACAAAATCCACATTTTATTTCTTTTCGACAGGGTTGTATTCCTATTTGTGGCTACCATTCATACCATTGGTTGTAAGTATATACAATTCAATAAAGATTAATTAAACTACCTACTTTGAATTTTTATATTTCCTTTATTTGACTTTTAAAAATAATAATTTACAGATTATTCTACTAGTTGGAACAAAACTACAAGTGATAATTACGAAAATGGGATTAAGTATTCAAGAAAGAGGAGAGGTCGTACAAGGTGTACCTGTGGTTCAACCTGGTGATGACCTCTTTTGGTTCAATCGCCCTCGTCTCATTCTCTATCTCATCAACTTTGTCCTCTTTCAGGTAACCTAGTATACACATGCATTAATCCACGTACCTCATGCTTCAAACGTTGTACCTTTTCATTCCATATACATAACATTAATTTATACTAAATCATTTTATTTTATAAATGTCACAGAATGCTTTTCAGATAGCTTTCTTTGCATGGACTTGGGTAAGATTTATAATTTATAATTTGTACTTTGTAGTATCAATATTATTTCTCTTTTAAAATTATCTATATATATTGTTCTTGTTCTGACATATTGTTATTTGTAAATTAAACAGTATGAATTTGGGCTAAAATCTTGCTTTCATGAACATACAGAAGACATTGTCATCAGGATCTCCATGGGGTGAGTATGGATTAATTTTGTTTTTTTCTAAATAAAATATAGTGAAAGACAAATAGACCATCATTATCAATTATTGGATATTAATTATTGGTGTTTTTGATTCGCTAGGATACTTGTTCAGATCCTATGCAGTTACGTTACTCTTCCTCTATATGCTCTTGTCACACAGGTAACTAATAATAACTTTAAATATACAAAATGAAGTAAACAATCTATTAAGACATGTATTAAACTTTTTTATCTCTATTTTTGTTACAAAAAAATAGATGGGATCGACTATGAAGCCAACAATATTCAATGAAAGAGTAGCAACCGCATTAAAAACATGGCACCAATCTGCAAGAAAACAAATTAAAAGAAATAAAAAGTCGGGCCAAGTGACTCCGATGTCAAGTAGGCCTGGAACACCAACCCATGGCATGTCGCCTGTTCATCTCTTACAAAACTACCGAACTGATATTGATAGCTTTCCACCATCTCCGAGAACTGCAAACTTTGATAGTGATAATTGGGACACTGATGGTTCGCCCTCACCCTCCTATCACCAACGAAGGGTTAATGAAATGTCGATAGTGCCCCATGAGGTGGAATTGGGGAATAGAGAGCAAGGTAATGAGATCCATGATGCAAGTTCGTCACAATTGGCAATAGTTGTTGACACGGGTGCTAGTGAACAACATGAGGTGACGATAGGAGTTCCTAAAGAATTTTCGTTTGATAAAAGAAATATATGATATAGAAATGTAAGTAAAAGGAAAGATGTTAGCATTAATTATTAGTTCTTTTGTTCATTTTATTGTAAAGAACATTTATTTCTACTAATCGATATGTATGGTTTCTTCTTGTAAATTGATATTTTGTAAGTTCATTTGTTTAGAATGTGCTTAACTTGCGGATTTTTTTTTGGAAATATTGAATTTTATAAAGGGTTGTGTTTGGGGTACATAAACCAATTTTATTTTTGAGCTTATTGCAACATAGCTTTTGGTGAAACCATTAAATTTTCACTAGTGTTTTTGTCCATCCATAAAACAAACAATATGATTTGACTTTATATAACTCATCATGATCAATGGCAACCTATATTTGTAGATGTTGTGGTTGCACATGCTTACAATCTAAGGGGCATCCGACTAAAAATTTTCTTTGATATTATAATACTAGAAAAATTAAAAAATCAAGTAAAGCATATTTACATGCTACTAATCTCCTTCATGTTTTATTAACAATAAAAACCATGTTTGTTTAACATATTATTAACTAGGTTAATACCCGTGAAAACTCCAGGTTAGAAATAAAAATACTATTGATAATTTCAAATCATAATAACTAATCAAAGATTTGCAAAAATTTATTAATTTATTAAAGATAGAAGTTTTATCTGTAAATTTATAATGATTAGTTAAAATTAATATAAATATTGTTATTAATATCTTATATGTGTCTTGTATGTATAGATATTTGATAAAATCATAATTTTGTACAATACAATATATATTTGAATAGAGTAAAAGATATGTGTTCCGTATGTATAGATATTTGATAAAATCATAATTTTATACAATACAATATACATTTCAATTGAGTAAAAGATAATATAAAAATTTTAAATCTACAAATTGTTTATAAATTTCTAAAAAGTCAATAGTTGTAATAGTAATTAATAACAGGTTTACAAATAGTTATTTTATTAGAAACTTGTATATTAGATATTTTATCCGTATAGTTGTCACTTTAAATTAATTATGCCAACTGCTTTGAAGATATAAGAAATTAAGTTTTAATTATTATTCCCTTTCTAAAATCATGTCATTGAGTTATAAAATAATCATGTTTTGGTTGAATTTGTGATCAACTCAAATGGTGAGCAGCAACTCCAAATTTAATTATAATTATTATAAAACTCATTTTTCTTAAAAATAGTTTTAATTTGAATATTAATTTGATTAAATGTTTAGAATGAAAAATTACAAAAAATGTTGAATTATGCAAATAACATATAACACCCCGATTCTCAGGTATTTATTTTATTTAAGAATTTTTATTTTCTTGAATCCAAGGTCTACTCGACGAGTTGGTTGCCCGACTCATTGAGTAGCAGCGGGTTGGTCCACAAGTTTTAGTGACCTACTCGCCGAGTCCAACAATGGACTCGACGAGTAGGAGCTGACAGATGAAACCCTAAATTCCGGGGTATTGCACCATATTTAAAGGATCATTGTGATGGATTTTAGGTAAAACAAATAAACTAGAAAAACAATTCCTAAGTTCACATGCAACCTACTTTGAATCTATGTTTTAACTATTGAACATATAACTTTGAATTGCAAAACAAGAACCCTAGAGGAGAGAGACTATTTTCGAAAATAACAAACTAGGGTTTAGGAGTTACATACCTTTCAATTGTTATAGCAAACAATTGACAATCCTCTTGATCTTGATTTTGATCTTCTTGGAAGCTTAGCACCACAAATGTAATGCCTCTAATGGAATCACACCCAAGAACTAGCAAGAAGGAAACTAGAAGGTGAAAGAGGGAGGGAGTATGCAATTCTCGGCCTAGGGTTTCTTCAAAAGAAGGAGTACCCAAAATGTGAGTCAGGAGGCTCCTTATATAGCTGAGGGATCTAGGGTTTAGGGAAAAACCCTAATGCTCATTGCTTAGGGCCTAAGCAAACCCAAGGGCCTTATGAAAGCCCCCATGGACGAAATCATTAGGGTTTCCCCTATAGATTTCGTCCATCCTCTTCCAAGGGGGTTCTGGAGCCTTCCACTCAACTATTAGATAATTGCAAACTAGTCCCTACACTTTATAATTAACATAGTTAACCCCAAAATTAATTCTAATTAATTTCTGGCTAACTATTAATTATACATTATGATTTCTAATCAACATATTAATCTTTTAACACATTAATAAATCATTTATATTAATTTATTAATCTTATAATAAATTAATATCTCTCCTTTCATAATTTTCTTGTCCGATTGCTAGGTTTGAGGGCAGCCCAAAAGGATTGTGCTGCTATCAATTCAAGTACATACCAATTATAGTTATGGGCTTAGACACCTAATCCAACAATCTCTCACTTGGATAAGTCTATAACTATAATTGCTAGCATGACTTCTAAATTTGACCAGCAAATTGTAGCTTCAAAAAGCTGCTGCCGAACTTTGACCCAGTCAGTTACGTGTCCTAAGATAAGTGATCACATGACCCTTTGTTCTACCAGATATCCTTAGACATAAGACATGGAATACAATCAATCTCTTTGTCCAAAATTTATGTTTCTCGATTTCTGATTTGTGATGATATAGGACTTCTAATCGAACACATCAATTTAGTCCTGGCTGGGCCCAACACAAAAGTCAACACCAAATCATCGAGGGGCCCACAGATATCGCTTTTCCCGTTAGGACAAAAGGAACAAATAAACATTGACGCATATGCTTGTATCTTTTACTCATCAAACCATACATGACAATACGTTTTATAACACCAAGTTACTGATGCGTTTTCGTATCACCAATGTATAGCCAACTTGCAAATTACAACTCATATATCTTTGTTTCAAGATCATAGATATTATGTAAGTCCCTAATCTGCCCGTGTATCAGTCAAATCCGTTTGATGGTGCGGAATCCCAATCAAACGGATGATGCAAAATAAAATAGAAGAGAAGAAGAAGAAGAATATGATATGAATCTTGTATGTATTGATATGAATTATGATCTGGATACAAGAGATTCACACACACGATTTCTCTCTCTGGCCGTAAACTACTTGTGTTCCTCAAATCATCCATCTTTACTCCTCACCCTAACACCTCTATTTATACAAGAATATAGGCCGGACACACAAATGGGCCGTAAATGAGTTTACGGCCGTAAGGTGTTTACGACCGTAAACTCAGCCGTAAACTAGACCGAAAATTCATAAACTATTACACAAAAATATAATTGCCCAGAAAAGTAAAGTATAAACCATATTTTTGACCCAACAATCTCCCCCTTGGTTTATAGCTTTCTTTTCTTAATTGACCCAACAAACTCCCCCTAAAAGGTAGCTGGCTCTTCTTGTCAATCTTCAATGAGAGCTTGGCTTCAACATTAATCTTCAAATTCTTCACAGGATCATGATGAACATATGAATCTTCAATGAATGACTTCATCTTGTGCACTTGAGGTTTTCTTCAGAATTTGGCATTGAATGCACATTGGGTGAGGAGGCTTGACGTACTGATTCTTGAAAGATAACGCTTTCAGCTTGAGAATCTTCAGAGAGAACTTTAGAGAGAACAAATCTTCTGGATCACTTTAGCAGGTACAAAGATAGCAGCAGACTAATTGAGGAGGCTTCAATGCAATCCGTCACATAATCTTCAAGTGCAGCTTCACCTTGCTTCTGAGGTTGACAAATTGAATGTTGAAAGAATAATCTTCATTTCTTGCTCCTTCAAATGAGAATTCTTCGATGCTCACGGACGAGGCTTTTGCTCAGAAATCTTCAACACAAACTCCATGAGTCTTATCTATACCTGAAATCACTATTCAAGACAAAACAAAACTAAAAGAAAACTTAGCACACAAATTAAAACAGAAAAAAAATATTTTTGTAATTTTTTTTATTTTTCTGAACAAGAAATAAAATAGAAATAACACTATTTTTGGATTTTTAATTTTTCTGATTTTTCTTTGATTTTTGATTTTTTTTTTATTTTTTTAATTTTCATTATTTTTAATTTTTTTAATTCTCCCATAATATTTAAATTAGAAGAAACTATGACAAATTTAACAAAAATAAAAATGATATCTAACTTTAAGCGAGATTTGGGATCAAAGTTTTTAGACAGCCTTTATCCACTTGTCGGTACCTTTCATATTCACATCTTTGTCTGGTCGATCGTCGGTATTGTTGTCCACTTAAACACGAAAAATTGTGACAAATTTAGGACATACTATTTGTTACAAGACAAGGTGAACTTAAGTTCCTAAAAATTATATCTGATCCTAATTCCTTAGATACTATATCTTAAGGACCATTCATCTGACGACGACCAGGGATATTGTTGTCCACCTAAATTGAGCAGCGAGATCTATAGACAATCTGTATGAGTTCAATTTTTAAGTGTACTGGAACGTGTTTCCCGCTTCCTGATATGCCCCAGCCATCAAGAACTTCCAGAGTACTCCTTACACCGGGTGAGCAGACAACCATTCAGAGAGAGAAGAGATTCAGAATTCTATTGCTAACTACTTCAGAGGGGTTGAGAAGAAGAAGGTTGCATATGCTGTGTACCAGGTCGGATTAGAAGTCGCGCAAAGGAGACAGCATATGGCTAACAGATGAAAAGTATTTCACACATACATTTCACACATATATATATATATCCTGCAGAGAAATAGAGTTGCATATGTTGTGTACCAGGTCGGATTGGAAGTCACGCAAAGGAGACAACATATGACTAACAGAAAGAAAGAAAGAAAACGATTTTCTACAGACCTAATTTATCGGAATTTACCAGTCGCCCCATCCAACCGGAATTAAGGACAGAATCCGCACATCGAGGAAAAGTTAAACCACGGTTCCGAGTACGGGTTCAATTAATGTGACGAGTAGATTCCCATATATATCTCCCTGCTCAACCTATCCGAGCGTCGTATTATCAGGCTGAATGGATCTAACTAGGTCAAGATTTGTCAAGTCTATGAATTTCCTAAGTTCAAATCTCCCTAGTCAAGTCCATTTAAAATTTTTCGTGCCTACCGACGCATCAAGTCAGAGCATAGACCCTTCAACTTCGGGTACGTTACGCAGACTTAGATTGCCTGTTATCACTAGATAATATCACTTCCCAAAACAACTCCCTCAAGCAGATTTCATAACCAACATATATTTTTATTTTCTGATTTTCTGATTTTTTTTTTTTTTTTTTTTTTTGTTTTGTTTTTATTTCTCCCCCTAAATTTGTGCATAGGAGAGAAACGAAAATAATGCTCAAATTTAAACTAACCTAAAACAAAAATTAGTCTTTAAAGTGAATCAGGTTAAGAAAAAAACTTAGGAGTATAGAGAAGAAAACGCAAACCGTAAGTCACCGATTGAATCTTCATCCAGAAGGTTTGAGAACAGCAAGCATAATCTCAGAACAAATCCGAAAATTCTTCATATCTTTAAGAATTAACCCCGTGTGATCCCTTCTTTCCTTCCTTCTTTCCTTTCCCGCAATGGACACATGCTCTCAAACAATGTTCTGAGTGTTGTACAGTTGAGAGATGTCCCCAATCATATGCCAGGAGCAGCCACTACCAACAAACCGAAGTCTGATGATATGCCTCCATAGCTGCTCCGACACAGAGCGGGATCAGTTGGTCTTCGGAACCCAGTCCATTTTGAAACTGGGTCGACCTTTGTCATCCTTGCACAATACTCTCTCCCATGACATGTCCTGCTTATCACAAACAGAAGATGTAGAAACGTTAGAAGCATTAGGAGATTTGGGAGTTTGAGCCTTCGGAACCCATTTGTAGTTGGGTTTAACCCATTTCTTTTTCGATCCGATGGGTGCCTCGGCACTTGATTTGGCACTTGAAGCCGATCTTCGAGATGACTTTGACCTAGCCGGTCTTGGTTTTGTTGGGGCATCTCTTGGATTGGACTTCTTGGTCGGCATTCCCTCTTTGCCCTTGGGATTCGGATTCTTGGCCTTGGGAGTTGAATTCTTGGCCTTCTTGGCATTCCAGTCATCAATGTCTGAGCGTGACCTTGAGGGGTATCTTTTGGAGTGTCTCCCTCTTGACACGTTCTGCCAGCCTTGTGCGTAGTAGGGAACGTATGCGCGATTAGAACAATTTCTGGTAATGTGTCCAGGTGTTCCACAGTGAAAGCAAGTCTTTTTCTTCACTGTGAAGTTATCTCTTCCTTCCCCTGGTGGCGTATCCTTGCCTTGTCTCTTGCTTTTCCCACACGCACAGTTGCGACAGGCACTCTGTTGATCTGGAATTGGAGGCCTATATTTCTCAACAACAGGTCTATCAGAAGCAGCTGAGTTCGAAGCAACAGACTCAGAGCTCAAAGAGACATTTGTTTGTTCAAAAGTGTTCTCCTTGTTCTCATCCTCTGCTACTTTACCTGCACATGTAACGGAAACATCAATATTTTCAACATTAATAACCCCTCCTGACACAAATCCAGCTGGTTTCCCGTATTTAAGATGTGCCTCCCTATCAATTTCTTCTTGTTTCATAGGGATGGATGTGTAGTTATGATTGTAAGGAGGAGGTACACTATCATACCCTAGACCCTTGTTTTGATTCCTTTTAAACTGCATGCTTTGGTCTATCATATTTGCAACCACCTCACTTGCAAAATCATATTTTCTAACATCAAGTTTGGCGGTTTCAAACTTTCCTTTCAAAGATTCAACTTCAGCCACTAGCTCAGCATTTTGTTTGACTACATAATCATAGTTTTCACATTTGTTACTGTAGTCTTCCTGAAGTTTCCTAAAGTCCTTGGTTTTTGCTTCTAACTCAGCCTTCAGGGGTTTCTGTCCTTTCCTGAGTTGATATCCTTTATATCTCAGGTCCTCAACTTCCCCTTTTAATAAATCAATTTGTTCCCGAAGAAATTTAATCGTATCTTCACATGATTGAGAACATGAAACTTCACATGAATGAGACACGACACTTCATTGACCGGAAGGTTTGCTGAACTCATTGTTTTTCGACAATTCAAAGCGTTAAGTTCTTCAATTATATCAGCCAGACTAAGACGATTAAGATCTTTTGTCTTCTTGATTTCAGCCACGTCCATGTCCCATGATTTTGGAAGTGAATTCAACAGCTTTTTGTTGATCTCGGACTTAGTCAAGAAGATCCCGACTATATTCATCTCAGTAGTGAGTGTAGTAAACCGCTGCAACTGAGTTTCGAGCGTTTCTCCAGGGACATAATCGAAAAAGTTGAAATTTTGTCTTAACATATCCTGACGACTTTCTTTCATGTTTTCAAACCCCTTGTAGACTTTAAAATCAATTAATTAAAAAACAACTAGAAGCAAACGTCTAATTTAAAATGCCTCTTTTTTTTTTTTTTTTTTTTTTTTTTTTTTTTTAAGTCAACCTTAAAAGTCAAATTTTAAAAATTAAACTCAAAAGTCTAAACTTGAAAAGTCAAACTTAAAAGTCAAACCGAAAAGTTAAATTTGAAATTTTAAAGGTTAAACGAAAAAGTCAAGTTTAAAATCAAAATTTGAAATAAAAAGTCAAAATTAAAAGTAAAAAGTAAAGAAATAAATAAAAACAATTTATTATTATTATTATTTATTAAAAAAATTTATTTATATGAAAGAGGAATTTAAAATTAAAAGAAATTGAGTTTTTGGGTTAAAAGTGTCAAAATTCGAAATTAGAACCCGAGCAAAAGAGTGTTTAAGAATTAAATGCAGGAGGAGAAGAACATCCAGCAAGCTGGATCAACTGGCAAAGGCGCTAGACTTATGAAAAGACCCGAGATCGATTCCTGGCAGCTGCAAGTCTCTTCCTTTTTATAATTGAAGCGCTGCTGCTGCTTGCTGCTGTTTACCCGGCTTCCCTAGCCGAGCCGTATGTTCCGAGCCGCCGCAAATTCGAGCCGAGCCGTCCGATCCACAAGCCGCCGAGCCGAGCCGAGATCTCCGGAAACCCTAGCCGCAAACACCAATGCCGCCGCCGGCCGTAAACAGTTTCCGGTTACGTGAAAATTCGACTTTGAAGCTCCAAAACTCGATCAAAAACCTTTTTTTATGAAAAACACAAAGAACAAACCCCCCTTATTTTTGCGAAATCTATCCAAAAACGTAAAAATATCTAGAAAATAAGATCAAATAATGCCCCAAATAGAGTTTACGGCCCAAGAACTCGGTGTTTACGGCCGTAAACTTGGACCGTAAACACAGAATATTTGATTTTTTTTGATGAAACAATAACCCTTTTGACTGATACAACTTGGCTCTGATACCAATTGTAAGTCCCTAATCTGCCCGTATATCAGTCAAATCCGTTTGATGGTGCGGAATCCCAATCAAACGGATGATGCAAAATAAAATAGAAGAGAAGAAGAAGAAGAATATGATATGAATCTTGTATGTATTGATATGAATTATGATCTGGATACAAGAGATTCACACACACGATTTCTCTCTCTGGCCGTAAACTACTTGTGTTCCTTAAATCATCCATCTTTACTCTTCACCCTAACACCTCTATTTATACAAGAATATGGGCCGGACACACAAATGGGCCGTAAATGAGTTTACGGCCGTAAGGTGTTTACGGCCGTAAACTCAGCCGTAAACTAGACCGAAAATTCATAAACTATTACACAAAAATATAATTGCCCAGAAAAGTAAAGTATAAACCATATTTTTGACCCAACATATTATCGTCTCAGTATTAATCGTGATGAATTCCATGAAGTAATACTCTGAGCGTGGTTTATCCAATACTCAAATCTCACTCTCTGAGTACTAATGAACATTGCAGCAATTCTGTTGCTATGTCTATCCTTAGACAATCTGCAATCCAATTCATGACAGTCTTAATTCACTACTTACTTCCAAAAGTACGAGCGACTCTGGAGTTTGAACAATCATATTATTCGGGAAGTAAAACATGCAAAATATGAAACACAATAATAATCGAATCCAATATGGCCCCAAACTTTTGAGTGTAAATAAAACTCATTTTATTTAGCCACCATATTAATTACACATTATTCATTGTATAATGTTTCGAGTAATCAACCTTTCACTTGAATTATAACAATAATTGTCCCATGCTCCAAGCATGCACACTTTGTTTCCCATGGTCCTTACTTTGTGAAATAGATCAATTGAAAAACTTTTTCCAATAATGCTCATTTCACAATTTCCAATCCTTTTTATTAGTGTTAGAACACAAGGTTCTTGCTACTACTAGAATATGCTAGATTCTAACATTTATGCAACGATCCTTTCGCAAAGTCATAGCACAAAAGTCACCAAGACTTGGCCAATGAAATTACAAAGTACTCTATCGGAAATTGTTACAAGATAATTCCAGAGACGTGAAGTCTCACATTCAAAGTACATTCCTTTGAACATCCTTCTTGCATAAAAGTTTCTAATCTAGGCACAGACTCTCAACATCCAACTCCCAATATGGAAACATTTCCATATGTGCCATATGACAACTTATTCTTAATAGAATCTTATATATTCATAATAATGTCGATATGGTCCATCCAATACCATACTTCCAACTACTCACAAGCGACCAATCCTCAGCAAACTTTGGATTGTCCTTTGATAGTTGTTTAATTATTTTAGTTAAAACCGATTCTAGTCCTTTTTCCCTCTTAATGCGCTAGACATTTGGAAATTTTTAGAATGGTCAAATATTATAGCATTTGCAATCGATCCTATACCCGAAGCGTATGGGACACGATGCATAATATTCTTACATAAAGATATGATACCTTATCAATCTTCTGCCATGATATTTTATGTGTCACGTTCTCACAATTCGAACTATGAAGAGGGATGCCGTAATCATAATCGAAATTTAAGAACACATTATGCATCCTTTGACTAAATTTTTTAAAATTTCTCAATCTAAGCTTTACATTTTGAAACGAAGTATAATATTCTCTCCCTTAATTATAGAAAAATAACTTATTAACTCATGCAACTTTGCAAATTGAAACTTTTTGTTTTTCTATAATTAATATTGCCAACTTGCAATACTTAAAATAATAATAATCATGCTCCCACTAACATCATGATTATATCTATCCTAGCATGACATTTATGCTCCCACTAGCTTTGACACGTATTCAGAAATTAGCTGGACTTCTAGAAACCAATTACTTATTGACTTTCTTTTCCAAAGTTCAGATTTCTGAAACCAAGACGCTTTGATAAGCCTTTATTCAAGCTTCTCAAACTCATACACTTTTCCTTAGATAACCCATATGTTTGTTTAAACATTTCTAGAATAAGTCTAAAATGTTCAGACCCATTTTCCATTTCCCACAATTCGAACTATGAATAGGGATGCCGTAATCATAATCAAATTTGAGAAATACAAATTACATAATGCTATCTTCAAAATCTTTCTTAGCGAAAGCATTTCCTCACAATCATTTTCATGATGGAGAGAAACCTTATAACACTCAGATTTTGTGGTGTATGTGTCCCTATCCATGTGAATTTGTCATAACCATAATCATAAGACAACAATTGTGACAAATCCAAACTCTTATGGATCGAACATGTCCATTCTTAATTTCTTGCCATCAAGGGTCCCACCTTTGCTTCCAAGTTATTTAGCAACTCACCCCTACCTTTCAATGTACTTTCCATTGATCAAGGTGTCTTGCCCCTATGCAACCCATTGAGATCTCATAGAACTCACATGCATAGTTGACTAACCTAGAATGGCACAGAAACAACAATATGTGAACACGATAGGTTAGAAACCTCAATTCGTGTGCTAGTGATTAACTATCGGTTTATTCTTGATTTGTTCTTGAAACTTTTCAAGACAATTGAGACTCCCACTGACCTCTTGACATATATGATTCTCTCGTCAGGAACCTTTCCTAGACAAAACAAATATTCAAGAGTTAGTGTAGTTCTTATCAAGACAAAACACTTCACATAAATGGTCCTAGTTGGTCTTTGTCTTATCCAAGACAGCACAACTTACCAATTTCAAATGTGCAAGAATAAGAAAGCCTTTTCCAAACTCCACATTTGATGAGTGTTATAAACCTACTTAAGACTTGTCACTCAATTCACAATCTTGGAATGTATCTCTAAGACTTGATATTGGAACGAAGTATGATTGACTTCTTGATTTTAACAATTTCTACAATTCTCGATTCCTCTTCTTGGTCATACAAATGCACTAAGACTCACTTGGAGGATCGATTGAGATGTGGTTTTTTAATCATTAAGACTTATCATAAAATACAATAAAAGGTACTCTCCCTTCTTCTTAGAATAGAGAAACTTTTATCTTTCTGCCTTCTTGATTCTTCTTATTCGTTCTGCTATTGATTTAAACTCTTTCAATCAACTCAGAATTATATTTAATCTTATAAGCATAACCATATTCACTAAACTTTAGTAAATCATGACGAACATCTTTATCACTCTCGTGGTGGACTTGATCAATGTACAACCTAGTGTACTCGATCTCCTAGTCCTTCTCTTGACACTTTGTCAAAGAATTAGTCTAATTTCAAAATATGAAGTTTCTAATTCATCACGCAACCAAGTTACATGACTCCTAGTGTCTGTCCAACTGAAACTTGGGCGATGAGAATCTTCCTTTATTTGGCAAATTCTCGACATTTCCACAAATGACATAATTAAGAATCAAATCCATTATTGATACATAAACATCAATTTTTCATAACGATTTCATTGCAAGGATATATAAAATTATTCAAACCAAAATTTTTATTTTATTCATAAAAGCAGCGGAAAACATGTCCTTACAATGCAAAATCAATTGAAAAACTATGTTATTAGCAATCTATTCTAACTCCAAGTAGTAGCTCAAGAACCCAATCTTCAAGCAATGTGATCGAAATCCTTTTCTTCAAGATTAGAATCAGCTTACTTCTTCCCTTACGCTTCCTCTCTTTTCTTCGATCCTACAAAACATCAAAATGTAATCCTATCACATCATGAATTAAGAATCTGGAATAGGAACTTAAAAGAGTTAGATAGTGGATTTCATACCTGAAGAGTAGTCATAACACTAGACTCTCCCATCTCTTAGATCTCTCAAGTAGATAGGGCGGCTTCGTCTCCAATGCCCCTTCTCTTGGCAATAAAAACAAATGGACTCTTTTGGAATGACACAAGGAACTATCTCAGAGTTTAACTTTTCTGGATCTCCAATGTCATCATTTTCAATGTCCATTGAAGTTTGGGAGTTTGATTCACCAGACAAATTTGCTTGACCAGCACGCCAAATCATTGTTGATTCAGCAACTATAAGCAAATAGGTGAGATCAATGAGGGTTACGTTGTGATCCATCATATAGTACTCTCTAACGAACTCACTATATGATTCAGGAAGTGACTGAAGAACCCAGTCAACAACCAACTCACTTGAAATCTCGACACCAAACATGCTTAACCTATCAATGTGTGACTTCATCTCTAAGACGTGTGCACACACATGTTTCCCATCTTCGTGTTTACTTGCCAAAAGGGCTTGCGTGATATTGAACTTTTCAATCCTTCGGTCTTGTGGGTTTAGGAGAACAACGAGAGGAGGTGGAGGAAGTGAAATCAAGCTAGTCCACATGGCATGGATTGATCTTTCACCTTCATTGTGGAACAAACTTTCACTTTGAGCAGGAATATCTTTTCCTTTGGATTTGGGAATACTGTGACATCCTCAAAATCTCGGCCAGAAAACACTGGTTTCATTTATGCTTTTTAAACATTTTCAGGGTAAATCCTTTTGATTTTAAAAGAGATGCGGAATTTGTTCCCAAAAACAAAGTATGATAAAATAATATTTACCAAAGCATTTCATAAAGAAATGTATTTTCATTATACAACCAAAACTCGGGATGTCATGTTCCGATACAGACCATAAAGCATAAACGATGAACATTACAAGTCATTCAACAAATATATACATATACAGACTTGTAAACAAAAACAACTTGATGATTATCCATCTCATGCCCTTGCGCCACTTCCTGTAATACAAAGAAACTGAGTGGGTCAGGCTTGGGAGCCTGGTGAGCATATAGGGTTTTCAACCCACAATAAATAATTAAATTAATTTTTCATCAACCAACGATAACCCAATTACCCATTCCCGTTATTCTCACTTTATGTCCCTAAAATAACTAACACAAGGGACCTAGTCTAAGAATATTTCATCGGGGCGACAACACATGCATTCGGGGGTTTCCCGGCAATATATGTCAAATAAGGCAACCGTGGGGGGGATGAAGTACAACGAATGAACACCCAAGTTCATTAACACCTACAGGTGGCGAGCCTGCTAGTGTTCCACAGGACTGTCTAGAAAAGTCTGTGGTCGTCATCTAAACTCCGCTAGATGACTAAATCAAAACAACATCGAGGCCTCTCATCTGTTTATTACACACCAACTATCTACCCATGTTCTACCCAACATATTAGTAGATAAAAATATACATTTTTATACATAGTTTAAAACCTGTATAGCATGCTTTAATCAATACATATTCCACATAACAGATGAGGCACACACACATAACACGTATTTCATAGAGAATAACTCAGATCTATGGGATAGAATAGAGTGAATATACATTCACACATATAACAACAAAATATATACACATAGCACGTATTTTATATAAAGTACTTTATAATAATGTGTTGGAAGAAGGTAACTACATACTCACTTGATCAGAAGATGATCCGACAGCACTACGACTTATAGAAGTAGTATACTTCGATAGATCTGGAAGATCTTCACCAAAATCGAACTCCTCGCGGGCAGAGCTTCGGCTCGGGAATAACGCTCTTCGGGATCCTCAGGGCTTCGGATCTTGCTTCGGGGCTCGGGAATGATACCGGGGCTTCGGGATATGATTGTCATGCAAATCGAGGCAAAACTTAGAGAGAGGGAAGAGTTTGAACAAGAGAAAATGGTTGATTTCGAGTTCTATTTATAGGCTGAGGGTCTGGGATTACGCGGGGCATACTTTGACATCACTGAATGCGTCGATCTGTGGCACTCGATTATTGGTCAGGCAACTTGCATCCGCCTGAGTACGCGGGGCGTACTCAAATTACGCTGGGCGTAATTTGACTCGTCAAACTTCTAAATTTCGTAACTTTCGCATACGAGCTCCGTTTTCGACGTTCTTTATATCCACACGTAGGTGAGACTACGCTCTACGACTTTCGTTTAGACTCCGTCGGCTAACTTTGACTTTATTTTTTATTATTTATTTTTAGAAGGCCCGGACAGGAAAACTCCGTTATAAAATCATAACTTCTTCGTCCGATGTCCGTTCTCGCCTATCTTTTCATCGTTTCGCTACTAACAACGAGATCTTCGATTCTCATTTAGATTGTTTCGGCTAAAAACCGCTCGATCTCAAATCGAGTATTCGGGTTTCATACTGCTAAGTCGAAACTTAGAAAAACCATAACTTCCTCATACGAAGTCAGATTTGGGCGTTCCTTTTATGCACGCTCTCGGTTTAACGAAATCTACGACTTTCGTTTAGATCGCTAAGGCTAAATATCGATCTATCTTAAATTCATATTTTACGTCACTTGGCGTCGTGCCGGTTCTGTCGCGAAACTTTGACAGGTCATAACTTCTTTGTTATAACTCGGATTTCGGCATTCCTTATATCTCCGGAATCCTTGTTTCGACCACTACAACTTTATGTAAAGATATTGGGCTTATCTCACACTTTAATTTTGACGCTTATTTTATTCTTAATTCATTAAATTATAAAAATCAAGAAAATAAACACATAAATCACATAATTCACAAATAATACATTTTTATTATTTCAAATTTAGTTACAAAGGTTAACCTAGACTATTACATTGCTAAAAATGGCAAGCCCAGAAACACAGGCGTTGCAATTCTCTCCACGTTGGAATGATTCCGTCCCCGGAATCACACAACAACAAACAAATGCGGATAGCGACTCATCATGTCGCTCTCCGTCTCCCAGGTGAGATTCGACCCATTCGTGTGTTTCCGTCGGACAAGCACTAACTCAACCATCTTATGTCGCAATTTCTTAGTCTTCCGGTCAACGATTGCCTCTGGTTCTTCAATTAACCTCTTGTTTTCATCAATTCTCAATTCAGAAATTGGAATCATATCGGGAACTTCTCCCACGAACTTCCTCAAATAACACACATGTAAAGTGTTATGAATTCCAGTCAGTTCTTCTGGTAGTTCGAGCTTGTAAGCTTGGTTCCCAACTCTCTGAAGAACTTTAAACGGTCCAATAAACCTTGGACTCAACTTTCCCCTTTTACCAAATCTTATAAGTCCCTTCCACGGTGAGACTTTAAGAAAAACCGAATCTCCAACTTCGAAGGTCATTGGCCTTCGCTTCTTGTCAGCATAGCTCTTTTGATGATCTTGAGCTGCTAACATTCTTTCTCTAATTATTTTCAACTTTTCAGCGGTTTGATGGACCATCTCGGGACCCATAAACTGCTTTTCCCTAGCCTCAAGCCAACAAGACGGCGTATGACACTTCTGTCCGTACAAAGCTTGATAAGGTGCCATCTTTATGCTCGAGTGGAAACTATTATTGTAGGAAAATTCTACCAAAGGTAAATGTTCATCCCAGTTACCTAGGAATTCCAGGGTACATGCTCTCAGCATATCTTCAAGTGTTTGTATTGTTCTTTCACTCTGGCCATCAGTCTGCGGATGGTAAGCTGTACTTAAACACAACTTGGTACCCAATTCCTCTTGTAGAATTTTCCAAAACCTCGAGGTGAAACGGCTATCACGATCCGACACAATCGTTAACGGAACACCATGAAGCCTCACAATTTCCATCACGTAAGAATTTGCAAGCTTCTCCATAGACCATTTCTCCTTGGTTGCTATGAAATGAGCACTCTTAGTGAATCGATCAACGACCACCCAAATCATGTCGTGACCATTCTTTGTTCGGGACAGTTTAGTGACAAAATCCATAGCAATGTCTTCCCACTTACCCATAGGCACAGGAAATGGTTCTAAACTCCCATACGGTTTCTGATGTTGTGTATTTACTCTCGCACAAGTCACACTCTCAGCCACATACTTTGCAACATCAAGCTTCATCGTCGGCCACCAGTAGTAGGGTTTCAGGTCCCTATACATTTTAGTGCTACCAGGATGAATCGAGTACATGGTCTTGTGAGCTTCTTCCATCAGAAGATTTCTGATTCCTCCTGTCTTAGGTATCCAAATACGATCTTGGAATGCCTTCATTCCATGACTATTTACACCGAACAACAACATTTTGCCCAAACGTTCCCCCTTTCGGTCATTCTTTTCAGAAGCTTCCTCTTGAGCTTTCTTTATACTTTCCAAAATAGTCGAGACAACTTCAATTCTCAACGCTCTTGGCCTTTTCCTTTCAAGATTGACTTTCCGACCGAGAGCATCAGCAACAACATTAGCTTTACTGGGGTGGTAAAGTATCTCGCAGTCGTAGTCTTTAAGTAATTCTAGCCAGCGTCGTTGCCTCATATTCAATTCTTTCTGATTAAAGAGATATTGGAGACTCTTATGATCAGTAAAAAGTTTGCACTTCGTGCCATAGAGGTAATGCCTCCATATTTTTAGAGCGAAAACTACCGCTGCCAACTCCAAATCATGAGTCGGGTAATTCTTTTCATGCTCCTTCAGCTGTCGAGACGCATATGCTATAACCTTTTCTCTTTGGGTCAAAACACAACCCAATCCAACCCCAGACGCATCGCTATAAACAGCGAAGTCTTCAACTTTATCGGGTAAAGAAAGTACCGGTGCCTCGCATAGCTTCTTCTTTAGCTGCTCGAATGCTTCTTTATGCTTATCACTCCAAACATAAGTAGCTCATTTGTGGGTCAAATTTGTTAATGGAGTAGCAATCGAAGAAAAGCCTTGGATAAACCTTCGGTAATATCCGGCTAATCCTAAAAAGCTTTGGATCTCCCTGGGACTTTTTGGTTGTTCCCACTTCATTACAGCTTCAATCTTCGCTGGATCAACCATTATCCCTTCTTGGTTGACCACGTGACCCAAGAATTGGACTTCTCGAATCCAAAAATCACATTTGGAGAACTTCGCATACATCTTCTCCTTCTTCAAGACTTCCAACACTTCTCGCAAGTGTCTGCCATGCTCCTCTTGGCTTTTTGAGTAAATCAGAATGTCGTCTATGAACATTATCACAGATTTATCAAGGAACGGATTACAAACCCTATTCATTAAATCCATGAATGCTGTCGGAGCATTGGTTAGTCCAAACGACATAACCAAGAACTCGTAGTGTCCATATCTAGTTCTGAATGCAGTTTTCTCGATATCTTGCTCTCTTACTTTTAGCTGATGATATCCTGACCTAAGATCAATCTTCAAGAAATAGATCGAACCTTGCAATTGATCAAACAGGTCATCAATCCTTGGCAACAGATATCTATTCTTTATTGTTTCCTTGTTCAGCTCTCTGTAATCGATGCACATTCTCATACTTCCATCTTTCTTCTTCACGAATAACACCGAAGCTCCCCAGGGCGATGAACTAGGTCTAATGAAACCTTTGTCCAATAATTCCTGAAGTTTCATCATCAGCTCCTTCATCTCCGTCGGTGCTAATCGATAAGGTGCTTTTGCTATTGGCGTGGTCCCTGGTAACAAGTCTATTCTGAACTCCACTTGTCTATCAGGTGGTAATCCAGGAAGATCTTTGGAAAATACTTCCGGATAATCACACACCACTGGAATATTTTGCATCACCTTCTTTTCCTTCTTAGCATCAATCACGAATGCTAAATATGATGTACATCCCTTGGTCAAACACTTTCTGACTTTCATTAGGGAAATGATTCCAGAATTCACTCTGCGTTTGTCCCCATACACCATAAACGAATCTTTCCCAGGCGGGTTTACTTTAACTATCTTCTTCTTGCATAAAATTTCGGCATCATTGGCGCTAAGCCAATCCATTCCCAAAACGATGTCGAAACCATTAAGTTCGATAGGCAATAATTCCTCGTGAAACTTATTCCCATTAAGGTCGATTAAGATGTTTTTCATACAATGGCTAACAGGTACAAACTTGCCACTAGCAACTTCGACTAGTAAAGCATCATCTAGTCTATCAACAAGCAAAGCTAGTTTTCTACCAAACTCATGCGAAATAAAGGAGTAGTTGGCTCCAGAATGAAACAAAATTTGAGCAGGTAGTTCGTTAACAAGAAAGGTACCTGAAGCGACATCAACTTCATCTTTCGCAGCCTCAAGTGTCATCTGGAAGGATCTCGCCTTCGGCTTTGGTGGAATGTTGGGCCTCACTGCCTCCTTCTTCTTTGGACAGTCTTTCAAAATGTGTCCCTCTTCATTACAACCAAAACACATCCTTTTGTTGTTCGGACACTCATTGGCAAAATGTCCAATTTTTCCACACTTGTAGCAGGTTACATCCTCACTACATTTCCCAAAATGCTTTTTCTTGCACTTCTCACACCATTTTGCTTCGCCTCCCTTTCCTCCAAACTTCTTTGAATTTGACTTCGAAAATTTACTTTTCTTATTGGATCCTGAAGTTCCTTCAAACTTTCTCTTCTCGCCAACTTCAACCTTGTCGGCGGTTCTTCCCTTGATCATGTTCTCAACAGACTTGGCAGCCCAGATAGCTGCCTCCAGAGTATGTGCCTGACGTACTAGCACCTCATACTCCCATGGAAGTCCTTTTGCATATCGATCAACCTTCGTCAGCTCATCTGGCACGATGCGCAAAGCAAACTCCATCTTATCGGTGAAGTTATTGGTGTATTCATCAACTGACATGCTGCCTTTCGTCAATGCCAAAAACTTATTCTCCAACTCCAACAAATTTTGGGCTGAACAGAACTTGCGCTTGAACTGTGCCAAGAACTCTGCCCATGTCAATTGCAGTGGCTCATTAGGGCTTAAAGTCTTCCCTAGAGTGTTCCACCAACGAATGATGTTTGGCACCCGCAGACTTGCAGGTCTGGCTGTAGCTAGCAGCAAGGTGTAGGATAGTCAATCCAGTATAGATCTATACGCAAACTCACGCTCTCCCTTTAAGAGACTCTAGCTACAACTCGGGCCATGGCATTTAAGTCATGCTCCGATTCATATCACAATAAAGAACGTATTCTAGTATATGTAATGTAATGAACTGTTCTAGTATAGTTGTATATGTTCTTTCTCTAGTATAGTTGTATATGTTCTCTGTCTAGTATAGTTGTATATGTTCTCTCTCTAGTATAGTTGTATATGTTCTCTTTCTAGTATAGTTGTATATGTTCTCTTTCTAGTATAGTTGTATATGTTCTCTTTCTAGTATAGTTGTATATGTACTTGTAGTAATAAGTATTGACTCATGAATGAACTGACTCATTGATCTAGAAATTGTAGTAGTATGATCCTGTGTTACCCCGATGGTAACTTACTAATGATGTACTGATACCCATGAATAAAGGAGTACTTTTATGTCTATATATGTACATTTGATATATAATTAATATTGAAACGACCTTCGGAGGGCTACCCGAAATCCCACCCGACCACATCTCAAGCGCGAAAAGGAAATGGGGTGGATGGCCTTCCTAAGCCCTTTAAACATTTCTTATATATCTATACATATATGGGCATGCAATTTATAAGAAGTATAACAAAGTTTAAATAAAAGTATTTGATAAGTAAAAGAGTTTGTAAAACAGTTTGAACAGTAATAAAATCATTGGTTTTCTAGTTATTAATAACATGTGATTGATGTAATAACTATAAGTATTTAACTTGTATCCCCCCATAAAGTATTTAAAACATTTAAAAGTATTTCAAAGGTTAATTAAAGGGGTATGAACTCACTTGTGGTGAGTGGATTGGATTGAAGTGTCGGATACCGTGCTAGGTGGCAAACGGAGACTTGTTCACACGCACGAGCCTAGTTATCATATAATGAGCATATATATAACTAATTAGCCAAATAATAACTAATGAAATTTAGTTGGGACACTCTAGAACATGAAAACACTTTGTATAAGTGTTATAGGTCCTAATAGTTGCATCTAAGTTGTTATGGGACAAGGCTAAAGGGGTTTAATGTACCAAAGGGCCTTATATAAGTGTTTACTCCTCAATAAACCCCACACAAGGAGTTTACGGTCGTAAACCCTTGAGTTTACGGCCGTGAACTCCAATCTTGGTGGTAATTGATGTTTTGGAGTGCTATTTGATTTCTAGAATAAGCCTTGCTTGGTTGTTTAATCCTTTGGGTAGTTTAGGGCATAGAAATACTCCTTTGAGGAGTTTACGGCCCCAAGGCCAAATCCCTTAGAGCTTACAGCCGTAAACTCTCATGGGATGGGTGTTTTTATTCTTTCAAGTCCCAAGCACAAGTAGGATAATTTCTAGGCATTTGTTTAAGGCTAATGAGGACCCTAGGCACACTTTGGTGCCCTTGTTTGGAGTTTACGGCCTATGAGTATTCCTTGGCCGTAAACTCACTTTGAGGGGTGTTCTTGATGTTTTAAAGTCCACTAATTAGCTAGAAGTAAATGAGGGTTAATGTCTAAAGACTTAGGAGTGATTAGGGCACATTTTGGCCCTTGAATTTGGAGTTCACGGTCCAAGAAGTTATTGGGCCGTGAGCACCCTAAGCTAAGTGTTTTTGATTGTTTTCTAGTCTCAAATGTACATACATATAATCCTTAGCTAGTTACTTAACAAGGAAATGGGACTAGATAGCCTTTAAGCTTCATTTTGGAGTTTACTCCCCAAGAACGTTCTTGGGCAGTAAACTCCCGAATCTCACGTATTCGACATGTAATCTATGTTATTAAGCATATAATAAGCATTATAAAACAACTAGAGAAATGTACTCACGATTTGGGATGAAAACCCGAAGATCCGTGAGAGAGAAAATGGCTTTTCTCTAGTTGGGAATGTGAATAATGAATGAATTTGGTTCAGAAATCTATTTATAGTCCTGAGATATTTTGGACAGAAAATATTTTTATTCCTGAAATGATTTCTAATATAACAAAGTGTTGGAATAACAGTGTTGCACAAAACCATAGTGCATCCACTCTCCTGATATTTACTGAAGTGTAAACCCTGGATTACTCCAACTTATACGAAAAGTCTGAAAATTGACTATGACTGTGATAACTTCTATTGAAGTGATATTGTTTGTATATAATGGAAATTTCGGGTTGTCACAGTCAATTTATGGACTTTTGGCCAAGGAGGGGAAAAATGGTCTTTTACCCTCCTAAGATACAGTAGAGAGCCTCGGTCTAGCATTTTGGGGTTATTAATATTAATATTAATTATTAACTAGAGTTAAAACTTAAATATTTTAGGCAAAGGCTAGACCAGTAGTTCGGATGCGTGATTTATTGTTTTCTGCGTGAGGTGAGACTTCTCACTATACTTACCTGTGTGGTGATGCATGTATTGACCGTAGGGTCTTATTTGTATTATTGACCGAAGGGTCTTATTTGCTTATACTGAGATATGTGTTTTTATGCATTCTGTCTTTGTGAATTATGTTGTTATATTATTCTGTGTATATATTGAGTTGTCACTGGAGGGTCCATACCAAGACATGATACCGGAGGGTTTTCACTGAGATACATTACCGGAGGGTCCATATCGTGATATAGCCATGAGAGGCTAATTATTTGTGTATGTGGTATTTTGGGGAACTCACTAAGCTTCATGCTTACAATGTTGATGTAAATGTGTTTCAGGTACATCTCAGGATCGTGGGAAGGCATCGGCATGATTGTACACATTCGTCTGCTAATGGAAATATTTGTGGAGTTTGGGATATTCTGGATTTGTTTTATGATGTTATGTATTTGAAAATTTTATTTGGTATGAGATGGTGTTAAAAACTATGTTTTGGGGAATCTTAAAAATGAAAATTTTGAGTGTTACATATTAACTTATAAACTATATCTTATTAGATTCTAACGAAATCTGGTAAAGAATGCTAGATTTATCACTAATCCCAATGAGTACAGAGAGATCTATCAGATAGGATCAACCAGGCAGGACAGTTGGGAGGCATGACCATTTTGACATATAATATTTCTAAAATCCAACAAGCAAGCTAACATGACCATTCTAGACACCTCTCCTGTAAGTAAATTAACCGGTATTTTGACTTGGATAAACTGATAAATCATATTAATAGGTCCATAACAACAACGTAGGACTATAAATATAAGTTACACTTAAAATGGGAGAGTGTAGCTTAACTTACAGAGAAATTAAGTGAAAATCGGAAGATTAAGCGGATAGAATCCCGACTCGTAAACTCCTTCTGTTCGGCCTCTCTAATATTCTAGAGCCTCGTTAAACTTTTCTTAAACTAGGGGAATGTCAGACCTTAAAAGACTAGAGTGATTGTAGAGTGAATGAAGTGAAAATGAGTGAGGAATGAAGGAAATTCAGAGGGACATGGGGGTGCGCCGCGTATAGGTGGCGTGGCCCCACTGGCCTACTGACACGTGGCACGATCTGGGTGGGGCTGTGTGGCTGGCTTCACACGCAAGCCATGTGCGTCGCGCTACACGTGACGATTTTCAAAACATAGAAATTGCGTATCTCCTTCATATGAGCTCCGTTTTTTACGTTCTTTATATTCACGAAAATCTCTCGATGAGATCTACAACTTTCGTTTAGACTCCATCGGCTAATTTTGATTTCATTTTATTTACATAGGCTTAGCCTACTAAAGTCCGTATAAAATGCATATCTCTCACATCTGGCGTCCGTTTTCAATTGTTTTTATATTGTTGGAGTCCTAATAACGAGACCTTCAATTACCGTTTAGATTGTTTTGGCCAACAATCAAGCGATATAAAATTTGATTTTTATGCGCACACTCCTACGCTGAAATCTTAGAAAAATCATAACTTCCTCTATTGAAGTTAGATTTGGACGTTCTAAATACGCACGAGTTGGATTTTACGAGTACTACAACTTTCAATAAGACTAGTATGGCTAATGCATTATCTACGTGAATTTCGAATTTCTATAAATCACAAATATTTACAAGAACAATAAAATGGGGTGTTACAGTATGAACTTGGAAGCTTTAATTTTATCAAAGTATGATTATATGGTAACATATATTAGCTAAATTAAATAACTTGAACATACAACTACAATATTAAACAATGTGTAATATTTTTGAATATTCTCATTACAATTACATTAATGAAAAAAAAACTTTTCAAAGCTAAACCTTTTAAAATAGTATTAGTGATCTATTTTGTCTTAACTCTTAAGAGATAGACAGAAAACATTTATCTTGTCTTAACTCTTATGAGATAGACTGAACACATTGACTTTGATTTCAATTGAATGAGTTTTTTGAAATTATAGATTATGAAAATATAATCAATTAATTTGCTTCTAAACATATTAAAAGATCGATGTTGAGAAAATTATTACGTGTTGGTTGTGTACCTTCTTTCAGAAAGTTGCTTGTAACAATTTCAAATTATTAATAGCTATGAGTTGCTTGTAACAATTTCAAATTATTAATAACTATGAGGAAAGCCCGGGCTTCGCCCTGGAGCGTTTTTTGTATTTTTGATGCCAAAATATAAAAGTTTTGACTGTAAAGACCAAAAATATCAAAGTGGTTAAAGAATTATGGTAAAATGCCTAAAGACACCTAAGATATATATATATATATATATATATATATATATATATATATATATATATATATGGTGAGGTTCAATAGAGAACCATAATTAACAAGGAACCAAGGAACCAATCGTGAGCATCGGAAATCATAATAATCACCCGCCAAGGAATAAAAAAATAGACCTTAACTTTTCAACAAAGAAAATGAAGTGGTCTTTTTTCAAAAAAAATCGTTTTTTTATATATCATCATGGATCTCTTTGGAAAGAGGATGAAAAATCGCGAACAATGTATACTCGGTTTTTTTTTTCGATAAAAAACATGAACTAAAAAAAATTTAAACGAAATAAAAAAGAAGTGAGCTTTGTTATAATCCGGTGCATGTGCATTCATTGTAAATAACTAAAAGTCTACAACCCTTCATTTTTGTTGTTGATGGTTTTAAATTTTGACGCTTTGGATTGATTGATTTGTTAATAATGGTTCTCTATTGAACTTTATATATATATATATATATATATATATATATATATATATATATATATATATATATATATATATATATATATATATATAGTTAGATTCATATGATATAGTAGTATTTTGTGAGACAAGAGGACCAAATCTTGACCACTCATCTTGAATAATCTAAGGTTATAATTAAATCAGATTACACCACAAGGAAGCATAAGGAGGCGGTGACATTTTTGCAATTAAATGGAACTTCAGGATTAGAATAAGGGCGCGGAGGGACAGCAAGGGGATTTTACTGTCTATTTCATCCAGGTCGCAAAAAAACATTTGGTATTCTTCTAAATCTTCTTCATTCTGATTCATAAAACCCTAATCTCGATATGAATAATAAAACCTGTTTGATTCAATCTCGATCATCAACATCTTTTGTTTCCTTCAGATTTAGATTTGAACGCTCTGATTTTATCAACCTTTCATTCTGATTTTGATTCTGAAATCGCTCGAGCATCAATTGATCCTGAATCAAAAGCAATCCAAATTTCTTATTCCAACAAATGGATATAGAATCGGATTCAGATTAATTCATTCCAGGTAACTTATAATAGTATAATTTATCTGCATCATGATTCAAACCTTTCATCGTTTTTCTCATGTACAAAACCCTCCACCTCGATGAACACTAAAAATCTTTTTTTCCCGATCTACAGTTCGATTGAAGAACTATTAAATCGAGATTAAGTTTTTATTTCAACAATTAGATTCCTCTCATGCTTAAACATTGTGATTACTCCCATTCTAATTACAGGAGAGATTTGCAATTGAAGAACCCTAAAAATCCTCTTTTTCACTATAATTCATATTTTCAACTTTGTGATTCTGATTGTGTTCCCTAATCAAGCTTTCAATCACATAGCATTACAGAATCAAAGAAATTGGATCAAGATCTCAAGAATACCTGGTTTAACATAATCAGATTCAGGTTCAACATAATCAGATTCAGGTTCTAATTCTGATATAAAATCTCTTTTTTTTACTTCACTTCATATCTACTCCAAATAACTAATTTTTTTGTGTCAAAGAAGTCAAAGGAAAAGTGAATAAACCATGATATATCTTTTTTTATGTAGATTTCTTCACATTTTGAAATTTGAATGTCTAATATTCTACCGATTCTATGATTTTTTTAATGAGAATGAATAATATTCTACATATTATAGTATCATATTCTACATATTTGCACCAGTTAAACACCTTGTAATTCTACATAAACCTTGCACTTCCATGAAGCACAGTATGCCAGATATTCTAAAATATGAATATGTGTGACAACCCGAACCTTTTTCCGTTACCATTAACTGATTTTTGGTAATAAAATTTAAATTTTATTGAGTTTCCATCAAACTTCTTGGTTTAGAAAATCAACTATATATATATATATATATATATATATATATATATATATATATATATATATTTATATGAGTCGGAACCAAAATCGCGCAAAAAACCTAAGTCTGTTGAAAAATCAGTGGTTTTCGGCATAAGTGAGGGTTCACGGCCGTAAACTCGTCTACGACCGTACACCTGCTTATGGTCGTACACTTGTTCACGGCCAGTGCCAGTGGCCCCCACCACCGACCATGCAAACCTCCTATAAATACGAGCCCCTACCCCTCATTTACACTTTTTGGCCAAAAACTCTATCCTTCTCTCTCTAAACTCTTGATTGTAAACACCAAAAACACCCTTATTCTTCCAAAAATCATCGAGAATCGTCATTGGGAGTTGATTTGGAGCACCTAGGACACGTTTTTCCATCGAATCCAGCACCCTTGTTCTTGAGTGTACGGCGGTACACCCTTCAAATCTGCAAATCTTCATTGACCGTAAACCAGTTCACGGTCGTACACACTTCAAACCTTCAAGGGCCGTAAACCCTTCGAGAGGCAGTTCACATCCGTAAACACCCTTTACGGCCGTAAACCCCATTCACGGCCGTAAACACTTCCTAAGTGGTGCATTAGACTGAAAACCCACCTTCCTCGATTCAATGAAGTCCCGGTAACATTCCTAAACCGAAAACAAGTGTTTTTCTAACATTATAATTAATGATTTCGCTAATAAAGTACATATATGTATTTAACTGATATTAGGATCCTGTTAATCCCGCGTACGACAACTCAAGGGTCATTTCCAGTTTCGTTGTCGGACATTTCAAGCATATTTTATCCCTTATGTAACATGTTGAGCATGAGGGCGGTTTTCAATATACAACGATGATCGCAAGGTTTTCAGTACACTACATGTTATACATACAAAACTATAATATGTATAGTTTGGGATTCAATACATGGTTTTACAAATACAAGAACCTTACACCACAATATAGCTTATGGTATACAACACTACTTTCCGATTTCAAGAGTACAATACTAAATAATTATTTAATTATAATTATTTTTGCTCTACAAGACATACATACAGATTTAAGTACAAGAGAACACTACATTACACGTAAACTAGTTAATGCAGGGTTGTGAGACACTACTTCAATTGTACCCTTTGGGGGTACAATTCTAAATCCTATCATAGTATAACCAAAGTCTCCTGGAGGGAGAGCGTGAAATTTGTGAATAGATCTATTCGGGACTAACAATCCCACACCTGAACTGATAGCTACAGTTAGGAAGGCATTCCTGAGGTGACAAATGTCATTTAACCGACACTTGAAGAACGTCGTAAATGTCACTAGGTCATATCAAGCATGGTTATATGACTCACAATAGTATAAACTAACCGGTGTTTACGAAATTTCTGTCTTCATAGTTTTATTTTAATTAATAGAACTACTATTCATATTCTACATATTTTCACCAGTTAAAGACCTTGCACTTCTATATAAACCTTGAACTTCCACACAATATAGAATCCTATATATTTCAAAATATAAATTATTATTACATGATAGTTTGATAAGTCATATGATACTTCTTAATTTGATCCATATGTTACTTTGTTTGATTATTTTGATGATCGATTAAAAATATTAGTAAAATAGTGTTCAGTAACATAATATTCTAGGTATTATGATTTGTTAAGTAAGGTGTTACTTCATAATTTGGTCTCTGGTGTTATTTTATTAATTAACTGATGTTACTATTTACTTTGATAAATCAGAACTAATTCATAAATAAATGAGTTTATTGTGTAAAGTTAATGTCTTTATGTAGCACATTCTAACATTCTACATTTTCTTTTATCATAACTTGATGTATTATCCAAAGAACAGTTCTTTATACTTTATTAGGAGAATGTATGATATTGATTATTATTGAAATGAAGTATATGATTAATAATGTTAATATTATAATATTCTAGATTTTATTTTTTCATAACTTAATGTACAATTCAAAGAAAAGTTCTTTATATTTTATTTGGAGAGTCTATGATGTTGATTATTATTAGAATGTAGTTTACGCTTTATAATAACAATACTCTAGTTTTTTGTCAAGTATTTAATAGACAAATTCATGTATTATTTTGGTTTATGGTATTTAGTGTGAATATTCTAGTATTTTGTTCTAAAAGAAGCATGATGTATGTTTTGATGCAGATCAAGTGACAAGAATGACTAAATCAAGAGCAAAATATGTTGTTGATATTAAAACTAAGAAAACAATGATAGTTCATTTGATAGATCTTTATCAGAATGAGAAATAAAGGACAAAGTATAACATTAAACACATTAATGTATATGGATATTTGATATAAATACTCTAAGTTAACATATTATTAAGTGTTATATTCTTCTTTTCAAGATGTTGATTATTCTTAGAATGTACATATTTTTATATTTGAATTTTATTAGGTTATGAAATGATGCATCTGTTTTAGTTTTTTTGTATTAATAAAGTTATGATATATGTTTTGATGCATTTGAAAATCTTGATTAAGAAACTTGGTATATGATGAAGGGAAGAGATTGATGGAAAAAGAAAGCATAAGGTATCAAAAATAGAATTGATGGAAGTTTTGTGTAACAGCCCGGATTCCCATGTATTATTTATTTATTTATTTATTTATTATTTTTGATGATTTGTGAGGAGACTCGGCGAGTTGGAGCCTAGACTCGCCGAGTATGATCGCGGATTTGGACGCGGGTTCGCGCCCGGACTCGGCGAGTTCAAGGAATGGACTCGGCGAGTCCGCGCTGTTTAATGAAACCCTAATTTCTTGGGTTTGGAGCCTATTTAAAGGGCCTTATGGTCGTCATTTGTGCTCACCAGTCCCCTGAGAGAAGCGCTAGTGAGCTTGAGTGTTTGGAGTAAGTCAAGGAGCCATTATTGACCTTGGAGGTGTTATCTAGCAAGGGAAAGGAAGCAATAGCCAAGGGGAAAAAAGAGGAGCCACTTCCTGAAGATTTGAGGTCCAGAACATCACGTTTGAGGTACTATTTTCGAGCCATTCTCTGTTATGTTGATGTTCATGTTGATTTAGGGCTTATTGAGCCCTTTTGTGGCTAGATCTAGTGCTTCCTTGGTCCCTTAAGCGAGTTAGGTTCTGGATCTGGACCCTTGGAGGTCCAGAGTGTCCCTTTGTCCAAGTTTTTTAAGAATCCATGGGGGTTTTGGATTAGGGTCTTTGTGCTTGAGGTCAAAACACCATTTATAAGGCATGGGGTGTGTTATGAGCACCAAGACATGAACTTTACGTGATGAATGTGCTTGGGAGGGCCAGATCTATGAGTTGTTAGAGCGGATCTGACCTCAGAAGTGAGATTGAGTTGGTGCATGGCATGGACTCGCCGAGTCCGAAGAACAGACTCGGCGAGTAGCATGAAGTTTGTCCTTAACCACTCAGCGAGTGGTCTTGCCGAGTTAAGGGTCGACTCAGTGAGTCAGGGAGAGTTAGAGAGGGTTGACAGGTGGACTGAGTCGAGCTGGAACTCACCGAGTTGTTCTTGAGACTCGGCGAGTTGAGTTGTGGTGGCCCCGCGATTCATGCCAGGTGGAACTCGTCGAGTTAGGGGAGTACTCAATGTGTCAAAAGAGAATCCTAGAGAGTTGGTGAATACGTATAGACTTGCCGAGTCGCCCTAGTGCACTTGCCGAGTCCGGTCAAAGTTGACCGTTGACCGTGGACTAGAGTTGACCAGTGTTAACTTGATAGGGGTAGTCAACCTTAGTGGTAAAAGTGTTAATTAGAGATGTATGATGTTATAGGAGGATTATAGCTCGGAGGATCGAGCACGAGTGATTTCCAGGATTCGCGAGTTATCGAGATATACGAGGTGAGTCTTCTCACTATACTTTACCTTGAGTAGGTAATCAGAGTTATGTGACAGAGTATGTGTATGTTATGTGTTGTACTGCATGATGTCTATGTGATTTATGTTGTGCATGTTTATAGAGTTGGAACCAGAAGGTTCCCAGAGTTAGAACCAGTGGGTTCATAGAGTAGGGTCTACGGACCCATAGAGTTATAGCCTCGAGTGGCTAATATGTGTTATGTGTGGTATTTTGGGGAACTCACTAAGCTTTGTGCTTACAGTGTTAGTGTTGTTTGTTTCAGGTACTAGTGATGACCGTGGGAAGGCGCCGGCTTGATCTGTACACACGCAGGGAATTTTTATGTTATGTGATCTTGGGATTTTGTATGATGTGAATTAGAGATTTAAACTTGATGTTTTATTAAAATTAAATGAAAAATGTTTTTATATTTTGCGAAAAGTTATTTTGAAATTCACGGTGTTACAAGTTGGTATCAAAGCCTTGGTTTGAGGGATTCGAGTACACCTTTGGGCGTATTTGAACTCAAACTGAGGATTTGAGAAGTATTTTCAAAAAGAGTAAAAGATTTTGAAAAGAAACGCAGAGCAGAGTTGTGTGTACGATCAGTCCGCGCCCGAACGGTGATTTCCCAAAATACCCTTATGTTATGCAATATTGATATTGATATGATGTGTTCGCATGCTAGAGTAGGCTAGGTATTTCTATTAGGACTAGAGTGGCCTGATTTATGATACCTTAGCCTAGGAAGAGGTGAGCTGCTATGAGATGCTTGAGAGTGAGTAGGTAGCAGCGAGGGGCGTATGAGAGATCTAATAGAGAGTGGCCTATGCATGATAGAGTACTTGGAATTTGGGATCCGAAGAGGAGGACTTGGGGTGTATTCTGATACGGTGCGGACAGTAGTATTGGGCCTGTACTACTGAAAGCACCGGAGCGGTGTACAGCCCAAGTAAGAATCTTTGGAATACCAAGGATCAAGGAGGAATGAGTTGTCGAGTGTGAGTATGCTAGAAGGGTTTCTAATTTTTCGTATGTTGTATTTCAGAGGTAGATCATGGTGAGGACACGTTTGATGCCTGAGAGCAGTGATACCAGTGATGAGGAGATCCGCCGGATCATCCACGAGGAGGTGGCTGCGGCCATCAGGGCAGAGATACCAGAGATGTTCGGGTCTATTAAGACCACGCTGATTGAGACCTTTGATGAGCGTTATGCCGCTCTTTCCGAGGCTGCTGTTGCAGTGGCCACCGCAGCTATTGCTGCCGCGAGGCCGCAAGGTGGTGATGCGTTGCTGTTCCAGGAGTTCAGCAACACAAAACCACCAGAGTTTGATGGGACCCAGGACTCGGTGGCAGCTATGAGGTGGATTTCTGATATAGAGGGGTGTTTCTTCACTTGCTCATCTCCTGAGCATTTGAAGGTTCGGTTCGCGCTAAACCAGCTTCGCTTGGGAGCGAAGGACTGGTGGAAGTTTGTGACGGTGCATTTTACGCCTGCTGAGCTTGCGGCAGTGACCTGGGAGAGGTTCACTGCCATGTTCCGAGATGAGTACGTTCCCCAGGTGGAGAGGGAGCGTCTGGAACAGGAGTTTCTGACCCTCAAGCAGGGTACTGAGTCCGTTACAGCGATTACCAGGATGTTCCATAAGAGGGCGATGTTCTGCACTGAGCACGTGTCCACTGAGCAGGCACGTATGAGCCGTTATTTGAGTATTTTGAGGCGAGACATTCGGGAGTTCGCGGTGAACTCCTCGTACCGGACATTTGCTGAGCTTCAGGCAAATGCCCGGAAGAGGGAGATTGAGCTGGAGACTCAGGCCAGGGAGGAGGCGGAGTCTCAGAGGAGGGATCGGCGACCGGCACAGTCTCAGCCGGCAGCCAAGCGGGCCAAGCCAGCTGATCCCAAACCAGGGAGCCAGAAGGGCCGCACTTGTGGGAAATGTGGCAAGGGTCACGATGGAGTCTGCAGAGCAGGATCTTGCTACAAATGTGGCAAGGAGGGGCATATGGCCAAGGATTGCCCCAAGGGGTTTGCAGTGTGCTTCCATTGCAATCAGACCGGACACCGGAAGGCAGAGTGTCCGTAGTTGTGAGGGTCATCTCAGGGAGCACCTCAGGGATCTGCCCCTGCCGCCATCAGAGCTACAGAGAGTCGGCCAGTGAAGGCTGAGGCGCCGAGGGCACGAGGGAGAGCCTTTCAGCTGACCGCGGAGGAGGTCCGCGCAGCGCCCGATGTCGTGGCTGGTATGTATTCTTTCATGTATTTATTTTGATGTTGAGATATTATGCTTATGTTATGTTATGCGTAGGTACTTTTCTTGTGAATTCTGTACCTGCCTTGGTGTTATTTGACTCGGGTGTGAGTCGGTCTTTTGTATCTTTGGCTTTTAGTCAGCATATTAGTGTTAGTTGTGAGGCATTGAGTCGGCCTCTGAGAGTTTCCATAGCTGATGAGAGGGTGATATATGCCACAGAGGTTCTCCGAGGTTGCGTAGTCGAGATATTCGGTGTTGAGTTCCTGATTGATCTGGTTCCTATTGCGATGGGTGATGTCTGTGTCATTGTGGGCATGGACTGGTTGAGCAGATTCGGTGCGGTTATCGACTGCGAGCGTCAGCTGGTGACCATACGAGACCCTAGTGGGGGAGTTCTTTCAGTGTACGGCGAGGGTACACGTTCAGGATCAACGTTTTGTTCGGCCGCTAGAGCGAGACAGTGTCTACAGCAGGGCTGTAAGGGTTTTGTGGCGTATATGATGGATATGCGGGTGGATTCCAAGAGGCCGAGTTCAGTAGAGGAGGTTCCGGTGGTGCGTGAGTTCCCGGATGTATTTCCCGAGGAGTTGCCGGGTGTGCCTCCTGTGAGGCAAGTGGAGTTCAGTATCGATTTGGTTCCGGGAACCGCGCCTATCGCTAAGGTGCCTTATCACCTTGCACCTCTAGAGATGCAAGAGTTATCCTCGCAACTTCAGGAGCTGTTGGGGAACAGATTTATTCGGCCGAGCAGCTCTCCGTGGGGAGCGCCTATCCTGTTCGTCAAGAAGAAGGATGATTCACACCGGATGTGCATTGATTACCGGGAGTTGAACAAGCTAACGGTCAAGAACCGTTACCCGTTGCCAAGGATCGACGATTTATTCGATCAGTTGCAGGGAGCATCTTGGTTCTCCAAGATCGATTTAAGGTCTGGATATCATCAGGCGAGGGTGCGGGATGAGGACGTCCAGAAGACAACGTTCAGGACGCGTTATGGGCATTATGAGTTTGTGGTGATGCCTTTTGGGCTCACCAATGCCCCGGCGGTGTTCATGGATCTCATGAACCAAGTGTGTAGGTCGATGCTGGATCGGTCGGTGATTGTGTTTATCGACGACATTCTGGTATATTCGAGATCTAGAGAGCAGCATGAGGAGCATTTGAGAGAGGTTCTCGGAGTTCTGAGGTCGGAGAGGCTTTATGCCAAATTCTCCAAGTGTGATTTCTGGTTGCGGGAGGTCCAGTTCTTAGGACATCTCGTTAACCAGGAAGGGATATTGGTCGATCCGGCCAAGGTTGAGGCGGTGATGAGTTGGGAAGTGCTGAGATCACCCTCCGAGATCAGGAGTTTCCTAGGGTTGGCAGGGTATTATCGGAGGTTTATTAAGGATTTCTACAAGATCGCAGTGCCACTCACCAGATTGACCCGGAAGGGTGTTGCTTTTTCATGGGGCCCCGAGCAGCAAGCCTCCTTTGAGACACTTCGCCAGAGGTTGTGCGAAGCCCCGGTGTTAGCTCTCCCGGAAGGGATGGAGGACTTGTGGTATACTGTGATGCATCGATTTTGGGATTGGGAGCGGTGCTGATGCAGAGGGGGCATGTGATAGCATATGCATCGAGGCAGCTGAAGCCTCATGAGACGAGATATCCCACCCATGATCTAGAGTTGGGGGCAGTGGTGTTCGCCCTCAAGATTTGGCGTCACTACTTGTATGGGGTTCGGTGTACGATATACACGGACCATAAGAGTTTGAAGTATTTGATGGATCAGCCCAACCTAAATATGCGTCAGAGAAGGTGGTTGGATGTGGTCAAGGATTATGATTGTGAGATCCTGTACCACCCAGGCAAGGCTAATGTGGTAGCCGATGCATTGAGCCGCAGGGCGGAGAGCATCTCGCTACGGCAGGTATGTTTGAGATTGACCATGATAGCTCCAGTGTTGGACGCCATTCGTGGGGCACAGGCTGAGGTTGTGCAACCTGAGATGCAGAAGAGGGAACGGGTTGTTGGTTTGGTTTCAGAGTTTGTTACCGATGGTCGGGGGCTTATGACATTTCAGGGGCGTATCTGGGTGTCGTTTGTGGGAGGAACGCGTACCATTTTGATGGAGGAGGCTCATCGGTCGAAATTTTCGATCCATCCGGGGGCCACTAAGATGTATTTGGATCTGAGAAAGGAGTATTGGTGGCCTTGTATGAAGAGGGATGTCGCGTGGTTTGTCGAGAGGTGCTTGACCTGTCGAAGGGTTAAGGCTGAGCACCAGAGGCCGCATGGTAAGTTGCAGCCATTGGAGGTTCCCGAATGGAAGTGGGGACAGATCACTATGGATTTCATCACCAAATTGCCAAGGACTACCAGGGGAGTTGATGCGATTTGGGTGATTATGGATAGGTTGACGAAGAGTGCTCACTTCCTTGCTATCAGCGAGAGTTCTTCAGCAGAGAAGCTGGCGGAGGTGTATGTGAGGGAAGTGGTATCTCGGCATGGGGTGCCGATCTCGATTGTTTCAGACCGTGATGTGCGTTTCACTTCCAGATTCTGGAAGAAGTTTCATGAGGAGTTGGGTACTAGACTGCATTTTAGTACCGCATATCATCCCCAGACAGACGATCTGAGTGAGCGGACGATTCAGACGCTCGAGGACATGCTCCGAGCATGTGTGTTGGATTTTGGGGGTAGCTGGGATGCATATTTGCCCTTGGCAGAGTTTTCCTACAACAACAGCCATCATTCGAGCATTGGTATGCCACTCTTTGAGCTGTTGTATGGGAGGAGGTGTCGGACCCCCATTTGTTAGGGAGAGATTGGACAGCGGGTGATGGGTAGTACAGAGATCGTGCTTCAGATGACAGAGCAGATCCAACAGGTCAGACAGAGGTTGTTGACCGCTCAGAGCCGACAGAAGAGTTATGCAGACAGACGCCGGTCAGAGCTTGAGTTTCAGGTCGGCGACCTTGTACTCCTGAGGGTCTCTCCTTGGAAAGGAGTGATTCGATTCAGGAAGAGGGGCAAGTTGGGGCCCCGATATATTGGTCATTTCCGTGTGATCGCGAGGGTAGGCCGGGTAGCCTATCGTTTGGATTTGCCAGCAGAGTTGGGGCAGATTCACGACACTTTTCATGTGTCGCAGCTGAGGAAGTGTATAGCCGACGAGTCGGCAGTGGTTCCATTAGAGGATATTCAAGTGGATGTGAGCCTGAATTATGCCAAGAGACCAGTGGCCACCAGAGATCGGAAAATCAAGGTTTTGAGGAACAAGGAGGTACCCTTGGTGTTGGTTCAGTGGCAGCATCGCAGGGGATCGGAGATGACCTAGGAGCCGGAGCGTGAGATGCATGAGCAGCATCCGGAGCTATTTGCAGAGCGAGACTTCGAGGGCGAAGTCTAGTTCTAGTGGGGGAGAATTGTAACAGACCGGATTCCCAGGTATTATTTATTTATTTATTTATTTATTATTTTTGATGATTTGTGAGGAGACTCGGCGAGTTGGAGCCTAGACTCGCCGAGTATGATCGCGGATTTGGACGCGGGTTCGCGCCCGGACTCGGCGAGTTCAAGGAATGGACTCGGCGAGTCCGCGCTGTTTAATGAAACCCTAATTTCTCGGGTTTGGAGCTTATTTAAAGGGCCTTATGGCCGTCATTTGTGCTCACCAGTCCCCTGAGAGAAACCCTAGTGAGCTTGAGCGTTTGGAGTAAGTCAAGGAGCCATTATTGACCTTGGAGGTGTTATCTAGCAAGGGAAAGGAAGCAATAGCCAAGGGGAAACAAGAGGAGCCACTTCCTGAAGATTTGAGGTCCAGAACATCACGTTTGAGGTACTATTTTCGAGCCATTCTCTGTTATGTTGATGTTCATGTTGATTTAGGGCTTATTGAGCCCTTTTGTGGCTAGATCTAGTGCTTCCTTGGTCCCTTAAGCGAGTTAGGTTCTGGATCTGGACCCTTGGAGGTCCAGAGTGTCCCTTTGTCCAAGCCTTTTATGAATCCATGGGGGTTTTGGATTGGGGTCTTTGTGCTTGACGTCAAAACACCATTTATGAGGCATGGGGTGTGTTATGAGCACCAACACATGAACTTTACGTGATGAATGTGCTTGGGAGGGCCAGATCTATGAGTTGTTGGAGCGGATCTGACCTCAGAAGTGAGATTGAGTTGGTGCATGGCATGGACTCGCCGAGTCCGAAGAACAGACTCGGCGAGTAGCATGAAGTTTGTCCTTAACCACTCAGCGAGTGGTCTTGCCGAGTTAAGGGTCGACTCAGTGAGTCAGGGAGAGTTAGAGAGGGTTGAAAGGCGGACTGAGTCGAGCTGGAACTCGTCGAGTTGTTCTTGAGACTCGGCGAGTTGAGTTGTGGTGGCCCCGCGATTCATGCCAGGTGGAACTCGTCGAGTTAGGGGAGTACTCAATGTGTCAAAAGAGAATCCTAGAGAGTTGGTGAATACGTATAGACTTGCCAAGTTGCCCTAGTGCACTCGCCGAGTCCGGTCAAAGTTGACTGTTGACCGTGGACCAGAGTTGACCAGTGTTAACTTGATAGGGGTAGTCAACCTTAGTGGTAAAAGTGTTAATTAGAGATGTATGATGTTATAGGAGGATTATAGCTCGGAGGATCGAGCACGAGTGATTTCCAGGATTCGCGAGTTATCGAGATATACGGGGTGAGTCTTCTCACTATACTTTACCTTGAGTAGGTAATCAGAGTTATGTGACAGAGTATGTGTATGTTATGTGTATGTTATGTGTTGTACTGCATGATGTCTATGTGATTTATGCTGTGCATGTTTATAGAGTTGGAACCAGAAGGTTCCCAGAGTTAGAACCAGTGGGTTCACAGAGTAGGGTCTACGGACCCACAGAGTTATAGCCTCGAGTGGCTAATATGTGTTATGTGTGGTATTTTGGGGAACTCACTAAGCTTTGTGCTTACAGTGTTAGTGTTGTTTGTTTCAGGTACTAGTGATGACCGTGGGAAGGCGCCGACTTGATCTGTACACACGCAGGGAATTTTTATGTTATGTGATCTTGGGATTTTGTATGATGTGAATTAGATATTTAAACTTGATGTTTTATTAAAATTAAATGAAAAATGTTTTTATATTTTGCGAAAAGTTATTTTGAAATTCACGGTGTTACATTTTGAGATGTGTGGTGGTGAATGAAATTCTTAAAATGTTAAAAAAAAAAAAAAAAAAAAAAAAAAAAAAAAAAAAAAACGCTTGATTTTTGTTATTACTTGACTGTAGTTTATATATTCTGGATATTTTGTTCTGGTAAATATTTGTTTACATTGATTCTATTGTCCATGATGCAGTCAAATTAAATGATCACCTAAACTAATTGAAGAAGCTAATATATTTGCAAAATCTAACCGACTAACGCATCTTAACTTGGTGCAGGAAGCGATGCAGTGAAATGAAGATTGTTGATCTAATTGATAAAATATTTGCAGGAATTTAATGGTTAATGAACTTAGAGTCTTTTTCTCTTTGAATGTTGGCTGTATTTTCTATATTTTGAATAACATGTATGGTTGAATGTTTGGTAAACAATAGTTATGGTTTGAAGGTTTGAAGATTGGTGAATAAATAATAAAACAATATTGTGGTTGAACAATAGTTATGGTTTAAATGATAATACATGTAATCTTTCACATATTAGACGAGTTTAAAAGTAAAGTCTTTATGTAAAATATTCTATCAGAATAATATTGTATGTTTTATGTTATGATAACTATATTTATAATATTCTAATAGAATAATTTCATGTGTTGTTTGTTATCGTCAATTGATGTTTATGTCTTTTTTAGAATTAATAGTTTTTGTCGTGTAACGGTAGTAATACCTTTCACATATTAGACAAGTTTAAAATTAAATTCTCTATATAAAATATTCTATCAGAATAATATTGTATGTTTTATATAATAATAAGTATATGTATAATATTCTAATAGAATTATTTTATGTGTTGTTTGTTATCGTCAATTAATGTTTATGTCTTTTTTAGAATTTAAGTCACTATTCAAGGTAAATTTTATAAGTAGAGTGTATGATGTTTAAAATCATTAGAATGTTGTAGTTTATGATGTATGATGTTTATAATCTAATAAAATAAAGTTCTAGTTTTTTTTTTTTTTTTTTTTTTTTTGAATAAGTTCATTTATTTACATGAAAATAATATGTATACATAGAATATTCTAATACAATTATGTTATATGTTATCAATTTTCATAAATTTAATATATATATATATATATATATATATATATATATATATATATATATATATATAATATTCTAATAGAATAATGTTATAGGTTACCCTTTGAATAAGTTGATTTATTAAATGAAATTAGTATATATGTGTATAATATTCTAATAGAATAATATTATATGTTGTATGTTTTTATAATATATATGTAGAATATTTTACTAGAATAATATTCTATGACATTGTAAGTTATATGCAAAATATTCTAATACAATAATGCCTAATTAACTTTTGACTTTTTTAATACTCAATGATATGATATTAATCTAGCTATTCAAAATATTCAATATTTTTATAATGTGTTGTTAATATGTAATATTATAAAATTATCTGTAATATTATGAAATTTAAGCGTAGTATTCTAAAATTATGTTGTATGGAATATTTTGATATTAAAGTGTAATATTCTAAATTGTGTTATAACATATAAAATGAACTTATATTACATAATATATTAATATTATACGTAATATTCTGAATTTACATAACATTCTAACAGAATAATTTAATTAGGTTGTCTATATTCAAGTTACAATTCTTATAGAATAATGTTATAAGTTGTCTGTATCTGTAGAACATTCTAAATTAAATGTAACACAAAATGATTATATGAACATCAAATATCGAACTAGAATATAACGATACATATGTAAGAAATTAAAATAATGCACAATTTATTTGTAAATACCAATGTAAAAATAAAACTTAGAATAAGGTGTTATGATTTTATTAAATTACCTCAAATACATCACTTGAAACCAAACAAAGCAAAATATAAACAAATTTACAACATCCCACTACATTATGAGACTCTCCAAAAAATTATTATAGAGCCACATTCTCTACAGTTCCATTCAAGGCTTACCTAAAAATTTGTAATGATAGAAAACATGAAAGTTTTAGCTAATTTCATAACTTTATGTGCCACTTTACACTGTAAAAAAGATCTGTTGGGTATTGGGATATACATCTAATGCAATAACTATGTTTAAAGTTACACAAATATGAAGAACAATTTCACCAAGAAAGAAATAAGGAGAGTGTATAGAGTAAAATAAACCAACATCCTCATTACAGATTTCGATTCCAAAGATAAACCAAGTCCTCATCATCCATAAACTACTTAGCCACTTTAACGCTTTATAGAACAAGCACCATTGAAACCAACATGTCAACATACTTCTTGAAGTTCTCATCATTAATTAACGGTGGCAAGATATGGATGATATGCTTCTTCCAACATATGCACTAAACATTTGCAATGATAAACAGTTGTATGTCCTTCAATCACTGACAAAAAGAAGAAGTACACCAGTCATCACTAAGTTAAGAAAAATCATCTTGGAATTTGGGGTCAATATCATTAAATAGTAACAAAGTTTAAGGGTGGGAAGGAAGGAATGATATATTAGACTCTATATCAGACTCTTTATTAATTCGGGACTTTCATCAAACAGCTAGAGTGCATGTATAATATACGAGAATTGACTTAATAACAATAATAGTTATGTACATACCTCATTGATTTTATAGAATGAGCACAATATAACTTGAAGATACGTTGTTGAAATCAAATAACTGGTATGATAATAGATCTAAGATGAATTTAAATTGCTAAAACACGTTATTTGAGAGTAAAACTCGAATCATCAATCTGATGGAAGTCGATATCAGTTGATGATCGATTATCGATATTGATGAATGGTTAAAAATCAATGATCTGAAATTAAAATTGAAGCTTGAAGTAGAGTAAAAATCACACTTTGAAAGATCGATAATAATTGTTGAAGATGAAGATTAGTAGAAATCGTCTGAGCACTTGAACCTCTACCTTGGATGAAATTGATCATCACATAGCTAAAATCGATAACAATCTTGTAATGAGTTGTTGGTGTCGATAGATGAATAGGAACCTCAATCACTTAGATTATCAATTGGGGATGTAGAAGAATGAAGAATGGAAGAATTAAGGAGATAGAAGATCGATCAGATTGAATTGGAGAAGAAGGAATATTGATCTAGTAAATATCTTGGTAGAAGAATCGAAGCAGATGATTTCTTGATGAAGTGAATGTCGTTAACATTATATCTGATCATCTTAAATTTAACCTAGAGACTAATCTACCCCTAATTAACTAATCAATTAGATTAATTAGTGTTAATCATGTTTTTTATGAGCCAGATGATTAGTTTTCATCAAAGACTAAGATTTGGTTCCCGTGTCTCACAAAATATAGGTGGTCTCAAATAAACTTTTATATATATATATATATATATATATATATATATATATATATATATATATATATATATATATATATATATATAACGAGTGAAGAACCGTGTGTGGTGCTCAAGTATGGAAATTTATGAGATGTCTGTTGTCAAATTTAAGTCTTGAATTTAAAACATTAAAGAATTTTGTTAATAATAATATAAATATATAATGCAATAACTTTTTTTATGGGGTCTCAAATCTCAATATTATTCACTCAACGTCTCCAAAGATCGGGCCTGATAATCTACATTTATTTCAACTAATTAACGTGTATGGTTTCTTAATTCTGGTTGTAAATTGACTTTATTGTATTCTAACTTCCTATGGATTTGGTCTTGATTATTGCATATCACAAGTAATTTTGCATGTTTATTTCATGGTATCTTTACGTGCTCTATACCACTGAAAGATATTAATTAATTAAGAAAAAAATGACTTCCGTAAAGGAACCTCATAAATATGTTCAAAGGACAAATATGCCACTTATTTTCGACTTTGTGTTTGATAAAGTCAAATTCCAGATATAAATGGGAAGAAATCGACTATTAGAAAAACTTGTAAAGGAGGAGGAATTTATTCCCTTTCAAACCACTAAACTACTGTCACATTAAATTTTGTCTCTTCTTTTTATTCATTTTTTCCAACGCACAAGATACGAAAATTCTATCTTTCTCAACCCATTCAACCCACTCAATTAAAAAAAAAAAACAAAACAACTAAGATACACGTTTTATAACACATGGTACAAGAGAAAACGAGAAAGATGATGAAGTGGGTTAGTGAAACCAATTAACCAACCCGTTGAAGCGGAAGTGGTATAAAAAAGATAGGATTTCCGTGTGTTGTGGTTGGGAAAGATGAAGAAAACTAAAAGAGAAAAAATGATATGGCAGTCAATTTTTGTCTCTTATTTTTTTCATCTTTCCCAATCCACATTACACAGAAATCATATCATACTCAACCCATTCAACCCACTCAATTAAAAAAAAAATACAAAACAACTAAGATACAAGTTTTAAAACACATAGTATAAGAGAAAACAAGAGAGAGAGAGAGAGAGAGAGAGAGAGAGAGAGAGAGAGAGAGAGAGAAAGTAGAGAGATGATGAAATGAGTTACTGAAACCAATTAACCAACCTGTTGAAGCGGGAGTGGTACCTTTAGTAACTTTATTGCTAATTTAGATTTTACATGTGATTGTTTTGTATTTTTTTTTAATTGAATTGGTTCAAAAAAATAGAGTTTCCGTGTGTTGTGGGTTGAAAAAGATGAAGAAAAATAAAAGAGAAAAAATGATGTGGCAGTGGGTTCAGTTAGTTGGGAGGGAATGACTCCCTCCTTAGTGTTCCCTCCCAACCCATTGAACCCACTGTCATATCAAGTTTGTCTCTTCTTTTTCTTCATCTTTCCCAACCCACAACATACGAAAATCATATCTTTTTCAACCTACTCAATTAAAAAAATACAAAACAACTAAGGTACAAGTTTTGAAACATATGGTACAAGAAAAATGAGAGAGATAAAGTAGAGAGATGATGAAGTGGGTTAGTGAAACCAATTAACCAACCCATTGAAGCGGTAATGGTACCACTGGTAACTCTATTGGTAATTAAGATTTTACCTTTTATTGTTTTGTATTTTTTTTTTTAATTAAATAGGTTGAGTGAGCTCAAAAAGATAGGGTTTCCGTAAGGGAGGAGGGAGTCATTCCGTCCCAACCCACTGAACCTACTGTCACATCACTTTTTATCTTTTATTTACCTTAATCTTTCTGAACCCACAACACACGAAAATCTTATCTTTTTGAACCCACTCTACCCACTCAATTAAAAAAAATACAAAACAATCAAATGTAAAATCTTAGTTAGCAATAGAGTTATCGGCGGTACCACTCTCGCTTCAACGAGTGGGTTGATTGGTTTCACTAACCCACTTCATCATCTCTCTCTACTTTTTCTTTCTTAGTTTCTCTTGTACCATGTGTTTTAAAACTTGTACCTTAGTTGTTTTGTATTTTTTTAATTGAGTGGGTTCAAAAAGATAAGATTTTCGTGTGTTGTGAATTGGAAAAGATGAAGAAAAAGAAGAGATAAAAATTGATGTGACAGTGGGTTCGGTGGGTTGGGAGGGAACGACTCCTCCTCCCTAATAGACAAACTACATGATAATATAGTCTGGGAGAACTAGCGTAGTTTAATTACTCCTAGTTAGGGAGACACTGTCACATCAATTTTTGTCTCTTCTTTTTCTTCGTCTTTCCCAACCCATAACACACGGAAATCCTATCTTTTTGAACCTACTCAACTCACTCAATTAAAAAAACTACAAAAAACTAAGGTACAAGTTTTAAAACACATGGTACAAGAGAAAATGAGAAAGAGAAAGTAGAGAGAGATGATGAAGTGGGTTGGTGAAACCAATCAACCCACTCGTTGAAGCGGGAGTGGTACCGCCGATAACTCTATTGCTAATTAATATTTTACCTTTGATTGTTTTGTATTTTTTTTAATTGAGTGAGTTGAGAGGGAATGACACCCTCCTTCCTTATATATTTGTCTAATGTATCAAAATGAGTAAATTCTATTCGAAATGACATATCATGTAAATAAAATCAATTGCTGCAATTCTGATTTAATAATCTAAAGTTTATTATCAAGTTCAAAAAATAACTTCATTTAAGTCTAATTGTTAAGCGTCATTATATGCACGACACATGATGAGTTTTTTGTGATAATTTTACGTACTTCTTTTGTGATATCGTCATTATCTTCGTCGCGTCCTTAAAAAGATACATAACATAATTTCAAATAAAAATAACTCACAGAAAACTAAGAACAAATCAAAAACAAAATTCCAACTCAAATAAAATCCATACACCCTAAATTTTTACTTGGAAATAAATCTTAACTCCTTAAAATTAGAAAAATCTTGAAATCATTTCATGAAATTAAGTTTAGATCTTCAAAACTTCCACTGAAGTTTCGGAGGAAAGTTGAAAGTCTAAAAGATACCCTCAAATTTAATTGTGAATGAAAATTCAAAAATTCACACAAAAATAAATTATAAGAATTCATTTATAGTTTTTACATAAAAAGATTCCAACTATATCTATTTTATACCCCTAGGGCTTGTATACTTCACACATTCTTTGGCATAAAGAGCTTTCGGATCTGCAAACAACATTACCACAAACCATCATATATCTTGTTGGTATAGCACAACGTTGAAAATAGAAAGATAAAAAGAAAAGTGATCGGTCGTCCTATATCATGGTGGTGAACACAATTCACAATACCACAACCACCATGATGCACACGAGATGGTATGCATGATCGTGGTAGACTGTTATTGTGGTCGCATATGCCCTCTATAAAAAATATACAGGAAGATCTTAATGTAAATATGTAACAAAAAATATTTTTTTAATAAAATATATAAATAAAAAGTCTCGTTAATGATATTAAACATTATTATTAACTACTTATAACTTTATAAAAATTTCAATATAATTGTTTTTGTTTTCTTTAATTATTTAATTCAAAAACCCAAATGTAGTAAATAAGTTGTGGACTATTTTCACAAATAAATTATCCCAACTCAACTTATTAATTATTTAAGTTTATCTTTTTTTCTTGTTTTTGGATCACGTTCAATGAGCAATTTTTTTAAGAAAAAAGGTTTTTACTAAATTAATGAATATATTTGTATTTTCTATAAAATAAAATATAAAATTAATATCAATACTATTGAATATTGATATTTTTTGAAACTTTTAATTAGGATTAATATATAGTATATTAAAAGTTTAATACGTATATTTTGTATACATTTCTAATAAATATAGACATAAAGTGTCCATATATTGAAAATGTTATGAACTTATGACATAAAGAAAAATATCGCCATAATGGGTCGCTCACTATCCATTGCAAATTCATGGATCCTTCCATCTTTTTCCTAAACCAAGAAAAAGATCACTATGCACATAATTTTCTTGGACCGCTCATCTTTTTCTTGGCCAAAGAAAATGACCACCATTCATCACGCACATAATTTCCATGGTCCGTCTGTATTTGATGAACAAAATTGGTGTCGCGTGTTGGTTTTGAGCGATCTGGTCCTTTTCAATTTTAAACACATCGTTAACAGTCTCGGTCAGGTCTCGGACCGGTCTTTTTTAATCTGTTCTAGACAGGTTCGGTCCATCGACCTTTGAGGTCGTCAGACCATCCAATAGTATTAAACAATACAACTATACAATATTTAATTAATGTGAATACTCCAAAAGAGTACGTAAACTTCAATCGAAAAACTATTATCTTAGAATGAAAGAATACAAGAGAGAAATAATGCTTGCTTGGAAACTACATAGTATTTATAAGGAAAATTACTGGGATTTTTTTAAATGACTAGTATGACTGGTCTAGTCGGTTTTAAACCGAACCAAGACCGAACTAAATAACGGTTTTTCAAAGACCGGTAAGATTGAATGAACATCGATATGAGACTAGATTAAGACCGATTAAAGGTTGAAATGTCAGATTGAACCGATACTGCTAGTCTAGACCAGTCCTAGACATATACAACCACAGTCATTTTTAAAATAGGTTCAGACATGTCCTAATGTTCGCCTCTCGTTTTATATTTTTTGACCTAAAAATGATTGGTGCATGACATCTTGAAGACAATAGGACATTGTACTTAGGTGTTGGTAGGCCGACATTAAACCGCATCGTACAGAACCGGCCATCAACAATTTGATGCCAACCTATTAGAACTGGAAATGTTCAACAATGCTGAGTGATATTCAGACTATAATAAATCTGAGTTTTGTGGAAAGGGTTATATTTAAAAAATATAATTACTATTATGGTTTTAACATTATTTATGTGACATCCCCAATTTCACGGCCAGAAAAGACCGATTTGTTTATGCTTTGTTTTATAAAATCAGAGTAAATTCTTTTGATTTAAAAGAGTTGCGGAATTTGTTCCCAAAACAAAACATGATAAGAGTTTATCAAAGCATTTCTTTAAAGAAATTTATTTTCATTATATAACAAAATCTCTGGATGTCATGTTCAATACAGACCAAAAGCATAAACAGAACAAAATAGACCTTAAAAAAAGTTATTTATAACTACTGATCTATAATCCAAAATCTCTCGTCAAGTCCACCAACTTATACTCTTGTGCCATTACCTGTAATGCAAAGAAAACTGAGTGGGTCAGGCTTGGGAGCCTGGTGAGCATATAGGGTTTTCAACCCACAATAAATAATTAATTTAATTTCATCAACCAATACTAACCCAATTACCCATTCCCGTTATTCTCACCTTACGTCCCTAAGACAATTAACACAAGGGACCTAGTCTAAGAATATTTCATCGGGACGACAACACATGCTTCGGGGGTTCCTCAGCAATATAAGTCAAATAAGGCAACCATGAGGGGGATGGAATACAGCGAATGAACACCTAAGTTCATTAACACCTACAAGTTATGAGCCTGCTAGCGTTCCACTGGACTGTCTAGAAAAGTCCGTGGTCGTCATCTAAATTCCGCTAGATGACTGGATCAAAACAATATCGAGGCCTCTCATCTGTTTATTACACACCAACTATCTACCCATGTTCTACCCAACATACTAGTAGATAAAATATACATTTTTATACATAGTTTCAAAACCTGTATAGCATGCTCAATCAATACATTTTCCACATAACAGATGAGACACACACACATAACACGTATTTCATAGAGAAATAATCAGATCTATACGATAGAAGAAAGTGAATATACATTCACACACATAACAACAAAATTATACATATAACACGTATTTTGTATAAAATACTTCATAATTATGCGTTAGAAGAAAGTAACTACACACTCACGCATATAAACAACAATATACTTAATACACTCAAACCATACTTGTATTATTATCGTGTTTATGAAAGGTAGTATACACTCACTTGATCAGAAGATGATCGGACAGCACTACGGCTTATAGAAGTAGTATTCTTCGGCAGATCTGGAAGATCTTCACAAAACTGGACTTCTCGCGGGCAGAGCTTCGGCTCGGGAATCACGCTCTTCGGGATTCTCGGGCTTCGGATCTTGCTTCGGGACTCGGGAAGGATACCGGGGCTTCGGGGTACTTCTGGCACGCAAATCGAGGTAAAACGGGAGAGAGAAGAGAGAAAATAGCAACCCTAAACGGCTGGCCCTTCAAATCTATTTATAGGGCAAATTTGACCCTTGCCACGTCGTGGCAACCTTTTTCCACGTCGTGGGCTTGGTCGTCACTGCATGCGTCATCCCAAGTTGCATCTGGGGGCCTCCCGGAGGTGTCAGGAGATTTGCCACGTCGTGGCACTGCTTGCCACGTCGTGGTCTCTGACAGTTTTGGGGTTTCGCGCCCCGAACTTCAGAAATTCATAACTTTCGCATACGAACTCCATTTTCGACGTTCTTTATATCGACGCGAAGGTGAGATTATGATCTACAACTCTCGTTTAGACTCCATTGGCTAATTTTGACTTTATTTTTAATATATTATAAGTATATTACTTATATATTATCTTTAGTAGGCCGGGACAGGAAAACTCCGTTCGAAATTCATAACTCCTTCATCTGAACTCCGTTTTCGTCCGTCTTTCCGTCGTTGAACTACTATCGATGAGATCTTCAATTCTCATTTAGATCACTAAGGATAGATATCTATCTACCTTAAATTCAATATTTACGTCGCGCTGGGTCGCGCTAGGTCGTGCCGGTTCTGTCGCGAAACTTCGACAGGTCATAACTTCTTCGTTATAACTCGGATTTTGGCGTTCTTTATATGCACGGAAACCTTGTGACATATACTAAAACTTGGTTAAGATTAATCCTTCTAAATAACCTTCCATCAAAAAGTCATTTTTGATGCTTATCGTCTCTAAATTGACTAGCCCTGATCTACGGGCGTTACAATTTACTATTATGTAGTAAAAAAGTTGTACTTCAAGTGCCTATGTTATTTTCTTTGAAAAAAACAACTAAACCGCATTTTTACATTCTACATTTCAAATATTCTCAAATCTCAACCGCCGGTGCGATGAGGAAGATATGAAGAGTCACTGGAGATGTGTGGGGTGGAGACGAGGGGGGTTATACGTGTTAGGGAAGAGGAGTTCAGCGGTGCTCCTTCCGTGGTTGGGGTTGTTGTTGATGTCGTCCAGGCTCACAACCATAAATTCGGTTTTTCAATTTTTTTTTCCTATGGTATTTTCACTCTCTTGATATTTATTATCCTCACAATATTTGTTCCATGGTGCCAAAATTGATATGCCTAATCTCAGAGCAAGAAAAAGTTCCACCAAAGATCGTCGAAGTCATACTACATCAAGAATTCATGGTGCCAAATTTGAGTAATCTAGAATCCAACTCCCAATTTGACACATCGGAAGTAAAGAATGGAAACAAGAAAAAAAAAGAGACGTGAGCGAATAAAGAGAGAAGAAGTGAGCAAACAGATATGATAAGCTCTCATCTATACCCCTTTCGCACAAGCAATGAGGATATTCGACGATATTAGATTTCCCATAGATTTGATCTTTGTATATTATAGTCTTTGGTGAGAAAAACATACACAGGACCTAAATTTGTTTGGGGCCAAATTTTTTTATAATGTTATATATGTATTATATATTTATTTAAATATAAAAAATTTATAATAAAAATAAGGATCATTTTTTCTGGCTTGTTCAGAGAATTGAAGGATATTTAAATCCTAAAAACCGCCCTAGCAAAGCAACAGATTATATAAAACAATTGGGTTTATTTGGTTTACACACTATACAAAGTTCATTTACCATATTTTGTAATTACCGTAGAACATATGCTAAATAATTTTCACAAATACAACTTTTTGGTACAAAACTCTAATATTTTCTTGTACGTAAAACATATGCCTTCCATTAATATATAAAACAGAGGAATTTTGATTATTTCTATGTTGAGCATTATTATTCTCTAGGAATTTAGTTGGTGTGTTGGATACATAAATTATATGTTGTGTTTGAGATAAAGTTGTTTCATAAAATTAAATAAAATTGCAAATTTTTTATGAAAATATTTGTGTTAGAAAAGATTAATAACAAATTCGCTATATCCCTTATGAAGTTTACTTGGTTACCATATGCTAAATATAGGTTGAACGGTTATTATACTATGCTAGGGTGGACGGTGTAGTCATCTTTTCATCTTTTCATATGTTTGTCCATGTTTTGTAACGACCCAAAAACAATAATAAAATTTTCTTTTAAAAGTTTATCAAATCATTCATTAATTGTTCAGAATCAACACCAAGTCATAATATCTAAAACATCATATTACAGATTTATAAAATGTAGAAATCCTGAGGAGGGGGGGGGGGGTGTCATCACATCAAGTCTTTCCCTTTTGTATTGGAAGTACCTTAAACCATAAACATAAACTGTAAGCGTAAATCTTAATGAGTTCCCTCAAAGTACCACATACTACACATAAAAGAAAATAAATGCTATATGCCAAATCATAGTTATATAATCATTTCCTGCCATGGGTCAAACCATAGTCTTTCCCTTCAATGTCAAGGGTCAAATCATGGTTTTGCATACAAGTGCCTGGGGCTAGATCTTGGTTTTTCATATGACTGTTAAGGGCCAATTCATGGTCTCTCATACAAATGTTATGGGCCAGATCCTGATCTTTCATATAATTATCACTAGACATCTAACATTCTACACAACAAGCAATGGGCCGAAATTGGTGCCTTCGACCCATGGATCTAGTGAGGAAACTCACCTCAACTGCTAAAAAACCAGATAAATGATCGGGCTGCTGGACCGGAAAAATCCCCGCTCTAACTAAACAAATAAAGCCCCGATTAATAATTGGGACATAACCCATAGATGAAACTCTACTTTAATTGTCTAATATCTAAGGTAAAGGGGACCAATTTATCCTTTTCATTTAAGCCCAAACAAAATCCTAGGCCCAACCCTAAAGATCATCTAAAGTCCAACATGGGCCCAAATCCAAAAGTGACCCATTACCATGAAAGTCTATGGTCTAAGCCCACCTAGAAAAGCCCAACGATTCAAGGCCCAAAAAAACCAAAAGCTGGAACTAGGTTGTACACCCCGTGTACTCGATCGATGTGAGAACGAATTGCGGCGGAGGTGCAGTTCGCGCAACGTACTAGGCATTACGCCCATCGAATGTGCCCTATAGAAAAACTCATAATAAGGTCTTAATGCCTTAAGACCCTACGTCCAAATTTTAGATCCTAGCTTAATAAGACCCTTAAGGCCATTAAGTTTCAAACTTTACGCATTTGCATGGCTAAAAGAAGCCCAACACTAAAAACCTAACTTGCTCAAACCTTTTCTACACCATAACTCTTCCATGGGGACAAACCAAGATCCAAGCTTGCATTTTTATGACTTAAAATGCTCTGAAATGTCTAATAGGACGGCTTAAAGGCTTTAGAGTAGCTCATACTCATAAAGACCTAGATTTTGGGACAAAAGAGAATAAAATCAAAGCTTAACCAAAATCTAGAATAATATGAGCCAAGGTTGGAGCTTTATACCTCCAAATGGTGCAAAAATGAAGAGAATATGTTGGATCTAAAGTCTTGAGAGCAAAGTCTACTCCTTGAAGATCTTTCTTCAAAAAGAAAAAAAGCCCACAACCTACTTCAAAAGCTCAAAATGCTCAAAATAGACTAGGGTTTTCAAGGAGGGTCAATCTTGGGATGGAGGCTGACAAATGGAAAGGTCTTGGGGCTATAATGGTGCTTAAATAGTGCACAAACCCTAAATATTAGGGTTTTGGTCTAAACCATGTACGCCCCGCATACCAGCGTACACGCAACGTACTAGAATGGGACTAGGTATGCCCAACATACCCTAGCTGCACCCAAAATCACGAAATTGCCATTGGTGACCAATCTTGCCAACAATTCATAACTCAAGGGTCAAAGCAAATACCTAGAAAATTAGATGTTACACATTTATTCTCACTCATCCCATAACATGAAAATGAATCTTTCTCATCCTACTTCTCACACCTTTTTATAAAATATTGAAAGTATATTAAATAAAAAAATAATGAAAAATATTTAATTGATAAAAAAAAATATATAAGACTAAAATAAAAAAAAGTTATATTTCGTTAATATAAAAAATTCTTAGATTAAAATATTACATAAAGAACACTTCACTCCAACTCCAATGTTGTGCTATTGCACGTTTGCATGGTAATACCACATTTAACTACAATTGAATTAGATGTTCATGCATACAAAGACACAACAATAAATCTTTACATTGTTGTTTATCCTGCAAGCTAGTGCTCCTCCATGATGTGTAACTTCTCCATCTTGATCTCCTTTAGGTTTGCTTGATGTTTTTTTTTGTCATCGACATCTTCTTTGTTAACATTACTAAATTTGTTAAATTCATAAATGATCCTTAGCACTTATTCACTCATTTGTTGTCTGAAGGATGCCAATGATGTGGGTTTATTCAAAAATCGCATCATCTTCGTTTAAATAGCTAATAAATTATGTATTCAATAAGGTTGTGTAAGTGTTTAATTCAAATATCTTCGTTCATTTTAGTGGTTGGATTTGAGCATCCATTAAAGATACGACCATATTTCGGATGATCTATAACAATTGCTAGTGTGGCCAAGCCAGACAACACTTTGTTTTGTTAAAAAAAAAGGTTCGATTCAGTTCGTGCCAACTTGATTATATCGTCTTACAAGTGACCACTTCGGTGTTGGGTCAATTTGTTGTTGTAGACAACGTTGATTTGAATTCACTTGATTGACATTACTGTTTTGGTCAATAATCGATAAGAAGCATTTCAACCAAATTGCATGAGAGGTTGTGGTGTTGTTATTAATGTGAATATGGAATTGAAATCAAAATAACACAGATTGTTTACAAAATCAAAATAACATGGATGGTTTACAAGGAAAACCCTTGATCCTTACAAGGATCTCCGACATAAAACCTTGGGAGGTGATAATGATCACCTGTCTTGTATGATCTTATTGATTTGAAGGTAAACTACAGAGATGAGCTTGATAATACGATTACAAATGATAAAGTTAGTCTAGATGAGTAAGGTGTTATAGAATTATGTACGTTTTAAGAGTTTTACAAGTGTATTTATAGTCTAGGTTATGTAACTAAAAATCCTATATTTCTAGGATCCTGTTGAACTAGTGTTTACAACGTGCTTTGACTTTATATTCCCGGGTTTTATGCATGGTTGGAGTGATTTTTGGTTGTGAATGAGTCTTATGTTGACTATTTCTATACATGTGAGAAATAAACAAGAAATAATGGCGGTGTTTAGGATCCTGAAGTATGTTCGGGATCCTGAGACACTTTCAAGATCCGAGGTCCTGGATAGGTTTAAGGATCCTTAGATATCTTTGAGATCCGAGATCCTAGATAGGATTGAGGATCTTGGCCCTAACAATTACGATCACTACATCTCAGTTGTATTTAAATATATGTAAAAAACCGCCTCCAGAATGATTCAGATCATTGTTGATTCGTGATATTCGCGTATTCAGAAATGTTGACCCAAGGCTTTCGCAACTTGACTTCTTAGTTGACGCTCCATGTTTTTGACCTCTTCATGAAAGAACTCGTTGGGGGTAAGGTCGGTTCTTCCGAGGACTAGTCATATTCTTTTTGGAATTGTGTGTATTGTGTAGGGTTGAGCTTCATCATTGTCTTCATGAGCATCTTGGGTTTGACGGTAGGCTAGGTTTGGGGTTTTGTGTTTCTAGCACAAATATTGTGACAAACTTTGCAAGAGTCGGAAATCATTGTAAGATTGTTGTGTCGGATTTTACAAGAGACATAGATCATTATAGGCTTGTTGTGTCAATATTTACAGAAACGTATTATGTTTAGACTTTATATTGAAGTTGTGGTGATGAAAAACATTGGGTTATATTACGCTTGGAATGGATGAAAGAGTGATGGATCTCATGAACTCATAGCTTTAGCCGTGCGGGGCTTGAACTCGTAGCATTGTTATGCTTTGGATCTTTGGTGAACAACTTGTAAAATAAAGGTTTAAACGGTATATTGTAAGAAAGTAGTTTGAAATAATGATTTGTAAAAAAACAAAGTTTTTCTTGGCTTTTTCCAGAACCGAGCCCATGGTTTTTCTTTACCTTCCATGGGTTCTTGCATTTCCACCAATGTAATGCTTCATATTCATGGAGAATTTTATAAAAACTTACGGAATTAAAAGAATCGGATTTCCAAATTTTGAGAAACAGGATAACCATGAAGATGCAGCCAACAAAATACCATTGACATGTACACTGCATCCCCCTGTTTCAATTTTACTGTGGGAGTGAGTGGTTTGTACCCTGTTTATATAAATATGTTGATTGTCGAATGCAATTGCGTTAATCATAAATCAATCATCTTTTCGTATGCTGTAAACGAGAACGAAGATGGAAATGGAGAACGTACATGGAGAAGTAGAGAAATTGGGACGCCATTGTTATGCGGTGTTCTGTTTAGGAGTGTTGCTGATATTAGTGGCGATATCGCGCTTTGCTATTTCTGATGATAAATATCCGAGCAACCACCGCCGTGAATCAGAACGCCGATTCCGTTCATTGCATATGTTGTAAATGTAAGACCGGTGGTTACCTGTTATCTAGCTAAGACCTTGTACAATGGAAATAACTTGTTAATTAGTGCAATGTGGTTCTCGATCATTTATTGAGCATAATTACTAACCCACTTTCATCATTTCTGCTTAAGAAATTTCTTGTTTTTACTTGTTTTGATGTTTAAGAGAATAAAACATTTAGCTTAATATTCGCATAACCTCGAATAAGGAATAAAATTAGAACTTTTAAGTTTTTGGCATAAAAAAATTAAAAAAAAAAAGTCAAAGATAGCCGTATCCAAGGACTAAAAATGTAGTTTATTCTGTTATATGTTTTAGAGTAATTTAAGACTATTTCTTGTGTAATTTGATCCCCTTGATTTAAACCCAAATTCTTCTGTTTGGTTACTAAAATAGTATTATTATTATTTTGTTTTTTTTTAAGAGGATTTAATCTCTAAATCAGTAATTCTAATGTTCTAATGAAAAATATAAACACAACTATTATAAACATAGTTTTTTTTTCAACTAGGTACTTATAAACACAGTTATTAAAAGCTCCAGCAGGTATTTTTTAACGTTTATTTAAATTTTAAACCAACTTTTAAATATTAAGCAAGAAATAGCTATGTAGTTTCAAACATGATATAGTAAACAACAATGTATTTTTAAACATCCAAGTAATAGGATTTTCGTGCTTAAAGTTTTAAAGTATGTTTTTATTTGTTGCTTAACTTTTTAAAATTATTTTAAAAATTCATGCAATTTTCTTACATTTATGTTCAAAAAACACCTGTTATGCCTTATATACAATTTTCTTATATTGATGTCATATTCATATAATTGTAGAATTGTCCCTGTGTCCTTACTTCTTCCATGTGTCCTTACTTCTATGAAAAATACAAAATTACAGAAATGACCCCTGTGTCCTTGCTTCTCCATGAAAAGAAAAAAAAAATGTATAATAATAGGAATTGTAAAAATAACAGAAAATATACTTATTTAATTTCTCGACTTTATACAAAAAAGGGTCGCTATAGTAGTATAGTAGACAAAAATGCAATTTTTATGGGACCAAAATGACGCACCGAGTTATTTTTGGGTGTAATAATTCCTTAAATTTATTACACCCATTCGAAAAGACGAAAATATCCATTTGACTCTATTGAATTGTGCCACCTCCGGCCACCACCACCCTCCCTCTCCGGTCATCGTCACCGATTTGTTTCTCTCTCGCGAACCCCACAACCAATTCCACCTCTGATTTTGTTTCAAAACTTTGACGTGTTTTGGTTTTTAAAATATACGATAATTTGTTTAAAAGAAAACCCTAAGAACATGGTATTTGAAAAATCAATTCATCGCTGTAAGAATAGAAGAATCTAATTGACGAGTTTCACCATATCTAATAATTGATTCAGCCATGAATTGAATACTTACTACGTTAATTAAGAACTTCATCTATCTTACTTACAAAACCAGAGAATGCCGGAATGTATTTAACAATTTCCAAAATTTTCATCGTACTGGAAGCTTAAACCACCATCAACTCCGGTGTTTTCAGGAAGATCCACCGGAGGTTGAATGCCATTGTTCCAACCAAAGAACGCATCAGAAGATTTGTTGATCATCATCAGTTCAACAGCTCTCGTCAAAACCTTCCTCTTCAACTCATCCAACGAGCAAAGATACTGTTGAATCTCCTCCACATCCAGCCCATCAACAGGCTCGTCGTACCAACGTGATTCGCCGCTGCTCTCCGGAATCATTCCTCCGCGCTTCTTCTCAGCCTCCAACTCCCTCGAAACCTCCGAGTAATGTTGATTGAACTCCATCATTATGGGCGTTGGCGGTGGCGATCGATAGTTCTTCTGGGTGGCTCCCGTCTCTCCACCGGTGGTGGTGTTGGTGGCAGCGTCTTTGTTGTTATCATTCAGAAAGTCATCCAACAGGACGTCGGTGTTGGGGTGGCGAAACCCATAGAACCGACCAGCGGGGGAAGTAACCAGGATGGCGATTTGGGCTCCGGTCAAGACACAGATCTCAGAGGCTTTCTTGAAAAGTCCGGTGCGGCGTTTAGAGAAGGCGACTTGGAGGCTGTTGGGGTCTTCTATCTTCTTTATATCAATCTTTTGCCTGCCTTTGGTTCTTTTCTTGTTGATCATGGGAGTATCTCCGGCGATACTGGTTATATCCATGGTGGTGAAGACGGTGGAAAGCAGTCGTTAATAGGGTGTACTGTGTGTGTGGTTATAATATGTTAAAAGTAATTGTAGATTTATAGGAAAGATTTATTTATAACAAATAAAGATGTCCAAAATCAAGAGAAAAATGAAATTAGGAAGCCCTAAAATGTCGAGAATAAATTTCCTTTATTAAATTCAATGATTTACCCTAAGTTGATCAAACTTTTAATTAAGAAGGTTGTTACCTCGATTCTTTATAATTTATTTTTTAGAGGACATTACATAAATGATCTCTATAGTTTACCAAAGTCACCAACTCAGTCATACTATTATTTTTTTGACGCATATTATCCCTTTGGTTTCCAAAACTGACATGACATGTCATTTTCGCTAAAGATGCTAGTTTTAGTCTGCTAGTATAAAAGTAATTTGGTCTTTTTAGATAACAATGACTGCGTTTGTGACAATAATAAACCATAAGGACCATTTATGTAATTTTATTCTATATTTTAAGTATGGATAAACGTAAGCGGGTACCCGCCTAAATTATCTGGAACCGAAACCAACGGTTCCTAAATAGTTGGAACCAGAACCGAAACCGACGGGTAGCGGTTCCACTAACGATTACCCGATTTGTTAAATTTGTTGAATTTTTATAACATTTAAAACTATATCAATGAGTTAGCATTCAAAGAATTGAAGCAATAGCTAAACAAATATTTCTGAGTTTGAATTTAATTTGAACACTATAGTAACTTATGTCTATTATATATAAATTCTTTTTAAAAATGGATAATTTAATTTCAAAGTGAAAATTATATATGAATATTTAAAGCTTCAAAACAAATTATTTAAAATTTTAGAATTTTAAATGATGTTATTCAAGAGGATACTGTATAATGCATGTGATTGTGATATATATATATATATATATATATATATATATATATATATATATATATATATATATATATATATATATATATAAAAGTTCAATAGAAAACTATAATTATTGGTTCTTCAAAGAACCAAATCTTTTTTTCAATTTCTAAAGCTTATTCTTATAAAAAAAAATTCAAAAAATATCTAAATTCATATATTAACATTATGAATGTGAAAAATATTTTTCGGATTCACCGTGTGAATCCGGATTCACGTTGTAAATTTTCAAAAATTCACATTGTGAATTTGACGTAAAAAAATCAAATTTGATATTATTGGAAAATGGATGAAAAGTTATGAATTTCTGTATTTTTAGTTTTTTTTTTGATAAAAAATACATTCTAAAAGTTGAAAAAAAAATTGGTTCCTTAGTTCCTTGGTTAATTATGGTTGTCTATTGAACTTCACCATATATATATATATATATATCGGTTCTGGTGTGTATCCAGCGGGTAGCGGTTTCGATTCTGAAAGCGGATATCCAGTTTTGCTATTCATCCCTAATTTTAAGTTAAAGAATTTATGGTTTTTCCACCTTTTACTTTTTAAAATTTCATTTTCGCCTTTCACTTTGAAATTTATAAAATGTTATTCTCATTCTTTCGGTTTTTAAAATTTCATGTTTATCCCCCATATTATATATAATTTGAATTTCCAAAATAACTTTTGTTTGTTGACAAAAAAAATCTATTTTTTTTTACATTCTTGTTTTTATATATGTGTTGGTATAAATTCAATGTGGTCAACGTTTCAACTTGATTTTAAATTTCCGTTCGGTAATTCTTTTTTAAAAACATGTTTTTTATGCACGTGTTGGTATAAATTCGAGTTTTGTAGATATTTTGACGTATTTTTTTACGTTTTCATTCTTAATTTTATTTTCGTTTTCTACATATGAATCGAACCACATATAACAATTTTCGTTTGTTAACTTAGAAAATGTATTATATCTGACCTTGTCTATGATTCAAAGTAATTTTTTTATCGTTTTTCTGCTTAATATTATATATGTTTTCTACACATGAGTCGCGTCATATATCATAACTTCATTTCTTTAAATTAAAGAAAATTAATTTTTTACGTATTTATTTTTATATATGTGTCGGTATAAATTCAATGTGGTAAACGTTTCGACGTATTCGACATAAATTTAGAACTTTCGTTTGTTAATTTTTTAAAAAAAATAATAATAATAAAACTTGTATTTTCTATACACATGTCTGTTTAAATTAGGGTTTGTTTATGTTTGAGGGTAAATTTTTTGTCTATATTTCGATGTAATTGTTTTATGTTTTTGACGTAATTTGTTTTTATGTTTTCGACATCAAAATATAGACGAACTCGATTTTATACCGACAAGTAAATATAAAAAATAGGTAAGTTTTTTTAATTAATGAATGAAAGGTCTAACTTTACGTTGAATACGTCGAAATGTTACCACCTTCAGTTATACTGACACGTATATAAAAATAAGGCCGTAAAAAATTAGTTTATATTTATGTAAACGAAAAAAAGTTATTATATGTGGCGGCACATCTCATACATAGGAAATGTATATAGAATTAAGCACAAAAACATAAAAAACTACATCGAAACATAGACAACTCTATTTTTTTAAGTTAACGGACAAAATTTATACATGAATCATATTTAAGAAACGTAAATAAAATTAAACACAAAAGAATGTCTAAATGTAGATAAACTTGAATTTAAACCAACACTTGCATAAAAAAAAGTAAGTTTAAAAAAAATAACGAACATAAATTGTAAATTTACGTCGAAACATTACCATTTTCAACTTATACCGATACATTCATAAAAATAAATACATAAAAATATTAATTTTATTTAAGTTAACGAACGAAAGTTATTATATCTGATGCAACTCATTCGTAGAAAACATATATAAAAATAAACACAAAAGTGTACAAAAATTACGTTGAAATATGGACAAACTCGAATATAACATATTTTTTTTAGGTTAACGAACGAATATTATTATATGTGGACCGACTCATACGTAGGAAACGTAAATAAAATTAAGCAAGGAAACGTAATATATATATATATATATATATATATATATATATATATATATATATATATATATATATATATATATATATATATATATGTTAAAATGTAGAATAACTCGAATTTATACTGACATGTGCAAAAAAAAAACAAATAAATTTTTAAAAAAGAATTAACGGAAGTTATAAATTCATGTCAAAACGTTGACCATTTTAATTTATACCATATATATATAAAAACAAGAACATAAAAAAATAGTTTTATTATATTAATAAACGAAAGTTATTTTGAAATATCAAATTATATATAATATGAGGATAAAAATGAAAGTTTAAAAAATGAAGAGGTAAAAATAACATTTTATAAAGTTCAAAATGAAGGATGAAAAATGAAATTTTAAAAAGTAAAAGGGTAGAAATGAATGGTTCCTATGGTTAGCATAATTTGGGCGTTTGGTCTCTAACTTATGTTTTTTAACTAGGAAGGTCCTTATTGTTTTTTTTTGTTACACGTTTGGTCCCTGTCTTACCTAAAAATACTATTTTTCCCATGATTTTTTAATTTATTTAAATAAACACACCCTCAACCTCGCCTCTCATCTTATCTTACCTACCCCACTATTTTTTCCTATTTTAATAATAGTATATTTAGGTAAGATAGGAACCAAACACATAACAAAAACAAACAGTAAGGACCAAGTGCGTAGCAAAAACAAATAGTAGGGACCTTCCGAGTTAAAAAAATAAGTTAGGGACCAAACGTGCAAATTACCCCAAATCATAGGGACCATTCGTGTAATTTACTCTAAAATATATAAAAAAAAAATTACATAAATTGTTCATATGATTTACCAATTGTCACAAACTCGGTTCTTGCTACCTAACATAACCAAATTATCCTCACACTAATGGTCTAAAACTAATGGTGTTAGCAAAAAAGAACATTATGCAAGTTTTGGAAACCACCGAGATCATGTTCGTCAAAAAAATTAACAAAAACTGAGTTTATGAAATTTGGTAAACCATATTGGGCGTGTTCGGCAAGGAGCGTTTGGGAGCATTTTAGAGCTTCTAGCTTCTAGCGTTTAACAAAACCCTCCGTTTTAAACAGAAAGCTTTGTTTGGCACTACAAGGTTCTAGCGTTTAGTTTAAGCAAAACGTTCCAAATCCAAATGCTAATTTATGTAGCGTTTAACAAAACACTACAAGCTATAAACTACCCGCTACCGGCTAATTTTACCGAACACGCCCATTGACCATTTATGTAATTTTGTTTTATTATTTTTTTCCTAAATTATCTGATGATGTATCTATAGGACAGGTTTTATATTTTATGGATAAAGATATTATTTTAAAAAAAATGTTCATTGAATTTACAATTTTTTTTTGTTTCCTTTTTCCTCCTACCTTTTGATCCTACCAATCCTCCTACCCATTTAAATGATGACATGTGTTATATTAGTATCCTAAAATATCATTAAATCTCATTAAATGAGCATTAAATGTTACACATGTCACCATTTCATTAGGTAGGAGGATATGTAGGAACAAAAAGTAGGAGGATATTTAATTTCTCTAATGGAAAATAGGGAGTTATGATACTTCATTTATGGTTTTACATAGTAAGCATGTTAAAATAATACATTAAAATTTGTTTGTGAACTTAGATTATATTTGCGAAAATGCGATCACATGTTTATTACTTACGTTTTAAAACTAAATTGGCTCCAAAGTACAATAAACTAGCTAATCAATAAGCTTAATTGTGATCATTTAGGTATTGAATTAGTTGTATATCAATGAAATTATAATGAATTGACCAGGTATATTGCAAGAAAAACCTCCAACTTGGTTAAGAAACCGACACACCATATTGCGAGAAAAACCTCCAAAGGGGTGTGGTGTAATATCCATAAAACCATTAAGGCCTTGGGTGAACTTGGCATCGATTCTCATAAGCAATTCACACTTATTCTTAGATTAGACATTCAAATTTTGTTTTAGAAAGATGCATGGCGTGGTGTGATCCCGTTTCAAGAAAAATCCCCCAATTTATATGTGATTGAATCGGTCAAAAGTTGTACACTTACTGACCGTATATCGGTAAATGGTTTTTCTTGATGCTAGAAACAGATACCCTCTAACTCGATGGAGCTTCACGAACTACTTCAACTATATAGGGACATAAATGAACTGAATACCAACGAAGATTCAGTTAGTGTAGGACTTCGTTTTTATTCTTTGTATATTCCTATAATAAAAAGGTTAGTAGTAAACATAGTGGGTGAAGCTCGAGTTGGACTCGATTCCCTTAAGCAGATCTGCTGTATGTTCCTATGGTACAACAACCTTAACAATGTGTATTGTCGGATATATCCACTTGCCTGAAATAATCGCCGAAAGCAGGTGTACAGAGAAGGAGGGGTGTGGTGTAATATCCATAAAGCCATTAAGGCCTTGGGTGAACTTGGCATCGATTCTCATAAGCTATTCACACTTATTCCTAGATTAGACATTCAAATTTTGTTTTGGAAAGATGCATGGTGTGGTGTGGACCCGTTTCAAGAAAAATCCCCCTATTATGATTGAATTGGTCAAAAGTTGTACACTTACTGACCGTATATCGTTGAATTGTTTTTCTCGATGCTGGAAACAGATACCCTCAAACTCGATGGAGCTTCACGAACTACTTCAACTATATAGGGACATAAATGAAATGAATACCAAATAAGATTTTGTTAGTATAGGAGTTCGTTTTTCTTCTTTGAATATTCCTTTAATAAAAAGGTTAGTAGTAAACGTAGTGGTTGAAGCTCGAGTTGGACTCGATTCCTTTAAACATATTCTCCTTCTGTTCCCATGGTATAAAAACCTTAACAGTATGTACTGTCGGATATATCCACTTGTCTGAAAGAATCGCCGGAAGCAGGTGTACAGAGAAGGAGGAGGAAGAAGAGTATTTTCATTCGTATGTTGAATGAGATAGTGGAGGTCTCCTTTTATAGTTGAACATGTAACGGAAACAAATCAATTCGTGATACGGAATTGATTGAGGCATTAAATACCAATAAATGCCATTAAATATGATGGGATTAAAACAACTTTTAATCTATGAAGATCGATTAGATCTTGAACAAGTATATGAATATGAAACAGTAAAAACGCAATAATAAGAACAAAGCAGCTTGAATCAAACATGTCGAATGATTAAATAAAATCCTCAGAAGAGCTCGATTAAGAACATCAACTGTAGAGGATTAGAAGATTACAAGAACGATTAAAGAAAATATTGTACTCTGTATGAATCGCTATGACGACAATCTCTAAAAACGTTACCCTAATATGCATGCAAGCATTAACTTATATACAATACATAAAAGGCTCTCGGTTGGACAGGCCCAAACCGGAGAATACAAGGCTAAACTAACGAGCCCAAAAGACGCAACATCAAAACTATCTTCAGCCCAACAATCTCCCCCTTTGCGTCAATTTGGAGCGAGACCTTCACTTGTGACTTGGGCCGGCAGCTGAAGCTGGTACCTTCTTCTTCACGGTGTTAAACAGACACTTGGTTATGGAAAGGATGGTCTGTCTAAACCGAATGTACCAATTGATCATATCATTGAAGTACTTGATGTCATCAGCCGAATTCTCCTTACACCGCTTGATGATTGATAAGACGTGTTCCAAGCAAGCTGTGGTGTAAAGGTGCTTGTCAGCTAAAGCGAAGAGACATTTCTGTCCTTCGGCTCTAGTGAACATCACTGAGTTTCGCCTCGAATCTATCTTCCCCATTTGCATTTGATTTAGATCACTGGCCGATCCCACAGGTGCTACTTTCGGTTTCTTCTTAAAAACTGTGGCGACCTCCTGATCCATTAGGGCAACCTCCATGATGTAGCAAGCCAACATCCTTTTGACATGGTCTATGATGGGACCATATTCAGATTCATCTGTCAGCAGGATATTGTACAAGACTATCCAGTCATGAGGATTCAGATTCGGCAGATCCGCCAGGGTGATAATGTGAGCAGTTCTTGCAGATCCACGAATAAGCTTGAACTTAACGTTTGTGAATCTCCCGACGGCATAAGGCTTCAGCACCCGAACATTAACAATCTTCTGGGCGCTCCATGTAAGGTATTGAGGGTGAGCGGCCTCCAGGTAGAAGTTAATGAGCTCCCTGTCAAGCTCATTGTTCGGATGCGGGACTTCAAAAATGTTAGAGAAGGCGTGGAAGATGAACGCCTTTCGAGTCAGCGGCATATGAAACTGCGAATCGATAGAGTTGTTGCAGTCGAATGATATCACCGGCTCGAGCCATAGTATGCTTGGAGTCTCTATGGCCTCTTTTATCATACGATCCCTGGTCCAGGCAGGGAAGAGCAACTTTCGGCTCTCAAGGAGATCGTGGGCTTCTTTTTGCTTTCGTTCGGCTTCTTCAGCCTCACGCGCCACACGATTGACATCGTCTTCAGCATTGCGACTGTTCTTTCTTTTTAACATGTCAGCAATGGTCTCCTTGTCTTCATCTTCATCTTCATCTTCATTTCCTCAGCTATATTTTTGCCCTTGTTCTTCACACCCGAACCCGAGGCATGACCAGTTAGGGGTGGTTCGGTTGTGTGAGTAGCTTTGGAGGAAGGAGGTGGTTTCGATCCTTTCTTCTCATCTCCCCCTTGTTTCGGAATGGACACGAAACTCAGTAGGCCTTCAATTTTGCTTAAAAGGTCCATGGCTGGAGAGATTTTTTCAGCGAGGGTACACCTCACTGAGTGGTTAAGGATGGGGTCGTGTGCTTCCAGGATGTTTGATAGAGCTGCGTGGACATCCGAAAAACACGTCTTTATGACCTCCCTCTCGGATCGAAGAGCTTCCAATTGTTGCTGGGAGTTGGAAAGCTACGTGCTCTTGACCTTAAGGGCGGTAGTCTTACTCGCCAAGACGTCCATCAGAGAATTTTCTGCCGCAAGATCCTCTTGTAGCTTTGCCAGGCGGGCATCGATGGAGGCACGAAGTGCCGAGTTGTCGTCGCTAAGATGTTGTCTGAGAGTAGCGAACGAAGACAGCTCCGTCGAGATAAACTTGGCCAATTGTTGAACAACTGGTTCCAGAGTTGTCTTAGTGGCTTCGGCGCTCTCCTGCAAGGACTGCAGCAGGACAGAAGCGTCATTGAATAGTTTATCGACTTTTTCGATCGCTGCCTCACAGGCTCGGGTGGAGGCGTCGATAGCAGCAGTTGCTGAGGCCACAGAATCATGTTGAGCCCTGGAGAAGGCGTCAACGATCTTCTGAAGGGCAGCTTCAGACAAAGATGACTGCTGGTTGGAAGAGGAGGTGAGAAGTTGATCAACCTTCTCGTTAAGCTCGCGAAGATGCTTCTTTGTTACAGGAGCATCATCCTCCTCATCACTCTGAACTTGAAACGGACTATAGTAGACCGAATCGAAGTTCATGTGATCACCACCAAGGTACTGATCGTCGCCATCGGAGGCGTCTTCTGGAGATTGAGGTGGTGGTGAAGCTGGGGGTGTTATGGGTTTGGTTGGTTCAGGTTGAGTGGGTGGGGGGTTAGTTTCGGGTGGTGGTTGTGTATGGGTAGGGTCGGTTGTATGTGTTTGAGTTTGTGGTGGTTCGGTTACAGGAGGGGTTTCGGTAACTGGTGGTGTTTCAGTTGATGTGGTGAATATGGGTGGAGGTATAGGGAATGAGGTTGGGGGAATAGTGGGGTTTATGGTGGGAATGGAAATAGGAATTGTGGGTGGAGGTGAAGGAACTGGGGATTGATGAAGTTCCATCTCTGTGGTTGGGGACCGAGGTGGTGTGTTGCCTCGTTGAGGAGATTCGTCTCCTTGTGATCCTTCAGAGTCCGAACTCCCATTTTCGGATTCGCTTGAAGAGGAGGGAATAACGAGCTTTCGCTTTTGTTGGGTCTTCCTCCTTTTCGGCTGTGGGGATGAAGCAGCCTTCGGTTGTTTTCGCTTCTTGGGAGAAGGTCCCTTTGGAGCTTTGGACACTTGCTTCCCCTTCTCTGCCTTTTTGCCCCTGGCCACCGGTTTATCGGCATCATGAATCGATCGCAGCATGTCCGGTGTCAGTTCCCTCGGACCAGTTGGCCTAAACTCCTTGATCGTCCTGATCAGTCTGCTATCGGCGGGCACATCGGCATACATCGACTCCGGGATAGAGCCAATGAATGAGAATTTTGATGCATCGGATACGATGATCTTCTAGGTATGAAACGTACCAATAGAAGACATCGATGCACCATCGGCTGTTGGAACATTGAACTTGTCCATGGCCCATCTTGTGATCAAGATCCAGAACCGGGCCAACGACACCTCAGAGTGTCGGGAAGAGGAAGAGAGGCTCTGAATCAGCTGTTGCCAAAGGACAAACCCATAGTCCAGGTTTATCCCATTGTACACCCCATACATTATCGAAAGGAAAAGACGACTTGCACCGTCAGATCCTGAGCTCCTCTCTGACAGTCCCTTGAAGAGAACTGTAAATAACCCATTCCACTGGGGCGGTAGGCAGGACTTCTTAAACTTGGCGACGGAGGTGAGAACCTCTGTGTAGCCCATGTTGTAAAACATGCTGTACAACATCCCAACCGGAATCGTCTCCGGGTGAACTCGCGATGGGTCAGCAGCAAACCCTAACATAGTGCAGAAACGGGGGCGAGAAATCGAGGTCTTGTGTTCTGCCACTTCAAAGAATACCCTGTCGACGGCCTTGTCGTAGTAAGCCGTCGCATAGACCTGAGATAAGGCCACCATTGGCACCGTTTCGATCCGTGACAGTGCAAGAGCAAGCTGGGAGTACTTGAGGCATTCTATGACCGGCGACATGTAGGAATCATACGCCAGTGGGTTCAGATCAATGACTAGGCATTGTTGGGGCCGGATGGGAAGAATCTGAGAAGTTGCATGAACAGAAGAAGATTCAGCCATTGTTGCAGGTTTGGAGAAGAAGATGAACGGGAGAGTGTTTGGGAGTGTTTTTGCTTTGGAAATTATGGAGGCAGTAAAGAGGTAAAAGGTGGTGTTGATGGCTTTTTATAGTGGGTGATAGGAGAGAGAAAAATCGTTTCAAATCTCTTATGGAAATACGAAGCGGGTTTTTTTTTGAGTGACTGATTGGTGACAGTTGGGGCGTGCGATGATCACGTAGGAGAGAGAGTGTCAGATTCCTAGGATTACGCAGCCCAATAAGCGCCGGTTCAGAGAAAGGAACCGTTTCCATTTCCACACGCGCCTCTAATGCCAGAGTGATGACGCTTCAATATCGCACACGCGTCCTTTAAGTGTCAGAAAGAGCGCGGCCGTTTCAAATTCACGCGCCCTCCTTTTTACCGTCGTTTGAATTTTTATCCTTTGAACTCCCGCCGCGTCAGCAACCTTTCGTCTTATCCCTTTTAAATGGCATTGTAGAATAAATGAACCACGTGGATAGTTTCTGACCATAATTTCATTATTTACCATCCAGTAATAATCCAGCCTGTAAAATAATTAGTAACGGAATTTTGGAAAATCTAGGATTTTCGTGCAAAGAGTGTAAAAGAAAAAGAAATAAAGCAACTCCTTTTAGGATATTCTGTGATGTCAATAATGACACGAAACTGATGATCCCGGGCACGAATCTCTTCCTTCAAGGTCAAGAGAGTCCTCAAAGTGTTAGTTTGGAATCCCGTTGAATTACGATCAAACATTTATTAATAAATGTTGAAAGGCTTCTTTTAATAAGGCTAATTAAAGGTGGTTTCGCTTTGATTCATCAATTCTATTCTTGATATAAGAAAGAAAGTGAACAAAGTACTTGTGAGACCGGTGTAGTCTGTTGAACAAGTAGGTTGGAGTTGATTTTGTTTTGGCTTTGATTAATATGAAATCTCATATGAAAATTTAAAACTGGATCCCTTGGGAAGAAATGTTATGGTGTGTAACAATTTCATGGGAATCACTCAAAAGAAAAATTGAGATTTCATGAGGGTACATTCGTCAATTCATTGGTGAAATCTTGATCAAATTAATTGGTCACCGTCAATTCGTTGGTGTTGAATTTTGGGTTTCACTCAGCTCGTAGTGGCATGAAACTAAGATCATAAACACAGATGTTGTGTAACCATAAACCTCAGTGGTAGTTTCTGAGAGTCTCAAGGGTTACGTTGAGGAAACGAATGTAATGGAGAAGGGTAATAAGGATGGTGTAAGAAAACATAGTACCTCTGCTGCGAACATAAGGACCAAGCAGGAAACTCTTAACTCATGTGAGAAAAGAGTGAGGTAGCTCACGATTAGAATAAATATGTTAGCCTTATTGGGAAGACAAGGTTTGTGTATACCAGGTCATGAAGGTTATTATTCAAAATCTTATGAGGCTTGGGACACATACAACAGCATGCTTCTAGGGACACTTAAGCAAGTCATCAAATATATCTCCATAAACAGATGAGCACACACAAAAAAATAAAATATTTTTGGAGTTTTGATATTTAAAAAAATAAAAATAAAAATTAAAAAAATAAGACTTAAAAAATTATAAAAAAGAAAAAAATACGATTTTAAAAAAAACTTTGGAAAAAATTGAAAAACCGAACCCGAACGTTCGGTTGGGAAAAAGTTGAAAAACCGAACCCGAGCGTTCGGTTGGTTTCGGTTCAGGAAAATTTTGAAAAACCGAACCCGAACCTTCGGTTGGTTTCAGTTCAGGAAAAATTTTGGAAAACCGAACCCGAACCTTCGGTTGGTTTCGGTTCAGGAAAATTTTGGAAAACCGAGCCCGAACCTTCTGGAGGTTTCGGTTTTGGAAAATTTTAAGAAACCAAGGAGTTTAGATATGCAATTTGGAAAAACTTTTTACACAAAGAAAAACAAATTTTGTACAAAAAAAATATACAACTCAGAAGAACTACCTTTGAAGTAATGAGCGAGTCAGATGGTTGAACCGAACCCGAACTTTCGGTTGGTTTCGCTTCTTACGTTTGAGTTTGAGAGGTAGTGTGAGGTACTGACTCTGATTCCATCATACCGAGCCCTTGCAATATTTTATTGAATGATGCTTCAGGAAGAGCTTTGGTAAAGACGTCAGCCAGTTGATCAGTGGTTCTTACGAAGTGAACTTCGACATTTCCATCTTCCACATGATCTTTGATGAAGTGATACCTCAGTGCTATGTGTTTGGTTTTAGAATGTTGCACTGGGTTATGACAGATCCTAATTGCACTTTCAGAGTCACAATATAGTGAGATCTTCTTCATATTGAGTCCATAGTCTCGAAGTTGACTCTGGATCCAAATCACTTGGGATGTGCAGGATGCATCGGCAATGTATTCCGCTTCGGCAGTCGACAGCGACACACACGTTTGTTTCTTGGATTGCCAGCTGACCAACTTCCCATCCAGAAATTGACAGCCACCAGTTGTGATTTTACGGTCGAGTCCACATCCTCCAAGGTTAGCATCAGAATAGGCTTGAACGAAGAAGCCTGAATTGGATGGATACCATAGACCTAAGGAGGTGGTTCGCTTGAGATAGCGTAGGATGTTCTTTACTGCCAGCATGTGAGATTCGCGTGGGTTAGCCTGAAATCGAGCACAATAACAAACAGAAAACATGATATCAGGCCTGCTAGCAGTTAAATACATCAGTGAGCCTATCATTTGACGATAGAGCGTGATATCGACAGCCGGTTTATCTAGTGAAGGGGTAAGCTTGGTGCTGAATGCCATTGGGACTTTGACTTTTGAGTCGCCCATCATTCCAAACTTCGCTAGGAGAGTCTTCGTGTAAGCTTCCTGATTGATAAAGATGCCTTCGGGTCCCTGTCTTATATTTAAACCAAGGAAAAAATTAATAGGACCCATTGAGCTCATTTCAAACTTAGTCTCCATCAACTTTCTGAATTCAGCTGTTAAGCTGGGATTCGTGGAGCCAAAGATGATGTCATCGAAATAAATTTGAACTATCATAAGGTGGTTACCTTCCTTTTTGCGAAAGAAGGTTGGGTCAACCGAACCTTGTTTGAATTTAGACATCTTTAAAAATTTTGTAAGCGTTTCATACCAGGCTCTCGGAGCTTGTTTGAGGCCGTACACAGCTTTATCCAGAATATAGCAATGATTTGGATACTTTTCGTTCACGAACCCAGGAGGTTGCTCCACATACACAATTTCTTCGAGTTCTCCATTGAGAAATGCACACTTGATGTCCATTTGGAAAACCTCAAAGTTTTTGTGAGCAGCATAGGCCAGAAATATTCTAACAGATTCTAGCCTAGCTACTGGAGCGAACGTCTCTTCGTAATCTATTCCTTCCTCCTGACAGTATCCCTTGACCACCAGACGAGCCTTGTTCCTTATGACATTACCTTCCTTGTCCATTTTGTTCCTAAAAACCCATTTGAGACCAACAACCGAAGCATCTGGAGGAGTTGGAATGAGGCGCCAGACTTTATTCCTTTCAAACTCGTTCAGTTCGTCTTGCATTGCTTGAACCCAATCAGAGTGATCGAGGGCAGTGTTCACTGTCTTCGGTTCAACTTTTGATACGAATGAGTTAAACATACAAAACTCAACCTTTGAAAATAAGGACGTCTGTTTTGCCTTCAGTTGAGATCGGGTTAGAACTTTTTCTGATACATCACCAACTACTTGAGAGATAGGATGATCTATGGTCCATTTGGTAAGAGGAGGGTAATTCGGATCGAAGGTTGGATCTAGTTCAGCGTTGATCATCTCTTCTGGCTCAGATTGGCTATCGTAATCAAGCGTCATATCATCATGCTCCCCCTCAATTGATGAGTCTTGAGAAACATGAGGTTCAGGGGTTTCTTGTGGTGCTGGACTTTCAGACGTTGAAGCACCTTCGTTTGGAGGGGCATCTTCGGTTGGAGAGGCACCTTTGGTTGGTGAAGGACCTTCGGTTGAAGATGTAGAGTTTGGCTCCCCTGGACTTGTGAGCTTGGCTCCCCCTCGACTGAAGCATTGATGGATGGAGATTCATCAGTGGGCGATTCTCCTTCATGCATTCTTCTTGCAGCATCTTCGACAATCTGCTTCATATGATCAACTTTGTTGTCAGCTGCACCTGCTTCTGAGAGAGAAGCTTTTTCCGGTTCGTCAAAGAGTTCCATAAATTTCTCGTATAAATTGGCGATCGAGACTGTGACTTGGCCAGTTTGAGGAAAGATTTCCCCGGCAGTGTCTTCTTTGGCCTGTAGCTTCTTGACATAGCTATCGTCAAAGGTCACATAGTATGTCTCTTCAATCCTTTTTGAACGTTTGTTTAGGACCCTGTACGCCTTGGATGTGAGTGAGTAACCCAGAAAGATTCCCTCGTCGGCTTTGACATCAAACTTGTTGCGGTGTTCTTTAGAGTTAAAGATGAAACACCTTGAGCCAAACACATGGAAAAATTTCACATTGGGGTTTCTGTTATTTATTATCTCATATGGTGTGAGCGTGAATCGCTTATTGAGATAGGACCTATTCTGTGTATAACAAGCAGCAGAAATAGCGTCAGCCCAAAAATAAAGAGGTAAGGAAGCGAAACTTAGCATAGTTCGGGCAGCTTCACACAAGGATCGGTTTCGCCTTTCGACTATTCCGTTCTGTTGTGGTGTGTAGGGAGCTGAGAAATTGTGACTAATTCCCTTTTCTGCAAGAAACTCTTCAAACTCCCTGTTCTTGAATTCAAGACCATTGTCGCTCCTGATGTTGCGAACGACCTTCTTGAGCTGGACTTCAATTTGCTTGATAAACACTTTCAGCTTTTGAGTCGCTTCAGATTTGAGCTTTAGAAAGAACACCCATGTAAATCGTGAAAAGTCATCAACGATAACAAGAATATACTTGCTACCACCGATGCTTTCGATAGATGAAGGACCACACAAATCGATATGAAGCAATTCGAGTGGTTCAACAACTTTTGTGTTGATTACAGATGGGTGACTTTGACAACTCTGCTTTCCCATTTCGCATGCAGCACACAAATGCTCTCTGTCGAACTTGAGCAATGGAAGACCCCTAACATGACCTCCAGTGACAAGTCGGTTGATATCTTTGAAATTGAGATGAGAGAGTCTTCTGTGCCACAACCAGCTTTCGTCGGATTGAGCTTTTGATAACAGACATATGGCTGGGTTTCCTTTGATGGGTTTCATGTTCAGAGGAAACATTTCACCCTTTCGCTCTGACTTTAGAATCACTTTCTTTGTCTTTTTCTCTATGATTTCAGAACCTTCATCATCGAATGAGACTTTGAGACCTGTACCTCCAACAAGCTGAGATACACTGATGAGGTTGTGTTGGAGTCCTTCCACATAAGCCACCTTCCTTATTGTAAAGTCACCATTTGTTATCATCCCGTATCCCTTTATGGTGCCGAAAGAGTTATTTCCAAACTTAACGTTGCCACCATTTGCAAGAGATCTGTATTCCCTGAGCTCCTCTTTCCTCCCTGTCATGTGACGCGAGCAGCCACTATCGATGTACCATTCTTCGTCAAACTGCTCGTCTCTTATAACCTGCAAAAATTAAGCAGATTTAGGAACCCAAAGTTTCTTGGGTCCATGTGAGCTTTTCATGGGAACGGGAATAGTAAGAGAGATGTCAACTAGATATGTTCGTTTTATTAGAGTTGTTTCATCTTTCTTTTTAATGGTAAAGACTTTTATTTTGTTAGGATTGGGTGTGTTCGTTTTGGACTCTAGTTTGGATTCATCGACCTTCTGCTTTCCCTTCTGTTCAGCTGATGAATGAGGTTTTTGAGAACAAGCGGGATTAGCTTTAGAGCAAGATGGAGATGAATTGGTGGAAGTAGAAGAATTAGAAGAACGAGAAGAGTTAGAATGAGAGGTTTTGGATGGAGAGGACTTCCTGGCTGGTGACTCTAGGTGACTCTTTTGCTTTTGATCATTGGAGGGACTAACCTTAGAGTCTTGTTCTCCTTTGACTTTAGAACTGAACCTCTGCGTTTGGTTGGAGTTGTTCTTGGAACCAAACCTTTGGTTTCGGTTGAAGTCCTTTTCAGAACCGAACCTTTGCCTTCGGTTGGTATCTTCTTGTGAACCGAACCTTGGCTTTCGGTTGGTATTTTCTTGTGAACCGAACCTTGGCTTTCGGTTGTTGGAACTTTCAGGCTTTCTTACAGGATTGTTTTCATACTTCAGATTCTTGTCTTTGTGTGAATAGTATGCATTCTGGGAGCGCCAGAATTGTTTCCTTTCAGAAAGGTTTTTCCTGTATCTTTGGTTCCTTTCTATCTTCTTATCCCTCATCTGCTTAGGTTGATGATGAACGTTCGCTTTCGTTTTTGTTGTCACCTTGGCTGGTTCCTTTTGAACTTCAGGAGTTTTACTTTGAGCCGAGGGAGCAAAGGGAATATCCGAAGAAGATTCAGTTTGCACTGAGGAAGTGGAAGGAATATCTGATGAAGTTTCACTTTGAGCTGTTGGAGTAGAGGGAATGTCTTCTTTTGCTGAATGATCATTCTCCTGAGGAATATCTTTCGTACCACTGGTACTTGGCTCATTGAAGTTATCCGGCTTATTTAATGGTTCAGGGATGTATCTTCCTTTGCTCATCCAGGAGGTTCTTTCAGACAAGCCAACGGTTTCGTTTGCATTATCAATAGGAGCTTCCCAGAAGTACTCATCACAGCCATCAGCATTGTCTTCGTTAACAATAGCTGTGAGTTCAGCTGTTTGATGTTTGGTTACTCCAGTCACCTTGTATACCTGATTCGGAGTGGTCCTGACCTTTTGATACACATCAGCTTTTTCTACTAATTTCGGGGACTTTTGTTGGGACAATCTAGCGAATTCCACAGAATTTTCAGAAATAAGATTTTTGTGGTTTTCAGTTTCGCTTTTAACAAATTCTGAGCAGTCAACCGTATCCTCTACAGAAATTTCACTCATGTTTTCGTCCTCGTTAAGCTCAGATGCATTTTCAACATCGATTTTATTTTCTGAGCTTACGTTGGCGTTTAGAGAGTCAAATTTTTGCATGGTTTCGGTTCTCAGTTTAAGTCTGTCATTTTCGTCCAAAAGATTTTTGAGCATGTCCTTGTGGTCTTTGGATTTGATGAAGGACTCAATTTTGTCCAGTCCATACATATAGGTTGGGTTGACATCATCAGACGATATCACACTCTCACAATTGTAGGCTTCGGCATCGATTTCATCCTCCTTAAACTCTAGGAAGGGCAAAATCATGCGATGGATCTTTTAGCCTATCTCACAGTCTAAGTGAAGTTGAGTAATATTGGAATATAAACGTTTAGCAATTAAACAAAATACATTTCGTTGTTTTAACAATTTTAAATTGTCTCTCTGCAAATAAATGTTTTCGTCTTTGACTTTAACTAATTCCGACTCTTTTAACTCAATCCACATTCGCCGCTCCTCACTCTTCGACGCCACCCTGCTTAATTGATCAGTCAGGTTAGAAGTGGTGACTCGAGTTTGAGTTAAGCTACTATCTAAATGAGAAATTCTTGTATTAACATTTTTTAGTTCTTTCTCATATGAGGATGGTGGTACTTTAGATGAAATAAAAACAGATTGTACCTTCTTTATCAGTTCATCGAGCTCATTGAACTGCTGGCTGAGTGGTTTGGCCGTAAAGCACATATCCTCCTGTACCTTCGGTCCATCGCTTCCTCCATCGGTGTTGTATCCCCTCATTTGTGATACGTCAGTCACCATGAAGCATTTTCCTCCACTGCTTTCCTCCTTAGCCACATACGCCTTTCCATGGGTAGGCTTCCTCACTTCTTCATCTTCTGAGTCAGTAGACCAAACTTCTGTGCTACCGAACTCATCGTCATTAACCGAACCCTGCACAATAAGAGCATTAATAGAAGGGTTAGCTGTAGACTTCTTCTTTCTCAACTCATCCAATCTCTTCTGTAGCACAGCTTCCTCATCATTTCCATCGTCCTTTTCAGCCATCTTCTTAAGAACACAGTCCTTAGCATAGTGGTTCTTGCCACCACAGTAGAAACAGCTTACTCTGGAATCGCCATCTGCCTTCGGTTCCTTCTTGGGCTCCTCAGCCTTCGGTTCATTGTTCACTTTTTCAGAGCTGTAACTCCCCTGCCAGTTTCGGTTTTTGTTGCTGGGGAATCTCTTCTTTATGAACCTCTTAGGATTGGACACCATCATGGCATAATCCTCAGACGTGAGGTCATATTCCTCCAAGTTAAGCTCTTCATCCTCCATCACAGCTTTACTTTTAGATAGGAGGGCCAACGAACCAAGACTAGAATCAACGTTCTTCTCTTGTACCACAATCTTCTCTTGAGACTTTAGAATACCCACCAGTTTCGCCAAAGAGTATGATTTAAACTGCTCATGGGCTTTGACTGTGGAAACCACTGCTCTCCACTCAGACCTTAGTCCGTTCAAGAAAGTAACCTTCTGTTCGATAAGCTTTCTTTCAATGTCGTGTTTGATCATCTTGATGAGAAGATGATTGAAGCGATCAAACGTCTGGGTCACCGTTTCTTCGGCCCCTTGCCTGAATTATCCAAACTCAGATAGAAGCAAAGTTTGGATAGAATGTTCAAGATCTTCGTCTGTGGAATACAGTTCGCGAAGTCTATCCCATACTTCCTTCGCCGTAGTACATGAGCTGACCAGTCTGAATGTGTCTGACTGAAGGGCGAATCTGATCAACCTTAACGCCTTAATATTACACTGGAATTTGTCTTTCTCGTCTTGTGCAATATCCTTCACGTCCTTAAGCAGATCGTTGTACTCTTTTTGTGTCTTGATGATTCTGGATGTAGCAGAATGAGAAAATGGTCCATTGATGATGGCTTCCCATATGAGATAACCATTGTCCTCCGATCCAATCACGTAATCTTCAAAATGATGCGCCCATACTTCATAGTCATGGGTGTATAAGATTGGAATCTTTGTCGTCGAACCGATGCTGTTGGAAATATTAATAGGGTTTGATTGCGTCGCGTCCATTATGATCGTAAAAACTCTGTTCAAAGATCAGACTTGTAATAAAGCAGATTAGGGAAAAACAATAAATATTAAGATACGTCAATTAAGATGACGGCTCAATAAATATCGATGATTGCGGAAAACCCTAATGGAAATCTTTTTCACAGAAAAGATGTGTATCGATTACACAACCTCCTGCTCTGATACCAATTGATGGGATTAAAACAACTTTTAATCTATGAAGATCGATTAGATCTTGAACAAGTATATGAATATGAAACAGTAAAAACGCAATAATAAGAACAAAGCAGCTTGAATCAAACGTGTCGAATGATTAAATAAAATACTCAGAAGAGCTCGATTAAGAACATCAACTGTAGAGGATTAGAAGATTACAAGAACGATTAAAGAAAATATTGTACTCTGTATGAATCGCTATGACGACAATCTCTAAAAACGTTACCCTAATATGCATGCAAGCATTAACTTATATACAATACATAAAAGGCTCTTGGTTGGACAGGCCCAAACCGGAGAATACAAGGCTAAACTAACGAGCCCAAAAGACGCAACATCAAAACTATCTTCAGCCCAACAAAATACATAGTTAATGCAACCGTTACAAAATTCAAACTAGGGACCAAAATTGTAAAGTGTAGCAAAAACGAGGGCTGCGCGTGAGCCCAAGTTTTCAGAGTTGCATTTGTGTCCGTAGGTCGCGCCCATGCGAAAGTTTTGTGATTTTGGTCTACGAAATCCAAGATTTGCATCCCCCTTGTGCACGAGTAGGTCTTGAAGTAAAACCATAGACACAAGCTTGTAAGCCTTTCATGCATTCAACCTTATAAACCTAGTTGAGTTTGGTTTTTTCCACCAAAGTGGGACTCAATCCCACATTCATCTATTTGCTAACTTTATTTCTCAAATACCCGTCTTTGAGTATCGATATATCATTCACATATACTCCATTTTGGACATATAGTACATCGTTTCGAAGTTCTCATGGAGGAGAACATAAACCCACTTAGAGTTAATTATATATACAACATATGTATTTATTTATATATGTCCAAAGTTAGTAAAAATATAAATATTTATACTAAATTTTCCAACAATCAACCACATGAATGGAGATCGATCTCTGCACATAAAATTTCCAAACAAAATTTTCAATAGTTGAATCCTGCATATGATAGGTAAGTATTACCCTTTGAACCCCCCAAGAATTACACTCAATCTCATAGCAGTCAGTAGATCTCGATGTATTTGAATTGAGCTGTAATTTGTGTAGACGACGATGTAATTCTCAGAGGAGTTTCCCTAATAAGGTCATATCCTCATAGATGTGTTAGTTTTGGTCATGAACATTAAGTTGGTTCTGCAAGAGCTCTAGGAATTGTGCTCCCATAATTCCCTTCGAAGCGACCCCACTTCTCTTTCATATAGGTGATTCCAAGAATCATTAAAAACCATCTGTTTAGCCTAATTTTGTCACTACATCTAGGAAGTAATGTTCATTCTCTCCCCCCCCCCCCCCAATAGTGACCGGCCACACTCATACAAGTAGGTTGTCCTTTTGAACCCAGATCATGGGATCTCTAGTCTTCTGGGTAAGGTTTCCTTTGTATGAATTTATTCATTCATGGGCTTTAGTCTCATTCCTCTTGATGACTTATAAACTACATTTCTACTCAAGCCTTTTGTAAGCGGATCCGTAATGTTATCCTTTGACTTCACCTAGTCAACCGTGATAACCCCTGTAGAGATTACTTGTCCTATCATTTTATGTATACGTCTAATGTGCCTTGATTTCCCATTACACATTGTAATTTGAGCTCTACCAATTTCCGATTGGTTATCACAATGTATACATATGGTCGTTACCGCTTAGGCCATTCGGTAATGCCCTCTACAAATGTACGTAGCCACTCTGCCTCTTCGGCACAAATATCTAAGGTGATAAATTCAGATTCCATCGTAGATCTGGATATAACTATTTGTTTGGATTATTTTCAAGATACAACAGCACCTCCAAGTGTAAATGTAACACCGGATTCCTAGTATGATTTCTATTTATGTATTTTTCTCATTTTGCCTTGGACTCGGCGAGTTGGAGGTCTGACTCGCCGAGTAGGAGCGATTTTGGCACGGGATTTAAATGAGGGACTCGATGAGTCGGGTCCCAGACTCGACGAGTCCGTGCTGGGCGAGTAAAACCCTAACCCGGGTGTTTGCACCCTATTTAAACACTCTAACTCGGCCTCCCTTGTCCCTAACACATCCATAGAGCTGTAGAGGGAAACCCTAGCCCCCATATTGTTATTGTGAGTGATTTTTGGCTTTGTGAAGGAAGTTTGGAGCTTAGAAGAAGAAGGAGGAGGTTGAAGAGTGCAAGGAGGGGAAGTAGATCCGAAATCTACACTGTGAGAAGCTTCCATTCAGGTAGAAAAGTCCCTACCTTGATCATTAGTTCATTAGATCCCCCTTTTGTCCCTAATTGGTGGTTTTCAAGCCCTAAAACCTCAAACTCCATGTGTTTATGCTCTATGTTCTGAAAGGACTTTAGATCTGGACCCTATGGACATCTTAGAAGTGTAAAGTCTCTGTGGTTGAAGTGATTGAGGTCCCTATTGAGTGTATGACCTCATAAAGAGCTTGGAATTGCCTTTTGGAGCTCATAGGGCCATGCATGCACGTAAAGTTTGCAACTTTACGTGATAAGCATGCCATAGGAGCCTAGACCTATGGTTTGGAACCGTTGCATGTCTCAGATTTGGTCTGTATGGGAGGAGGGTTGAAGGGACTCGGCGAGTTCTATGAAGATGGTCTTAGACTTGACGAGTTGGATGAACAACTCTGCGAGTCCTATGAAGATTTCCTGGAACTCGACGAGTTGTTCTTCAAACTCGGCGAGTCATATGAACTGTTACTGAGTTAAGAGGGGTTTAAGTGTAGAAGGTCCAACCCTTCGTAGTTGCATGCGGAATTAGCAATTTAACGTGGAGCAATAGTCCCAGAAACGCAAATCCTCAAGATGGATGCTCTGGTGAGGATTTGGAAGCGAGTAGGAGATCTGCTCGTGGGACCCGACGAGTTGTTCTCGGACTTGGCGAGTCGGATCGCGAGTCGGTCTAATCGTCCCAAGTAGTGAGTTAAGGGTGAATCGGTGAGTGGGAAGAGGGACTTGATGAGTTAGTACTGGGATGGTAGGAGAGGGACTCGGCGAGTCTATGCCATGACTCGGCGAATCCAGTCAACTGGAAGTTGACTTTGACCAGGGGTAGGTCAGTCGTTTGACCTAAGGGTATTTATGAGTGACTAATCTATGTTTATGGATTTATAGCCGAAGGATTACCGGTGCAGCAGTCTGACGTCTAGCAAGCAGACTTTCAGCAACTACTTTTCGAGGTGAGTTACCTTCTAGTAGCGGTGGGTCTAAGTCCACAATGTCCGCCCACCAGTAGGAGTTGTAGGTTAGATGATTGTCTTTGTGATGTCATCTAGGTTTGCTACTACCTGATATGTTATATGCTGGCATGATATATTATATGTGATAGTGGTAGAGTTTGGTTGTTAGGAGCGAAGGGTAGGTCGGACACCCCAGATATTTCTGACAGTATGTGTTGTTATATTTATATGCTGGCATGATGTGTATTAGGTGATAGCGGTAGTAGGAGGGGAATAGTCCCCGAGAATCGGTTGTGAGGACCGATGGGTAGGTCAGCACCCCAGATTGGCTTGACACGGGTAGGTCGGCACCCCAAAATGGCCGTACCGGGTAAGTCGGGCACCCCAGAACCGCCCGAAAGTATGAATGCTATGTGGATGTATGGTATGTGGTACGTTGGGGGAACCACTAAGCTTTGTGCTTACAGTTTATAGTTTTGGTTTCAGATACCTCTTCAGCCAAGGGGAAGGAGCTGGCGTGGTAGCGGCATATCACACACATACTCTTGTTTTTCCGCATAATGGATTTTCCGGGATGTACTCTAACATATTATTATGATGTGGCTGGTTTTCAGACATGAAGCATTACTATGAAACTTATATATCGAAGTTTTTATGAATTGACCTACTTAAAAATGAAATTTTTGGCCTGTATTTTTGGGATGTTACAGTAAACACATATCCACTTGTAGATCTGGAATCTTTTATGTTAGATATCCAATTTGCATAAGTGTATCCTTCAATAACTATTGGATGTCTACCATAATGTAGTCTATATTCTCGCTTATATCTCACATACCTTAGCAGCCTAGTAATACTCTTCTAGTGTTCAAAACTGGGTTTACTAGTATATCTACGTAGTCTACTCACAACATATGCTAAGTCAGGTATGGTACAACTCATTAGATACATCAGACTGCCAATAATTCTTGAATATTGCACTTGATTAACACTATCACCATTATTTTTACGTAGATGTTGACTTGTGTCAATTGGAGCTCTAGCCATGCTAGTATCTCCTTTAGCAATTTTTTTTCAAGAATCTTATCCACATAGTGTGTTTGACTTAAAATCAAACCACTTTGGGTTCTTGTGATATTGACTCAGGGAATCACATCCACTAAACCCATATCTTTCATGTCGAACCTGGATTTCAACATATCCTTCATGGATCTTATCATCTTGTCATCACTACCAATGATAAGCATATATGTAACGCTTGATTCATGTATCATTTATTTCTCTAACATTTTAGGCTTTGGACTGGGACTTGACGAGTTTGGAAGCTTCAACTCGTCGAGTAGGAATCATTATGGACACGGGATAAAGGGTCCACTCGACGAGTTGGCCCCAACTCGACGAGTAGGCATTGGAAAGGAAAACTCTAATTTTATGGGTTTTGCACCCTATATAAAGAACTTATGGCTCATTTGTGGCCTCCCTTATCGTCTTTACAGCCCAGAGAAACCCTAATTCGATCCTTGTACCTTCTTGAGGGTGTGTGAGAGATTTGGAGAGTGATTTTGGTGTGGTTGTGATGGAATTTGGAGCTTGAAGAGATTGGAGCAAAGGGAGAGGCTGTAGATCCGACATCTACTATGTGTTAGCAACCATTTGGAGGTAAAAAGTCTTTACCTTGGCTTTCCCTTTCTTAGATATTCCCTTATGCAAGACTACAGTCATTTCTAGTGCAAAATGGAATCACTATCAGTTTGAGCTTGTCATGAGGACATGGTCTCACATCTGGACTCCTCATGGCCTCTTTGGATGTAAAGTTGCGACCTTTATTAGGTCATGGGCCTCCCTCATGCCCTAAACCCCTTATTAAGCTTCACATGAATGTTTTAACCCCTTGGATGCCATGCATGGACATAAAGTTAGCAACTTTACGTGGTATCTTAACCCTAGGGGACTGGATCTGTAGTTTGGTGCCTTGGATTCGACTGGAAAGGACTGACTATGAAAAGGATGAAGGAACTCAATGAGTTGCTTAGCCAACTCAATGAGTTGAGTCGGGTTTCTTGCTTTCTGGATTCTAAGTAAACTCAGCGAGTGATGAGACAAATCAATGAGTTAGTTAGGGTTTTTCCCGGTTTTCTGGGTTCTGAAGGAATTCGATGAGTTGGGTCAACATTGACTATTGACCTTGACTTTTGACATTGATTTTGATCATGGTTGACCAAGTTTGACTTTAAGGGTAACTTTGATATTTCGGGATTATAACGAAGTTGGTCACGTGTTGGTTGTAGGCAGTTGAGTTCGAAGCTGCAAGTTGGGATTTAATCGTATCAGTTCATCACTTATTGAGAGGTGAGTCTCCTCACCATACCAATGGGTAGAAGGCACCAAGGCTGGCCCATTACTTGCTAGGTGTTGTGTTAGTTGATTATGTAGTATGTGGTATGCTAGTTGTTATTATGATACTTGCATGGAAGACCTCGCGGGGTTCCTAGGGCACGTAGGTGTAAGACCTTGAAGGGTTTCCGCGACATCCTAGTTAAAAGACCTCGAGGGTTTCCCGAGGCATTTAGGTGTAAGACCTTGGAGGGTTTCCACGGCATCCTAGGTAAAGACCTCGGGGGGGGGGGGGGGGGGGTTCCCGAGGAATTAGGGTATAAGACCCTGGAGGGTTTCCAGGGCATCCTTAGTCAAGACCTCGGGGGGTTCCGAGGCATTGGGCTAAAACCATGTGGGGTTCCCATGGCACCCAGAGTAAGATCCTGGAGGGTCTCCAAGGCATCCTTATATGTTTATATGCATGGCTTATGTGGTTTGTGTAGCTGATATAGCTAATATGGATTATATGATTATGTAGATTGTGTGGGGTATGCTCTGGGGAACTCACTAAGCATTAGCTTACAGTTTGTTGGTTGTTTCAGGTACTTCAGAGCCTAAGGGAAAGGGCCCGACGTGATGGCGCGACATTCACTCTCCGACGTTTTATTTGGGGACACTATGATATTATGAATAAAAAATTTGATGTTATGGATTTTGAAAACAATTGTGTTTGGGATTTTATATTTTATGGAAATGATTTCGTTACTTAAAAATGAAAAATTTTATTGAAATTTTGGGATGTTACAATATGATCAACATATAAACACAAGATGACATAACCATGAGTGGTTTTTTCACATAGATACACTTAAACACACTCATTGATTCTAGATCCACTTTCCATCATGACTTAATCAAACTTTTGATGCCATTGTTTTGGAAGTTGTTTTAATCTATATAGAGACGTAACAAGTTTACAATCCTTGTTCTCCTGTCCTGAGGCAATGAATCCCTCAGGTTGCTCCATATAAATTTCTTCTTCCAACTCCCCATTTAGGAAAGCAGTTTTCACATCCATTTGATGAACTTACAAGTTTCTAATAGATGTAATGGAAAGAACTAATCTAATGGTTGTTAACCGTGTTACCGACGAATACGTATCTAAGTAATCTAGACCTTCCTTTTGTCTATAACCTTTGATTACTAGTCTTGCCTTGTATTTATCAATACCGCCATCCGGTTTCATCTTGCTACCTGGAGGTAGATCCACTAGTTCCCACGTATGATTTTTTAAGATAGATTCTACCTCATTTTTTATGGATTTTTTCCATTAAGGTCCCTCAGAAGAAGTAATCGCCTCTTGTTCGGTTTTAGGTTCACTTTCCATCACATAGCTGTAAAAATCTTCACCAAATGATTTTTCAATTCTAGCCCTCTTACTTCTTCTGAGTTCTATCTCTTCTTCCTCAGATTGAGCTTGTTCTTCCTCTTGAACAACTTCACTGTTTGGTAAAGATGGGCTTTCAACCTCCTTGTTCAAACAAGGAAATACTTCTTCAAAGAATGACGCATTCCTTGATTCCATTATGGTATTCTTGTGTATTTTAGGACTCTTAGAATCAAGCTTGATAAAACAATAAGCATTACTACTTTGTGCATACCTAATGAATACATAATCCACTGTTTCAGGACCTAATTGTACCTTAGGCGGTGGTACAACAACTTTAGCTAGGCATCCCCACACTCGTAAGTACTTATACGATGGCTTTCTTCCCATCCAAAGTTCATATGGTGTTTCATTCTTTTCTTTGTGAGGTATCTTATTTAGAAGATAGTTAGCCGACAAAATAGCTTCCCCCCACATTGATTGGTTTACACCCGAACTAATTATCATGGCGTTAATCATTTATTTCAAGGCACGATTCTTTCTTTTAGCAATTCCATTGGATTGAGGTGAATAGGGTGATGTGAATTCATGACGAATTCCATTTTTCGCGCATAATTCAACATAAGGAGAAATAAATTATCCACCCCTATCACTTCTAAATACTTTAATTCTCTGGTTGAGTTGATTCTCAACTTCATTTTTGTACAAGATAAACTCGTCTATTGCTTCATATTTAATCTTAAGTAAATATATGTAACAATATTTCGTTCTATCATCGATGAATGTAATGAAGTATTTGTTCCCACCTTGAGTGAGAATTGACTTTAAATCACACACATCAATGTGAATTAAATCAAGAGATTCAATGTTTCTTTTGATTGTTTGGAAAGATAATCCAGTTTGTTTGGCTTCAACACATGTGGAGAACTTGTTATTTGAGCCAATAATAAGTTTTGGTATGTAGTCTAGTTTAATTAATCGTGTAATATAATTGTAATTTATATGTCCTAAGACACCATGCCATACATTTGAATACTCGGGAAAATAAGCAGAACTAGAACTTGCTTTATTCATTTTGTTTATCACCATTACATTCAATTTGAACATGCCATTCAAGGCATATCCTTTCCCTACAAACATACCATTCTTGGACAAAACAAACTTTTCCGACTCAAACACAAGCTTAAAACCAAACTGATTCCACAAACCACCCGACACTAGATTCTTACGAAGTTCAGGAACACACAAAACATCCTTAAGTTTCACATCTTTCCCTAAAGTCATTTTTAGAATGACATCACCAACACTTTTGATATCCGCGACAATTGCATTTCCCATGTAGATCTTTTCACCATCTTTAACTTCCTTTTGTAGGTGTTGAAAACACTCTTATCATGACACACATGACGAGTATCCCCCTTTTCAATCTACCACTCCTTTGAATTTGTATTCATGAGATTCACCTCAGAGACCATAGCTGTGAGATCAGTTATCATGGCCACCAACTCTATGTTATCATTCACCATGTTTGCTTGACGATTTTCCCGCTTAGGTTGTGGGCACTCTGAAGTCTATTGACCCGGTTGGCCAAAATTGTAGCACTTGAACTTCTTCTTGAAATTTTCTGCCTTCAGGACTAAGTTTTTGCACCTTGCTTTCCCTTTGTGAGGTCTCTTGCCTTTGCCCTTTGAAATTTGACCAACTTCCACCATATGAACCTTAGAAGATTCAACTTCACTACCTTTCTTCAAAGCCATTCGATTGTCTTCTTCAATGCGAAGACGCACCACCAGTTCCTCTACAAACATCTCCTTTTGCTTATGCTTAAGGTAGTTTTGAAGTCTATCTAATTGGGAGGAAGCTTTTCTAACATTGATGTAACGTGGAAAGACTCATTAAGGTCCATCCCTTCTGCATTGTTATCATGTATAATGACCTGAAGGTCTTGGACTTGACTCATAACATATTTTGAGTCAACCATTTTTTATTCCAAGAACTTAGCAATAACGTGCTTCTTGGTACCAACATCTTCTGTCTTATACTTCCTTTCCAAAGACTCCCATAGTTCCTTAGCAGTTGCAATTTCACAATAGACATTATAAAGTGCACCAGTTAGCCTATTTAACACATAGTTGCGGCACAAAAATTCTGAGTGCTTCCATGCATCCACTACATTCACAGATTGTGCATTAGCCTTCCCCTCAACAATTACAGGAGTAGTTTCTGTTAGGAACCGAGCCAAGTTCAAAGTGTTCAAGTAGAATAGCATCTTCTGCTGCCACCTCTTGAAGTTCAGACCATAAAATTTTTCAGGTCACTCAGCATGATTAGCCATGATGTTTGAAACCGGTGCATTTGGGTTCACAGCAGGGGTACCGGCAGCAGCAGGAGTTCCATTCATTCTGAAAGAACCACAATCACAGTTAAATTGATTACAAGAAAATCGACACACAATCGATTTACAATAAGAAGAACCGAAACGAAAGAAACGAAAGATTTAGAAAAAAGGAAATTTTGTTTAAGACTGTTAGTGTAGGACTTCATTTTTCTTCTTTGTATATAATCCTGTAATAAAAAGGTTAGTAGTAAACGTAATTGTTAAGGATCGAGTTGGACTTGATTCCCTTAAACAGATTCGTCGTCTGTTCCTAGGGTACAACAACCTTAACAATGTGTACTACTGGATATATCCACTTGCCTTAAAGAATCGTCGGAAGTAGGTGTACAGAGAAGGACAAGGGAGAAGAGTATTTTCATTCGTATGTTGAATAAGAGAGTGGAGATCTCCTTTTATAGTTGAACATGTAACAAAAACAAATTAATTCGTGATAAGAAATTGATTGAGGCATTAAATGCCAATAAACGCCATTAAATATGTAATTCATGCAACTGTTACAAAATTCAAACTATAGACCAAAATTGTCAAGTTTAGCAAAAATGAGAGTTGCACGAGCCTGAGTTTTCGGAGCTGCATTCGTGTCTACAGGTCGCGGCCATGAACAAGTTCAGTTATTTTGGTCTACCAAATCCAAGATTTGCACCCCCCCTGCGTGCGGGTAGGTTATGAAGTAAAACTATAGACATAAAGCTTGCAAGCTTTATGTGTATAATGGTGTCATTCATGCATTAAGTCAACCATCAAGTCCCTTTTTAAGCTTAAGAGATTCATTTTGTCATATATGGACGTAAAGTTGGGAACTTTTCGTAATAATCCAACTCAAGGAGGTCAGATATGTGTTTGGGAAGCTTTGTCTTAATGGATTAAGTGAACATCAAGTTTGGGATAGATAGGGTGAGTATGTTGGGCATACAAGAAGGTATGCATAACGTACAACCCTCCAAGCGAGTACGCTGTGTGTACGTGCCTGTGCGCCCTGTGTACTCGGTTTATTGGACTTTGAGTGTTGGGCATCGGTTTGGGCTACCTTTTGGGCTTAGTTGTTTGGGGTTTTGTTGGACATGCTGGGAATATGTGTTTTGGATTAGGGAAAGTTAATAGGATTTAGGGTAAGCACCATGTAAGGGTTTGGGCCAAATTTGGAAAATTAGGCCATAAGTGGGCTTTGGATGATTATTGGTTTGAGTACCTTTATGATGAGGAGTTTGGGTCTTAGTCTTGGACCAAACTAGGCGAGGGGTAAAATAGTCTTTTTACCCCATATATGGATTATTGGATCCGGTTTGGAACCTAATTGTTAATTGGTTGTTAATTGTTTGATAGCGCGAGGATTCTTGCAAATCAGTAGTCAGAGATTTATTTATGGGTTCAACTATCGGGGTGAGTCTTCTTACTATATTCATGGGTCGAAGGCACTAATGTCAGCCCATTATTGGTTATGTGGAATGTTAGTTGTCTCTGTGATGCTTGCATGAAAGACCATGGGGGTAGCCCATTGCACTTGGATATCATGCCATAGGGGAGTCTATGACATTCCAGGTAAAGACCATGAGGGGAACCCATGGCACTTGGATACCAGACCATGAGGGGATCCCATGTGTAACACCCCGAATCTTAGGTATATACTTTTTAATTTTATGTTTTCATTTTGAAAGATCGACTCGACGAGTTGGATGCCCTAACTCGTTGAGTAAGAACGGATTTGGCCGTGTAACTTAAGTGACCAACTCAAAGATTCGGAGGACATGACTCGACGAGTTGGAGCTGGAGGATGAAACCCTAATTTTTGGGGTTTTTCACCCTATTTAAAGGGTCATTAGCCTCCCTTACAGCCCCCTTTGAGCTCAAAAACCCTAAATCGCGTTTTCTCTACATATTTGTGTGTTGATAAGCTTGGAAGGAAGATCTTGTTGCAAGGAGCTTGAAGATCAAGAAGTTTGAGGCAAGGAACGGTTGTGGATCTGAAGTTTATTCCAGTTTAGCATCATTTGAAGGTATCAAGTCATTACCTTGATCTCCTTCTAACTAGATCTTTCTATATTTGAGTTTTGGGGCCATTTTAGCATGTTGGTGTTTCATTTCGGGTGTTGAACCCAGATTTGAAGTTGCAACTTCAGATCTAGGCTCCTCTTGGTCCTTATAATCATAAAGTTTCAGCCCTTAGCATGATAGTACCTTTCCCTTACCTAGAACCTCTTTTTTAGCTTTATTTGGGCCATTATCACCTTGCGTGTACGTAAAGTTTACAACTTTACATAGGAAGTATGCCTTAGGAGCTTAGATCTGCATTTTGGAGCTTTAGGGTGGCTTGAAAATCATTTGAATGGAGAAAGGACTGAAGGGACTTGACGAGTTGCATGGTCAACTCGGCGAGTCCAATGAAGATTAGCCTTGAGGGTTTTTGCATGAACTCGGTGAGTCAGCAAGACGACTCGAAGAGTTAGTTAGGGTTTTCTCGACGAGTCAAAACCCTAATTTCGTCCACCCCCTTAATCCACAAGATCCACAACCTAAAATCCAATTATCTTATAATTGCAATTCTAGTCCCCCAAGTTCAATTAATCTCTTTTAATCACATAATTAATTTCTTAATTAATTCTTGATCAATATTAATTAAGTAATATAATTTATCTTTTAATATATTATTCTTATAATATATTAATAAACCATAATAACCTCTTTTTCCATTAATCATCCAGTCAAGTTGCTTTGGTGAAGGCAACCCAAAAGGACCATTCTACAACCGGGTCAAGTACATACCAAATATAGTTATGGACTTAGACACTAATCCAACAGTCTCTCACTTGGATAAGTCTAATAACTAGAAATGCAAGTACGACTTCAAAATCCGATTAGCAATCATAGCTCTCAAAAGCCGTTGTCGAACTCTGAATCGTCCTTTAGACTAGGGATCGTATAGTCCTCCGTTCTCAAGATATCGTGCAGACATTTACATGGAACATAGTCATACTTATTATCTAACAGTTTGTTTCTCAATCTCTGATTTCTCTGACATAGAACTTAATTAAACACATCAATTCAAACCTAACCGGGCCCGACACATAAGTCAAACAAAATCATCGAGGGGCCCAAATATTTCTTTTACCCTCTTAGGATAAAAGGAACAGATACTTCGACTTATATGCATTTACTATTCACTCATCAAATCATGCACAACAATGCGTTTTATAACATCAAGTTACTGATGCGTTTATAAATTATCAATGCACAACCAACTTGCAAACAATAAACTATATATCTAGGTTTAAAGACTATATGATATTATCGTCTTGCGATCACTCGTGATAAATTCCATGAAGTGATGCCAGCAAGCGTGGGTTTAATCCAATGCTCAAATCTTATTTCATAAGTATTCATGAACATTGAAGCAAACTTTTGCTATGTCTAATATACTTTAGACAGTCTACAAACCAATTCATGACAATCTTCTTTCATATCTACTTCCACCATATGAACGACTATGGACTGTTCGAATAATCTTATTATTCAGGAAGTCAAAACATGAAAAGTGAAACAATAGGTAGATAATTAACATAAGACAGTAACTTTACTTAAAAATAATACTCCTTTATTTAATCATCAAATGTGAATTACAATTTATCTATTACACGTTTCGAAACTATCTAATCTAAACTAATATCGTCCTTCAGCCCAATGCTCTTAGCGTGCAACAATTGCTTAACCCTACTCAGTCCCTTCACAAGAGGATCTGATGGGTTATCTTCTAACGATACCCTCTTCACTACGAGGAGTCCCTCTTCTACCCGACGTCTGATGAAGTGGTATTTCCTTTCGATCTGCATGGATCTACCATGATCCCTTGGTTCCTTGGGCAAGGCAACCGCACCTTCATTATCACAGAAAATTTCCATAGGCTCCTTTATGGCTGGAAAAACTCCAAGCTCTCTGATGAAGTTCTTCAACCATATTGCATCCTTCAACGCTTCGCGCACTGCTATGTACTCTTATTCGCACGTTGAATCAGCTACGGTTTCTTGCGTGAAACTTTTCCAGGTCACCGCTCCTCCATTCAGGGTAAAGACCCGGCCTGACTGAGATCGATAATTATCTCGGTCTGTCTGAAAGCTAGCATCACTATACCCTCGCACCCTTAACTCCCCACCAAGGATAAGAAACCATTCCTTGGTCCTCCGAAGGTACTTAAGAATATTCTTGACTGCGGTCCAATAAGCTCAACCATGGTTCCCTTGATATCTGCTGACCATGCTCAAAGCGAAGGCCACGTCAGGGCAAGTACAAGTCATAGCATACATGATCGAGCCAACTACAGAAGCGTAAGGTACTCGACTCATTTCTGCTATCTTGGCCTCGGTACTCGGGCTTTGAGTCTTACTCAACTTGGTATTGCTTTGATCGGTAACTCTCATTTCTTGGAATTCTCCATACTAAAACACTTTAGTTCATAGTCCAAGTAAGTATTCTGACTAAGTCCTATTAGTATTTTACTCCTATTTCTCACTATCCGTATTCCCAGAATATAGGCAACCTCTCCGAGGTCCTTCATAGCGAAACACTTCCCAAGCCACGAATTAACGTCTTGCATGGTCGGGATGTCGTTTCCTATGAGTAGTATGTCATCGACATACAATATGAGGAAGCTAACTATACTCCCACTATCTTTGACATATACACATGACTCATCCTTGCTTTGCAGGAAGCCAAACTCTTTGACTTTCTCACTGAAACAAAGATTCCATCTGCGAGATGCTTGTTTCAATCCATAAATGGATTTCTCAAGCTTACACACTCTATTAGGATGCTTTGCATCGATAAAATCCTCTGGTTGACTCATGTAAACATCCTCAGCCAACTCCCCATTAAGGAAAGCAGTTTTGACATCCATTTGCCATATTTCATAGTCATGAAATGCAGCAATGGCTAGCATCACCCTACTAGACTTTATCTTCGCAACCGGTGAGAAGGTCTCATCATAGTCAACTCCGGGAGTTTGAGTAAACCTCTTTGCAACCAACTGTTCCTTATAAGTGTGTACTTCCCCATATAACACAGGTGGACCACTAACTCTACTAGAACGTCTAAGAGGTAAGGACTCGTCAGTTGGTTCAACAGGAGTTTCCTCCTCAGGTTGAGCACCAGTGTTTGAGGTTCCTTCATCATTCGATTCTTGAAGCTCTTCAAGATCGATTTACCTCCCACTGTCTCCTTGGCTTATGAGTTCTCGCTCTCGTAAAACCCCTTTCCTCGCAATGAATAAAACATTGTCACTCGGTCTATAGAAGAGATATCCAAATGACTTATGTGGATAGCCGACGAAAATAAATCGCTCACTACGAGGTTCGAGCTTGTCATGAGTCTCTCGTCTTATGAAAGCCTCGCAACCCCAAACCTTGATATGCTCCAATGAGGGAGGTTTCCCTGTCCACATCTCGTGAGGTGTTTTGGCAACCTTCTTTGTAGGGACTAGGTTAAGGATATGTGCGGCAGTCTCTAAGGCATACCCCCAGAATGAGATAGGTTACGAACCACGACTCATCATGGAATGAACCATGTTGAGTAAGGATCGATTATGCCTCTTAGCTACACTATTCAACTGTGGTGTCCTAGGTGGCGTCAATTGTGAAACTATTCTGCATTCCTTGAGGTAGTTGTGGAATTCATGACTAAGGTACTCTCCACCTCGATTAGATTGAAGCATCTTGATTTTCTTGCCCAAATGATTCTCCACTTCTTGCTTAAACTCTTAGAATTTTTCAAAGGTTTCTGACTTGTGCTTGATTAAGTAGATATACCCATACCTGCTATAATCATCGGTGAAAGTCATATAGAAGCGGCTCGCATCCCTTGTGGTGGATCTAAAGGGCCCACACACATCGGTGTGTATGAGATCCAATAAATCCTCACCCCTTTCACAAGTACCAGTGAAGGGTGACTTGGTCATCTTTCCAAGTAAACAAGATTCGCACACGTCATCGTCCCCAAGGTCGAATGACTCCAACACTCCATCCTTTTGGAGTTGGGCTATGCGTTTCTTGTTGATATGTCCAAGATGACAATGCCACAAGCATGTTGTGTCCAAACTATTGGAAGAGTCAATATGCAACACATCATTTCCTAAGTTGTCTACAACCATCACAGTTTCATATATTCCATTATAAGGCAATGCTGCAAAATAGAAAACACCATTGAGGAAAGCATTAATATAACCCTTTTCATTGTCAAACGAAAATCTAAATCCTTGTTTATATAAACCATGAAAAGAAATGATGTTTCTTGCCATTTCTGGCGAATAGCAAAAATTATTTAACTCTAGTCGTAGCCCACTACTAAACACTAAAGAGTAAAATCCAATCTTGGTGACAGGTGACGATCTTCTGTTCCCCATGATTAGGTTTATCTTCCCATGCTCCACATCCCTATTTCTTCTTAGGCCCTACAAATCAGAACGAATGTGAAAACCACATCCTGTATCAAGAACCCAAGAAATAGCATGCGATGAGTTATTAGATTGAATAGTATAAATACCTACGAAGGACGACTTGATCTCCCATCCTTGATATCTTGCAGATATTTCAGGCAGCTTCGTTTCCAATTCCACTTCTCATGGCAGTAGTAGCACTCTGCATCCTTCGGGTTGGAGTTGGGTGTAGCGGGACAAGCCTTGGTTCCACTCGAAGAGGTGTCATCATGGGACTTTCCCTTATGGTGGCTCTTAGAAGGAGCCTTCCTCTTCTTACCCTTCCCCTGCCCAATAGCCAAGATGGGGGTAGCAGTAGGAGTTGATGCAACAGATTTGTCTTTGAGGTTGCTTTCAGTAGTCCTCAACAAGCCTTGAAGCTTGCTTAAAGTGACATCCTCCTTGTTAACGTGGTAGGTCATGTGGAACTGGCTGAAACAAGGTGGCAAGGAGTGAAGAATGATATCAATCGCTAAATCCTCATTGAAGTTAACATTTAACTTTAGCAGGCGGTCGACATATCTCTGCATTTTCTGCACATGGGCTGTGACAGACTCTCCGTCCTTCATCTTGGTCGTGATCATCGAAGTGATGATCTCGTACCTCTCATGCCTGGCACTTTGGTGGTAACTGTCTAGTAAATCCTGGTGCATCTCATAGGGATAGTAGTCCTCGTAGGACTTTTGGAGTTCTGCAGTCATAGTCGCAAGCACGATGCAATGAACTTTAGTAGCATCTCACTCTTGGGTCTCAAAGGCAACGATCTCCTCGGGAGTAGCAGTGTTGACATTCACCTCCTTCAGCTCCTTGTCGAGGACAAACTCTTTGTCCTTGTATCGGGTGACCATCTGAATGTTACGGATCCAGTCATTAAAATTGGACCCATCGAAGATTACATTCCCACACAAATTCATGAGTGAGAATGAGCCAGAAGAGTTTGAGCCGGAAGCATTGTTGTTCAAGTTAGACATCTAGAAAAGAAAATAGACAAAGTTTGATTAGATAAGAATCCCCAATTAAACACCCAAATGAGAAATTAGGGCTAGGATCCAACAACATTATTCACAATTTAGAAGAGGGATGCCGTAATCTAAACAACAAATAATTTGAAGGTAAGTGAATGAAGATTCACTAATTTCCACAATGAAAGACAAAAGCAATTTAAGTTTTAACTGTGTTGAAACTCCTAGATCTTATGAGATTCTTTGATGTCACACCCCAAAACCGGAACGACGGAAACGTTCTGGGGTGGATGACGTCATGTCAAGTATCACAACACATGCATTATAGTAATCAAAGTACAACAACCATTGCATTAATAGTAATAGTTTTACATGGTTTACATTACAATATATCACAGTAATACAAGTAATAATATAGGTACAACTTGGTACTAAACTGTCTTTGTCAAAAGCTCCGGGGATGTACCTGTCTAATGATGACCTGAGAATACAAGTTATTTGAAAAGCGGGTATCAGCATTTTTACAAATGCTGGTGAGTTCATAAGTATTTAGTGTCATTTTATTCAAATAACTTTAACAAAAGTGGTAGTTCTAGAGTATCCATTAAGTTAGAGTCCTTTCCATAAAATCCTATATTTTCTTTAATAAAAGCAGTCTTCTACCAAGACTGGACAGAGTTATGTGGTAAAAACTAATTTTCCCTTAATCACTATCATTATCAAGATACATAATTTGATTATTTAAAGAAAGCAAGAGAAATCAGGGAAATAACATATGCCTCAGCAGTGAAGACTCCTGACTAAGGCAAAAGGAATCATAGACTCCAGGAGAGTATCGAACAAATGAAACGCCTGGCTCAGTCTAACCAAGGAAGACACAGACCCCAGACGGTACCAAATGAAAGGTACAGCTAGCAAGGTCTAAAAACAGAGAATACAGACCCCAGACAGTATCAAATGAAAGATACAGCTAGTGAGGTCTATAACAGGGAATACATACCGCATACAGTATCAAATGTACGATACAGCTAGCAAGGTCTAAAAACAATGTGACTCTGAGAGTGGGTTTTCAACATACAGTGTAAAATATAGTGTGAAATATTGTTACCTTAAGGCCATGAATTATAAGGTAACCTGGGATACTCGTAACCATACTAACCGACACTAGAGTACCTAACGCCCTGCAAGCGTCTATAAAATGTGACATTTGTCACCCCTTGGCTTGGTAGGCCGTGGACTGTAGCTAGCAGTCAGGGTGCGGGGGTGTCAATCTCGTATAGATCTATACACACAATGTCCGCTCTCCCTACAGGAGACTCTGGTTACCAACTAGACGACGGAGAAGGCCGTGTCCCGAAGATGCATGCCAAATAGTGGGTAGTGGGTTTCCAATATAAGTGTTGAACTAGAGGTAGAGAATCATAACTGAACTGACTAATGTAAACCTATATGTCTATGCTTGCATACATAATATATAACTAATGAATCAACGACCTTCGGATGGCCATCCGATCCCACAAGACCATATCTCAACGAAGAAAAGGAAATAGGGCGGACAAGCCTTCCTAAGTCCTTAAATCATTATTTATATGCATCTATACAAGCACATGCATACATCTAACTACGTCTGAGTGTGTAACAAGTGGAAACGTATCGTGAAGTATAACCGAATCATGATGTATAAACGTACAGTGTGGAATAACCAGATCGTGAAGTATAAGCGTACAGTGTGGAATAACCGAATCGCGATGTATAAATGAAAAGTGTGGTATAACCAGATTGTGATGTATAAACGAACAGTGTGGAATAACCGGATCGTGATGTATAAATGAACAATGTGGAATAACCGGATCGTGATGTATAAACGAACAGTGTGGAATAACCGGATCGTGAAGTATAAGCGTTAACAGGTATAAGTGTGTTACAAAGTGGAAACGTTATCAAGTAGGAGTTTAAACTAAGTAAAAGCGAAGCAATGGTATCTAACAAGAGTATAAGACATGAAAGAGAGCTTTGATGAAAACCTTGGAAAAACCTTTATACTTAAGAAAATCACAACTTGGTGTTCTTTGGTAAAATAAGTTTGAAAACCTTTAGAAATTCTTTGGAAACCTTTCATAAAGCAGTTTAAAATGAACTGTGGTAAAACAGTATAAGTAAGAGTTTTGAACAAGTGAAAACATTTCAGAAAACATTTATAGTATCCTACTCGGTAAAACAGTTTATAGTGTGGTAAATCCTTGTGCATTCGGGTTATCAATCACATGTGATTGATATGATAACTGGCATGTTTAACTTGTATTCCCCCTATAAAACATGTAAAAACATTTAAAAGGTTCATTCAGGGGTATGAACTCAGCTGGTGTAAGTGGATCCGACGAAGGTGCCGGTGTTGGATTTTGAGCATTCTAACACTCCTATGGTGTACATGCAACCCTATAAACCTTGGATCTATGTTGTCTCTATCATACATGCAAATAAGAACTTTCCAAGGCTTTAATCCTAACTAGCATATTATGAAGTTCTTAAACTACAAAGTACTAGTTAGATGACATACCTTTTGATGTAGCTTGATGTCTTCAAGCTTTAAGAGCTTAGCCCCAATAGTGTGGAAGCCTCAAATGGAATCACAAATCACCAAAACACCTTGGAAGACTTTAGAGAATATGGATACTTGGTTCTCTCTAGTGAAATTGGCTAGCCCTTCTTAGTGTACCACACTAGTGCCAATTTCACCAACCAAGGACATCTTTATATAGTGTGGAGGATTAGGGTTAAACCCTAATACCCATGACCTTTCATTTCCTAGGATCCATGGGTTAAACACTCCATGGACTATCCATGAAAGCTTAGCCCAACCAAAATGAACTTGGCCCATTGCATATATATAAGAGTCCATATTTAATTAGTTCCTTTTGATCATTTAATTAATTATAAATTAATTCTTGATCAATACTAATTAAATAATATGATTCCATATTAATATATTAGAACTTATAATATATTAATATTAATCATAAACATACTATTCTCAAAAGATTATCCATATAAATTGTGTCGGTGAAGTGCAACCCAAATGGACCATGCCGGGTCGGGTCAAGTACATACCAAATATAGTTATGGACTTAGACATTAATCCAATAGTCTCCCACTTGGATAAGTCTAAAACTATTATTGCGTATGACTTCAAACCTAACTGGCAATCGTAGCTCTTAAAGCCGCTGTCGAACTCAGATCTTGTCAACGAACTTGTCCATTAGATAAGGGATCATATATTCCTCCATTCTAGATATCATATGGACTGAGACATGGATTATAATCATTCTCTTTGTCCATTTGTTGTTTCCCGATTTCCGATTTATGACGACTGACTAATTGAACAAATCAAATCAGTCCTGGCCCGGCCGAGCACTTCCATTTGTCATCATCAAATCATCGAGGGGCCCACATATATCGCTTTTATCCCGAAGGTAAAAGGAATGGATAAACTTCGAATCATATGGCTTGTTCTACTAATTGTTGAATCATACACAAAGGCACGTTTTATAGCACCGAGTTACCAAATGCATTTTCGTGCAATCAATGTACAACCAACTCATAGTAACAACTCATATCTCTAGGTGTGAAGAATATAAGATATTATCGTCTCATGATCACTCGTGATAAAATCCATGAAGTGGTTCCAATGAGCGCGAGTTGAATCCAATACTCAGAACTTATGAGCACTCATGAGTGTTGTAGCCGTTTGTCCAACACCTTAGACCTCTACAAGCCAACCCATGACAGTCTTAATTCATATCTACCTCCAACATATGACCGACTATGGATGGTTTGAATAACTTAGTCATTCCTGAAGAATAACCCAGTTTATTCGGGAAGTCAAAACATGCAAAGTGAAAAACAATAATAATTGAATCCAATATGGTATCAAAACCTATGAACATAAATAAAACACCTTTTATTTATCACCATATGATTACACATTATTCATTGTATACTGTTTCAGCTATCAACTTTATTCTTGAATTTAAAACAATAGTTGTCCCATGCTCCAAGCATGTACACTATGTTTTCTAAACACTAGTCATGCCATACACCAAGTATGCATACTATGTTTGTCTATGATCTTTACTTTGTGAACTAGATCCATTGAACATGACTTTAATGATTCTCTTTTCACACTCCCAAATCCTTACTACAAATACACGAATTCCAAATTCATGTCATTTACTGAAATCTGTTGGATTCTAAACTTATATGCATTGAACCTCTTGTAATGATTATGCACAAAGTCAGAAGGACTTGAAAACAACCATTACAGACCATTCCAAAGGAGATCAGCTCCTTGGGAACATCCTTCTTGCATTTAGTTTCCTAATCTTAAACAGGTTGAAAATTCTAACTTTGAAACATTTCCAGATTCCATTTTGACTATCACTTCTGAACAAGAGTTGCCTCCTTACAGATTATGTCAATATGGTCCTTCCAGAATTATCACTATACTTCCAACTGTCCTTGAGCAACCAATCTTTGGTAAACCTTAGATTGTCCCCAACAATTTTTTAATCCTTTTAGTCATATCCAGTTCTAAACCTTTTCCCTTCTTAATGCCCCAGGCATTTGGAAAATTTTAGAAAGGATAAATATAGCACATGTAATCGATCCTATATCCGAAGCATATGGGAATCGATTCATGATGTCTCACATAAAGACTAAACCAGTCTTTTGCTATAACATTTCCATTTCAATTTGCCAAGTTCTCATAATTCAGATTATGAAAAGGGATGTTGTAATCATAATCGAATTTTAGAACGCAAATAATGGACTCATATACAAAATTTCCTTATGTTGATCCATTCCAACATGAAATTCATATATATCCTTGACTTTATCAAAATCATACACCTTCCCTTAGATAGCACACTTGTGTGTCTAAACAATTATGAAGAGGGATGCCGTAATCATAATGGTTAGACCTTTTTGCCACTTCTCACAAGTCCAGGTTAGTGGGCCGGTAAACCACACACGCTCCACTAACGACTTTGAGAATGCAAATATCACAATTGCTATCTAGCTAAAATCTACTTAGTGAAAGTGTTTCCTCACCATCATTTTCATGAATCGGAGAGAAACCTTATGACACTTAGATTTAATGGTGTATGTGTTCTTATCCATGTGAATTGTCAAAACCATAGTCGCAAGACAAGGATAATGACAAATCCAAACTCATATGGACTGAACTCAATCTTAACTTCTTGCCACCTGGCAGCTCAAGGGCCTGCCATTGCTTCCAAGTTGTTGTGCAACAAATTGAGAATTCTAAGAAATCATATGCAAAGCCAACTTTAACTGGAATGGGCACAGAATATGTCAACACGATAGGTTATAAACCTCAAGTCGTGTGCTAGTGAAGAACTTCAGGTTTGATTCTTGATTAGTTCTTGAGACTTTCAAGACCTTTAACACTCCCACTGTCCTCTTGACATATAAGACTCCCTTGTCAAACATCCAAGAGATAGTGAGGATTCTAATCAAGACAAACACTTCACACAATTGGCCTTAGTTGGTCTTTGTTTTATCCAAAACATCACAACTTACCAATTTCAAATGTACAAGAGTAGAAAACTTTTACTCTTACATTTAACAAGTGTTTTAAACCTTCTTTAAGACATGTCACTCAACTTACAATTTTAGAGTATAACTCTAAGAATTGTTTTTGGACCGAAGTATGAATCTTCTTCTTGATTTAACCACTTCAACAATTCAAGTTCCTCTTCTTAGCTATAAGATGGCTCTTAGAGGATGAATTGTGATAAGGTCTCTAAATCATTAAGATGATCACAAAACTGATACGAAAGTACTCTCTCCCATCTTTTCAGATTTGAGAAACTTTTATCCTTCTGCCTAATTTGATTCTTCTTATTCGCTCTGCCATACATTGGAACCTTTTCCAATGTCTCAGAATTACACTTAAGCTTGTAAGTATAATCATATTTATTGAGCTTTAGTAAACTATGACGAATAGTCTTATTAATCTTTTGTGGTGGACTTAATCAGTGCACAAGACTGTGTACTTGATCCCTTAGTCCTTATCTTGACTCACACATCCATGTGAACAAGTAGTTAGTCTTAATTTTCCAATGCTCGAAAGTTCTCATTCATCATGCTATACAACTTGCATGATTCCAAGTTCCGGTCCAATTGAAACTTGGGTGATGAGAATCTTTCCTTATTTGGTAAATTTAGACATTACCACAAATGAAAGAATCAATTTCATATTTCCACACTTGCTATTAATGGAATCTTATAAGCAACAGTTTTTCCTCAAATGCCATTGTAAGGATATTTTAAAATAAATAAAATCAAAAATTTTCTTTTATTTTAAAACTATGCGGAAAAACTTATCCTTACAATCCATATGAAAACTTGTTGTTTTCTATTCCTAAGCAATATCTCATAACTCTTAAGAAGTAGCTCAAGAATCCGATCTTCAAACTATGCAATAGAAATCCATCTACGCCATCAGATTCAGAATATTCTTTCTTTAAGTTTCTTCACTTTTCATTGATTCTTAAAACATCACCATGTGACCCAGTCACATCATGTATCAAGAATCTTAGAATAGAAACTTAGCAGAGTTAGATAGTGGACTTTACCTGAAGTAGAGTCAAACGTATTGACTTTAACATCCTTAGGTAAATTTGGCAGCTTCGCAATCAATGCCCCTTTCTTTGGCAATATAAACATATGGACCCTTTGATAATGGTACACGGGACTATCACGGACTTAGCTTTTCTCTTTACTGATAAGTTAAAAACTAACTTGAAGATCGATTAGATCTTAAACAGGTAAAATAAAGAGCAAACAGCAAGAACACGAAAACAGTAAACAACTCAAGAATGGGTTGAACAATGTCGAATGATTATAAACAATCCTCAGAAGAGCTCGATGAAGAACTACAACTGTAGAGGATTAAAAGGTTTACAAGAACGATAAAGAAATCTGCGAAGCTATCGTAATTTTGTAAATCGTATTCTAGATCGTTAACCTAATATGCATGCAAGCATATTATTATATAGTAAACCCTACATGCTCACGGTTGGACAGGCCCAAACCGGAGTGCAAAACTGGACTATAAACCGAGCCCAATGACGCAATAAAAAATAATTCCTACGCTACCCAACAATCTCCCCCTTTGCGTCAATTGGAGCGAGATCATTACTTCTTGCTTGGGCCAGCAGCAGCAGGAACCTTCTTCTTTACAGTCTGAAACAGACGAGAGATAAGAGCAAGTATCGTCTGTCTGAATCGGATGTACCACTGAATCATATCGTTGAAGTATTTGATATCATCCGCTGTATTCTCTTTACACTGATGGATGATCTCCAGCACATGCTCTAGACAAGCAGTGGTATAAAGATGTTTATCCGCTAAGGCAAAGAGACATTTCTGTCCTTCAGCCCTAGTGAACATGACCGAATTACGCCTTGGGTCAATCTTTCCCATCTTCATCTGGTTGAGATCACTGGCCGAGCCAACAGGAGAGATCTTCGGTTTCTTCTTGAAGACAGTAGCAATCTCCTGATCCATCAGTGCTACCTCCATGATATAGCACACCAACATCCTTTTGAGACGGTCTATGATCGGACCATATTCAGCTTCATTCGTCAAGAGGATGTTGTGCAGAACGATCCAGTCATGGGGGTTGAGGTTCGATAGATCTGCTAAAGATATGAGATATTCGGTTCTTGCAGACCCTCGAATCACCCTGAACCGAACGTTGATGAATCTACCTTCGGTATATGGCTTCAAAACCAGAACGTTGACGATCTTCTGAGCGCTCCATGTTTGATACTGTGGCTGAGCGGCCTTCAGATAGAACTCGATCAATTCCCGATCAACCTCCGGATGAGGATGAGGGACTTCAAAAACGTTGGCGAAGGCGTGGAAGATAAATGCCATTCGGGTTAAGGGCATGTCGAACTGCGAGTCGACAATATTGTAGCAATCGAAGGAGATCACCGGTTCGAGCCATAGGATGCTCGGAGTATCGATAGCCTTCTTAATCATTCTCTCTCAAGTCCAAGCAGGGAAAAGTGTCTTCCTGCTCTCGAGGAGATCGTGGGCTTCTTTCTTCTTGCGTTCAACTTCTTCAGCTTCTCGCGCCACATGAATGTTGTCATTATCAACATTGCGACTATTTTTGCGTTTCAGCAAGTCAGCAATGGTTTCTTGATCATCTTCATCTTCTTTCTCAGCTATCTTCTTTCCTTTATCCTTCACACCCGAACCCGAAGTTTGAACAGTAGGAGGAGGTTCGGTTGTGTGAGCAGCTTTTGAGGAAGGAGGTGGTTTCGATCCGGACTTCACTTCTCCCCCTTGTTTCGGAGTGGACACGAAACTAGGTAGCCCTTCTATTTTACTGAGGAGGTCCAGGGCAAGAGCAAGTTTTTCAGCAAGGGTTCGCCTCACCGAATGGTTGAGAATCGGATCATGTGCTTCCAGGATGTTGGATAGGGCAGAGTGTACATCCGAAACACATGTCTTGATAACCTCCCGTTCGGATCGAAGAGCGTCAATTTGTTGCTGAGAGTTGGAAAGCTAAGCGCTCTTGACCTTGAGGGCGGTGGTTTTGCTTGCAAGGACGTCCATGGAGGCACGAAGGGCCGAGTTGTCGTCACTAATTGATTGGCGAAGGGTAGCGAACGACTTCAACTCCGTGGAGACGAACGTGGCCAATTGATGAACGATTGGTTCCAACGTTGTCTTAGTGGCATCGACACTCTCCTGTAAGGACTTTAACAGGGAAGAGGCGTCAGAGAATAGTTTATCGACTTTTTCGGTCGCAGCCTCACAAGCTTTTGTCGAGGCGTCAATGGCAGCAGTGGCGGAAGCGACGGAATCATGCTGAGCCCTGGAGAAGGCATCAACGATCTTCTGAAGAGCAGCTTCAGAGAGAGAGAGAGGATTGAGAATTGGAGGATGAAGCAATAAGCAGGTCAACCTTCTCATGCAGCTCCTTAAGATGCTTCTTTGTTACTAGAGCTTCCTCATCATCGTCGCTTTGGACCTGAAACGGATTGTAGTAGACCGAATCGAAGGTCATATTTTCCCCTCCAAGGAAAGGGTTATCTCCGTCAGAGGCACGACTAGGAGATGGGGGTGGGGGTGAAGCTGGTGGTGTTGTGGTATGGGTAGGTTTAGGTTGAGTTTGAGTGTGGGTAGGTTCGGGTGGTTGTTGGGTTTCAGTTGTGTTTCTGGTTTCGGTTACTGGTGGTGGTTCAGTTGCATCAGTATGAACCCCCGTATCAGATACGTTGGTTGTAACCTTTGCAGTGGCTGTTGTTGTTGTATTAGTGAAAATGGGTGGTGGTATAGAGAAAGAGGTTTGAGGAATAGTGGTAGTGGGGGTTATGGTGGGAATGGAAGTGGGAACTGTTTGAGTGGGAGAGGGAATTGGTGAGATATGGATTTCCATGTCAGGGGTAGGTGATCTGGGTGGGGTATTGCCTCTTGGAGGGGTTTCGCCTCTTTGAGAGCCGTCCGAATCCGAACTCTCACCTTCCGACTCACCAGAAGAGGAAGCGATAATGAGCTTTCGCTTGGGTTGAGTCTTGCGCCTCTTCTGCTGGGGGGACTGAGCAGGTTTAGTAGCCTTCCTCTTTTTGGGAGAAGGGCCTTTAGCCCCTTTCGCCACTTGCTTTCCTTTTTCTGCCTTTTTGCCTCTTGAAACAGGCTTATCGGCATCATGTATAGACTTGAGCATCTCCTATGTGAGCTCCCTTGGTCCAGACAGCTTGAAATCCTTGATAGTTCGGATGATCCTGCTGTCAGATGGAACATCGCTGTACATGGTCTCCGGGATGGAGTCAATGAAAGAGAACCTCGATGCATCTGAGACGATAATCTTCGTGGTATGGAATGTACCAATCGAAGACATCGATGCACCGGTAGCAGTTGGGACATCGTGCTTATCCATCGCCCATTTAGCAACGATGGTCCAGAACCTGGCATATGACACCTCAAAATGTCGTGAAGAGGAGGATAAACTCTGGATGAGTTGTTGCCAGAGAACCAACCCATAATCGAGATTGACTCCGTTGTAAACCTCGTACATGATGGAGAGAAAGAGCCGACTGGAGCCGTCTGAACCTGAGCTCCGTTCTGAGAGACCCTTGAAGAGGACAGTGAACATACCGTTCCACTGTGGCGGCAAACATGACTTTTTAAACTTCGCGACGGAGGTGAGCACCTCCGTGTACCCCATATTGTAGAACATATTGTAGAGGTGCCCAATCGGAATCGTCTCCGGATTAACCCTAGAAGGGTCAGCAGCAAACCCTAGCAATGAGCCAAATCGTTGCCTGGAAATCGAGGCTTTGTGATCAGCAACCTCGAAGAAGATTCTATCGACTGCTTTGTCATAATGTGCAGTCGCACAGATGTGCGATAATATCTCCATGGGCACTGTTTCCACCTGTGAAAGGGCAGGAGCGATAGGGGAATACTTCAGGCACTCGATGATCGGGAAAATGTAGGAATCGTACGCCTGAGGGGTTAAATCAATCACCAAACACTGTTGAGGGCGAATGGGAAGGATGTAGGAAGTAGCGTGAACTGACGATGATTCTGCCATTGTTGAAGTGGGGAAGAAGGTGATGAACAGTTAGGTTTTCAGGGAATTTTTGCTCTCTTGGAAATTTGGATGCAGTAAAGAGGTAAAAGGGAGATGAGGTCGCCTTTTATAGTGGTTTGCAGGAGAGAGAAAAATCTGTTCAAATCTTCTATCGAAATACGAAAGGTTTTCTCCGGAATTTGACTGATGCGTGACAGTTAAGGAATGCGATGATCACGCATGAGAGATAATGTCAGATTCCTTGTAACACGCCGCCCAACAAGCGCCGTTTCTGAAGAAACCGTTTCAAATCCACACGCGCCTTTATGTGCCAGAGTGGAATCGCTTCAAATTCGCACACGCGTCCACAGTTTCAGTTAAAGAATGGACGTTTCAATTTCGCATGCGTCCCCGATTTACCGCCGTTTGAAATTCAATCCATTAGACTCCCGCCTGAGTCAGCAACCCTTCATCTTATCCTTGTAACGACATCTTTTGAATGATATGCCCACGTGGATTAATTTTGACCACGTCTTTTAATTAACCACCAATTCAGTAAAACAGCCTGTAATTATTAGTACCAGAATTTTGGAAAATCAAAGATTTTCGTGCTAAGGGTGTAAAAAGGAAAGAAATAAAGCTAATCTTTTTAGGAATAAATGTGATGTCAATAATGACACGAAACAAATGATCCCGGGCACGAATCTCTTCCTTCAAAGTCAAGAGAGACCTTAAAGTGTTAGTGTGGTTTCCCGTTGAATAACGATCAAACACTTATTAAGAAGTGTTGAAAGGCTTCTTTTAATTAGGCTCCTTAGGGTGGCTTTAGCTTTGATTCAACAGTTATAATCTTGAAATAAGATAGAAAGTGAACAAAGTACTTGTGAGACCGGTGTAGTCTATTGAACAAGTAGGCATGAAATAATGTTAAAGTGACTGGTAAATAGAAATCTCAAAAAAAAAAATTAAAACTGGATCCCAAGGGAAGAAATGTTATGGTGTGTAACAATTTCATAGGAATCACACAAAAGAAAAACTTGAGATTTCATGAGGATACGTCCGTCAATTCATTAGTGAAAACTTGATCAAATTTATTGTTCACCATCAATTCAGATTTGGTATTTAATTTTGGGTTTCACTCAGCTCGTAGTGGCACGAAACTAAGATCATAAACACAGATTTTGAGTAACCATAAACCTCAGTGGTAATTTCTGATAGTCTCAAGGGTTACATTGATGAAACGAATGTAATGGAGAAAGCAATGGAGATGGTGTGAGAAATCAAATTACCTCTGCTATAAACGAAGGACCAAGCAGAAAACTCTTATCTCATGTGAGAAGAGAGTTAGGTAGCTCTTGATGAGAATAAATGTGATAGCCTAATTGGGAAGACAAGGTTTGTGTATACCAAGTCATTAAGGCTTTTATTCAGAATCTGATGAGACTTTGGTCACATACAGCAACATGCTTCTAGGGACACTTAACTATTCGAACACATTCCCCATAAACGAACGAACACTCATATAAAATGAAAGACTAAAAAGTAAATAAAGAACAAAATATTTTTGGAGTTTTGGATATATATAAAAAAAATTAAAAATAACAAAGTAAAAAAAATAAGACTCAGAAAGAAATTAAAAAGAGTTAAAAAAAACTTTGAAAAATTTGGAACCGAACCCGAGCGTTCGATTGGTTTCGGTTTTGAAAATTTTAGAAACTGAACCCGAGCGTTTGGTTGGTTTCGGTTTTGAAAAATTTTGAAAAACCGAACCCGAGTGTTCGGTTGGTTTCGGTTTTGAAAAAGTTTGGAAAACCGAACCCGAACCTTCGGTAGGTTTCAGTTTTGAAATTTTTTTAGAAACCAAGGAATTTTGACATTCAAATAGGAAATACTTTAGAAAAATAGATAAACAACTTTGTACAAGAAATTTACAACCAAGAAAACTACCTTTGAAATGAGGAGCGAGTGCAGATGATGCAACCGAACCCGAACGTTCGGTCAATTTCGCTTCTTACGTTTGAGATCGAGAGGCAGTTTGTGGTACTGATTCTGATTCCATCATACCTAGCCCTTGTAGAATTTTGTTGAATGAGGCTTCAGGAAGAGCTTTGGTAAAGACATCAGCCAGTTGATCAGTGGTTCTAACAAAGTGTACTTCAACGTTTCCATCTTCCACATGATCTTTGATGAAGTGATACCTTAGTGCTATGTGTTTGGTTTTGGAGTGTTGCACTGGGTTATGACAGATCCTAATTGCACTTTCAGAGTCGCAATATAGTGGGATCTTTTTCATATTGAGTCCATAGTCTCTGAGTTGACTCTGGATCCAAATCACTTGAGAGGTGCAGGATGCAGCTGCAATGTATTCAGCTTCTACAGTGGACAAAGACACGCACGTTTGTTTCTTTGACTGCCAGCTAACCAACTTCCCGTCAAGGAATTGGCAGCCACCAGTTGTGCTTTTTCTGTCGAGTCGACAACCTCCAAGGTCTGCATCTGAATAGGCTTGAACGAAGAAGCCTGAGTTGGAAGGATACCATAGACCTAGAGAGGTGGTTCGCTTGAGATAGCGTAGAATGTTCTTCACTGCAAGCATGTGAGGTTCGCGTGGATTTGCCTGAAATCGAGCACAGTAACAAACAGAAAACATTATGTCAGGCCTGCTAGCAGTGAGATACATCAGTGAGCCTATCATCTGTCGATAAAGCGTAATATCAACAGCCGGTTTGTCCAGGGATGGGGTGAGCTTGGTGCCGAACGCCATTGGAACTTTGACTTTGGAATCTCCCATCATGCCAAACTTTGCTAGGAGAGTCTTCGTGTAAGCTTCCTAATTGATAAAGATGCCTTCGGGTCCCTGTCTAATATTTAAACCAAGGAAAAAGTTAATAGGACCCATTGAGCTGATTTCAAATTTAGTCTCCATCAGCTTTATGAATTCAGCTGTTAGGCTAGGATTCGTTGAGCCAAAGATGATATCATCGACATAAATTTGAACGATCATAAGGTGGTTACCTTCCTTCTTGCGAAAGAAGGTTGGGTCAACCGAACCTTGTTTGAATTTGGACATCTTTAAGAATTTAGTCAGTGTTTCATACCAGGCTCTCGGAGCTTGTTTCATTCCATACACGGCTTTATCCAAAATATAACAATGATTAGGATACCTTTCATTTACGAAGCCAGGAGGTTGCTCCACATACACAGTTTCTTCGAGTTCACCATTGAGAAATGCACACTTGACGTCCATTTGGTAAACCTCAAAGTTTTTGTGGGCGGCATAGGCTAGAAATATTCTTACAGATTCCATCCTAGCTACAGGAGCGAACGTCTCTTCATAATCAATCCCTTCTTCCTGACAATATCCCTTCACGACCAGACGAGCTTTGTTTCGAATTACGTTTCCTTCCTTGTCCATTTTGTTCCTAAAGACCCATTTAAGACCAACAACCGAGGCATCTGGAGGAGTTGGAATAAGACGCCAGACTTTGTTCCTCTCGAATTCGTTCAGTTCATCTTGCATGGATTGAACCCAATCGGAGTGATCAAGAGCAGTATTGACTGTCTTTGGTTCAACTTTTGATACGAATGAGTTAAACATGTAGAATTCGACTTTTGAAAACAAAGAAGTCTGTTTTGCTTTGAGTTGCGATCGAGTCAGAACTTTTTCAGATACATCACCAACAACTTGAGAGACAGGATGATCTCTGGTCCATTTGGTGAGAGGTGGGTAGTTTGGATCAAAGGTTGGATCTAATTCAGCATTTATCATTTCTTCTGGTTCGGACTGGCTTTCATAGTCGTAAGACATATCAGCATGCTCCCCCTTGATAGATGAGCTTTCAGGAATGTTTTGAGCTTCAGAGGTTTCTTGAGGTGTGGAGCTTTCGGGCGTTGATGCACCTTCGGATGGTGTGGCACTTTCGGTTGGTGAAGTGCTTTCGGTTGGCAAAGTGCTTGGCTCCCCCTCAACTTGTGAGGTCGGCTGAGTTGACGATGGTTGATCCTCCCCCTCGACTGAAGCATTATGTGGTGGAGGTTCGTCAGAACTTGATTCTCCTTCATTCATTCTTCTTGCAGCGTCTTCAACAACTTGCTTCATGTGATCTACCTTGTTGTCTGCTGCGCCTGCTTCTGATAGAGTGGCTTTCTCTGGTTCATCAAAGAGCTCCATGAACTTCTCGAATAGATTAGCGATCGAGACTGTGACTTGGCCAGTTTGAGGAAAGATTTCCCCAGCTGTGTCTTCATTGGCCTTTAGCTTTTTGACATATCTATCATCAAAAGTCACGTAGTAAGTCTCTTCGATTTTCCTTGAACGCTTGTTTAATACCCTATACGCCTTAGAAGTGAGAGAATAGCCCAGAAATATCCCTTTGTCGGCTTTGACATCGAACTTGTTTCGGTGTTCTTTGGAATTGAAAATGAAACACCTAGAACCGAACACATTGAAAAACTTCACATTGGGCTTCCTGTTGTTGAGAATCTCATAAGGAGTGAGCATGAATCGCTTGTTGAGATATGACCTGTTCTGTGTAAAACAAGCAGCAGAAATAGCATCAGCCCAAAAATAAAGAGGTAAGGAAGCGAAACTTAGCATGGTTCGGGCGGCTTCACACAAAGATCGGTTTCGTCTTTCGACAATCCCGTTTTGTTGAGGAGTATAGGGAGCTGAGAAGTTGTGACTAATTCCCTTTTCCGCCAGGAATTCTTCGAATTCTCTATTTTTGAACTCCAGACCATTGTCGCTCCTGATGTTGCGAACGACCTTTTTCAGCTGTACCTCAATCTGCTTGATGAACACCTTTAGCTTAGGAGTCGCTTCAGATTTAAGCTTCAGAAAAAACACCCATGTAAAATGCGAAAAGTCATCAACAATAACAAGAATATACTTGCTACCACCGATGCTTTCGATAGATGAAGGACCACACAAATCAATATGAAGTAATTCAAGTGGTTCAACAACTTTAGTGTTTATTATAGATGGGTGACTTTGACGACTCTGCTTCCCCATTTCACATGCAGCACACAGATGGTCTCTATCGAATTTGAGCAGTGGAAGACCTCGAACGTGACCTCCAGTGACAAGTTTGTTGATGTCCTTAAAGTTAAGATGAGAGAGCCTTCGGTGCCACAGCCAGCTTTCGTCAGATTGCGCTTTTGATAACAAGCAGATAGCTGGGTTTCCTTTGATGGGTTTGAGGTTTAGAGGAAACATTTCACCTTTACGCTCCGATTTGAGAATCACTCTTTTCGTCTTCTTCTCAATTATTTCAGAACCCTCATCGTCGAACGAGACTTTGAGACCGGTACCTCCAACAAGCTGAGATACACTGATGAGGTTGTGTTGTAGCCCATCCACGTATGCAACCTTCCTTATCGTAAAATCACCGTTAGTAATCATTCCATATCCTTTTATGGTGCCGAAGGAGTTGTTTCCAAACTTGACGTTTCCACCATTTGAAAGAGACCTGTATTCCTTTAGCTCTTCCTTCCTTCCTGTCATGTGACGCGAGCAGCCACTATCAATGTACCATTCTTCGTCAAACTGCTCGTCACTGATAACCTGCAAAAATTAAGCAGATTTAGGAACCCAAAGTTTCTTGGGTCCTCGTGAGCCTTTCACAGGAACAGGAATAGTAAGAGAGATGTCAACAAGATATGTTCGTTTTATTAGTGTTGTTTCATCTTTCTTTTTGATGGTAAAAACTTTAATTTTATTAGGATTTGGTGCTTTCGGTTTTGACTCTGGTTCAGACGCTGAAACCTTCTGTTTTCCCTTTTGTTCTGCTGATGATTGAGATTTTTGAGAAGGAGCAGAATGGGATTTAGAACGAGGTGAAGAAGAGTTGGAAGAATTAGCAGAATTAGATGAGATATAATGAGAGAGCCTAGATTGAGATGACTTCTTGGCTGGAGACTCTAGGTGACCCTTTTGCTTTTGATCATTGGTGGGACCGACCTTAGAGTTTTGATCTCTTTTGATTTCCGAACCGAACCTTTGCTTTCGTTTGGTGTAGTTTTCTGAACCGAACTTCTGCTTTTGGTTGGAGTCATTCTCAGAACCGAACCTTTTCTTTCGGTTGATGTTTTTCTCTGAACTGAACCTCTGCTTTTGGTTGTTGTGTCTCTCTTGCGATTCGATAGGATTTTTCTCAGACTTTAGGTTCTTGTCTTGATGAGAGAAATAAGCATTCTGGGATTGCCAGAACTGTTTTCTTTCAGAGAGATTCTTCCTGTATCTCTGATTCCTTTGACGTTTCTAATTTCTCATTTGCTTCGGTTGATGATGAATATTAGCTTTCGGTTTCGGTTTTTCTATGGCTGGTTCACTCTGAACTGAGGAAGTTTCACTTGAAGTTGTGACTTCTTTTGCTGAAATTCCTTTTTCTTGAGGAATGTCTTTCGTACCGCTTGTGCTTGGCACATCGAAGTTATCAGGTTTATTGAAGGGTTCTGGTACGTATCTCCCTTTGCTTTTCCATGAGGTCCTTTCATACAAACCTACTGTTTCATCAGCATTATCGATTGGAGCTGACCAGAAGAACTCATCGCAGTCATCAGCATTGTCTTCATTTACAATAGCTGTGAGTTCAGCAGTCTGATGTTCGGTTACGCCTGTGACCTTGTATACCTGATTTGGAGTGGTTCTAACCTTTTGATACACTACAGCCTTTTCTGCAAGAATCGGGGACTTTTGTTGGGACAAATGAGCGAACTCCACTGAATTTTCTGAAATTAGATTCTTGTGGTTTTCAGGTTCGCTTTTTACAAATTCTGAGCAGTCAACCGTGTCCTCTACAGAAATTTCACTCAAATTATCGTCCTCATTAAGCTCAGATGCATTTTCAACATCGATTTTATTTTCTGAGCTCAAGTTGGAGTTTAAAGAATCAAATTTTTGTATAGTTTCGGTTCTCAGTTTCACTCTATCATTTTCATCTAAAAGTTTTTAAGCATGTCCTTATGGTCCTTGGATTTAATGAAAGATTCTATTTTGTCCAGTCCATACATATAGGTCGGATTAACGTCCTCAGAAGAAATAACACTCTCACAATTATACGCTTCAGCATCAATTTCATCCTCCTTAAACTCAAGGAAGGGTAAAATCATGCGATGAATCTTTTGTCCTATTTCACAATCCAAATGAAGCTGAGTAATATTAGTGTAAAGACGTTTGGCAATTAAACAAAAAACATTTCGCTGTTTCAACAACTTTAAATTGTCTCTCTGTAAATAAATGTTTTCATCTTTTGTTTTGATTAATTCCGACTCCTTTAGTTCGATCCACATGCGCCGTTCCTCACTCTTCGAAGACACCCTACTTAATTGGTCAGTTAGGTTAGAATTGGTGACTCGAGTTTGAGTTAAACTACTATCTAGATGAGAGATTCTTGAATTAACACTTTTTAGTTCTTTTTCATATGAGCTTTGTGGGACTTTAAATGAGACAAAGATGGATTGTACCTTCTTGATCAGTTCGTCAAGTTCGTTGAACTGCACGCTGAGCGGCTTAGCTGTAAAGCACATATCCTGTTGCTCCTTCGGTTCATTACTCCCACCATCAGGGTTGTATCCCCTCATCTGAGATACGTCGGACACCATCAAGCACCTTCCTCCACTGCTTTCTTCTTTAGCCACACAAGCCTTTCCATGAGAAGGCTTCCTCACTTCATCGTCTTCAGAGTCGGTTGACCAAACTTCCACGCCACCGAACTCGTCATCAGCAACCGAACCCTGCATAATTAGAGCGTTCATAGAAGGGTTAGCGGTAGATTTCTTCTTCCTTATCTCATCAAGCTTTTTCTGCAGCAAAGCTTCCTCATCCTTTTCAGCCATCTTTTTAAGGACACAATCCTTTGCATAGTGGTTCTTTCCACCACAATAGTAACAGCTTACTCCAGAATCACCTTCTGCCTTCGGTTCCTTCTTAGACTCTTCAACCTTCGGTTCATCTTTAACCTTTTTAGAACTATAACTCCCCTGCCAGTTTCGGTTTTTGTTGGAGGGAAATCTCTTATTGATGAACCTCTTGGGGTTAGACACCATCATAGCATAATCCTCAGACGTGAGGTCATAATCTTCCAAGTTGAGGTCTTCGTCTTCCATCACAACTTTACTTTTGCACAGGAGGGCTAACGAACCTAGGCTTAAAACCACATTCTTCTACTGCAACACAATCTTCTCCTGAGATTTGAGAATGCCCACCAGTTTCGCCAAGGAATATGATTTAAATTGCTCGTGGGCTTTAACTATGGACACGACTGCTCTCCATTCTGATCTTAGACCATTTAAGAACGTAACCTTCTGTTCAATAAGCTTCCTTTCGATGTCATGTTTGATCATCTTGCTAAGAAGATGATTGAAGCGATCGAACGTTTGGGTCACGGTTTCTTCAGTTCCTTGCCTGAATTCACCAAACTCAGACAAGAGTAATGTTTGAATGGAATGTTCTAGATCTTCGTCTGTAGAGTACAGTTCACGTAACCTGTCCCATATTTCTTTTGCCGTCGTGCATGAACTTACTAGCCTGAAAGTGTCGGACTGAAGGGCGAATCTGATCAATCTTAACGCCTTGATATTGCACTGAAATTTATCTTTTTCATCTTGCGCAATATCTTTAACATCTTTCAGAAGATCATTATACTCCTTTTGAGTTTTAATAATCCTTGACGTTGCAGAATGAGAAAACGGTCCATTAATGATTGCTTCCCAGATGAGGTATCCATTATCCTCAGATCCTATAACATAATCTTCAAAGTGATGCGCCCAGACTTCATAATCATGGGTGTACAGGATGGGAATCTTTGTTGTTGATCTAATGCTATTCGAAATATTGATGGGATTCGATTGCGACTCGTCCATAATGATCGAATAACCTGTTCAAAGATCAGACTTGTAATAAATCAAATTAGGGCAAAACAATAAATATCGAGATACGTCAATAATGAGATGACGGCTCAATAAATATCAGTAATTGCGGAATAACCCTAATCAAAACCTTTTTCACAGAAAAGAAGTGTATCGATTACACAGCCTCCTTCTCTGATACCAATAGATAAGTTAAAAACTAACTTGAAGATCGATTAGATCTTAAACAGGTAAAATAAAGAGCAAACAGCAAGAACACGAAAACAGTAAACAACTCAAGAATGGATTGAACAATGTCGAATGATTATAAACAATCCTCAGAAGAGCTCGATGAAGAACTACAACTGTAGAGGATTAAAAGGTTTACAAGAACGATAAAGAAATCTGCAAAGCTATCGTAATTCTGTAAATCATATTCTAGATCGTTAACCTAATATGCATGCAAGCATATTATTATATAGTAAACCCTACATGCTCACGGTTGGACAGGCCCAAACCGGAGTGCAAAACTGGACTATAAACCGAGCCCAATGACACAATACAAAATAATTCCTACGCTACCCAACATTTACCATTTGGTCAACCGAGTTGACTATGGTCGATCCCTTTCCATTGGGAAGAGAATGCTTTTCTGGATTTCCTGTGTCACTATTGTCAATGTCCATCAAGTTTTAAGGAAGTTGATCTTAACAAATAGATAAGATCATTAAGGGTCTTGTCATAGTCTATTTCATAGGTGTCCCAAAGGAACTCACTATGTGACTTAGAAAGTCATTGAACCACGAACTTTCTCAAGACTTTGACACCCAACTCTCCCGGCTTGTCAATATGCGACTACATCTCCAAGATGTGATCACACCTAGACCTTGCCTTGCCAATAGGGCTTGAGTGACCTTGAACTTGTGGGTTAGGGAGAATAATTGGAGGAGGTGAAAGAAGTATGATTTCCATGGGAAATCATCTTCATTTAGGAAAGCTTGTTTCAAGAGATTTGGGAAGATCATAAATGTCTAAACTAGACATCTTTTGGGAGATATTCAAGATAGTTGATCTTAAGTCCTTAATATAACACCCAATATGAAATATTAAGGCTAGGACCCAACAAACTATTTTATAACTTAGAAGAGGTATGCCGTAATCCAAGCTATAGAATATTTGAAGGTAGGTGAATGACGATTTACCAATTTCCACCAAGATAAACGAAATGTATTATTAGGTTTTAATTGGTTTTGAAACTTCTAGATCTTTTGAGATTCATTGAACTGTTCAATGGCATGTTTCAATCTCGAGTGTGCCCTTCAGGTTTTGTGACTGGGATGCCGAGGATCACAAAACAAGTTTTGAAGTAACCATGCAAATTACTTGGTACCCTTAAGTGTTTACCCCTCAATCGATGTGTCGGTTAACCACACACGCTCCATCGATACTATGATAAACATTAAGTTACCCTTTGCCTAGCTTGTTAAATACGAGTTAGTGTGCCGGTTAACCACACACGCTCCACTAACCGACTTAAACAAAGTGCAAAGTGTAATATCATGGATTAGCACTTTTTCACATTTTCCTAGGTAACTAATATTGGGTATTATTAAGAGTTTAGTTACTTAGAATTTATCATTAATACTTTTAATGAAGGGAGAATTATAGTCCTGTCAAACCCGTTCGGCTAACGACCCTCCACCAGTCAAGCAAGCGGTGGGTGAGAGTGGACACCCATCAAGTTTCCATTTTATAGGCAACAACCTTATACCCACCTTATAGACCGGCTTCGTGAATGAGGTGTACTAGCAGTAAGACTGACTTTACTCTTATACATATATATATATATATATATATATATATATATATATATATATATTATTAACTTATAATATTATAAAGTATAAGGGTTGAATTTTAACTCTTTAAAACTCTAAGGGCTAACTTGGAATTAAAGTATTCATAAGTGAAAACTTTTCAAATTCCAAAACTTGAGGGAAAGTTTTGAAACTATTCAAAACTAATTAATTCCATAACTTATGTGTTTAAAGTAGTTTTAATCCAAAAACTCTTCAAGTTCCATAACTTGAGGAGAAGTTATGGAAGACTTTAAACTAATAAAAGAATTAACTTTTCTTTATTTTATAACTTATGGAATTAATTAAGGTTACACTTTTTTTTTAAATTTATTATTTAATGAAGAGACTCTTGGTCCTCCATAACTTGAGGACAAATTATGAAGTCATAAACCCATTTAATTAGAACTAGACTCTTCATTTTTGTAACCTTTGCCAACTTTTTATGAGTTTTATGAAACTTAAATGTGACTTTTCATATAACTTGAGGACAAGTTACAAAAACACATTTTAGAATCAACTCTTAGATTAATTTGGATTGAAAACAACTATTTCACTCAACTTTTCTATTAATCTAAGCAACTCATAAGAAGAAGATAATTCAAATCAAATTTTTTTCATGTAATTAGTCTAAACCTTAAACTAATACATGAATCTATTGACAATTATCTTTGAAATTGGATTAGCATGAACATTACCACATCAAAAACAAGTTTATAAGTTCAAAAACATTTTAGGGTAATGTTCCTAGTCCAATTCCAACCAAAAAAAGTCGAATTTATGCTGTCTGGGGGTCCAACTCGTCGAGTGCATGAACCAACTCGGCGAGTTGGATCGATTTGATCAATTTTTAGGCATGGACTCGCCGAGTCTCCTGATGGACTCGCCGAGTCTGATGATCAGACAACAACAATTTCGATTTTTTAAGCAGTTTTGCAACTATAACAAGAAAACGAGCCTTGGCTCTGATACCACTGTTGGGTTTTGAGCATTCTAACACTCCTATGGTGTACATGCAACCCTATAAACCTTGGATCTATGTTTTCTCTATAATACATGCAAATAAGAACTTTCCAAGGCTTTAATATTAACTAGCATATTATGAAGTTCTTAAACTACAAAGTACTAGTTAGATGACATACCTTTTGATGTAGCTTGATGTATTCAAGCTTTAAGAGCTTAGCCCCAATAGTGTGGAAGCCTCAAATGGAATCACAAATCACCAAAACACCTTGGAAGACTTTATAGAATATGGATACTTGGTTCTCTCTAGTGAAATTGGCTAGCCCTTCTTAGTGTACCACACTAGTGCCAATTTCACCAACCAAGGACATCTTTATATAGTGTGGAGGATTAGGGTTAAACCCTAATACCCATGACCTTTCATTTCCTAGGATCCATGGGTTAAACACTCCATGGACTATCCATGAAAGATTAGCCCAACCAAAATGAACTTGGCCCATTCCATATATATAAGAGTCCATATTTAATTAGTTCCTTTTGATCACTTAATTAATTATAAATTAATTCTTGATCAATACTAATTAAATAATATGATTCCATATTAATATATTAGAACTTATAATATATTAATATTAATCATAAACATACTATTCTCAAAAGATTATCCATATAAATTGTGTCGGTGAAGTGCAACCCAAATGGACCATGCCGGGTCGGGTCAAGTACATACCAAATATAGTTATGGACTTAGACATTAATCCAACAGCCGGTTTGGTGCTCGGTGTCAAGTAAAGATTTGGACACACTTAGTGACCTATTTAGCATATGATAACATATGTTCACATACAATTAGTACATTTAATACTAATTTAACAAGTATACGCACTCTAAGGAGAGGAAAACACTTTGGTTAAGTGTTTGGGGTGTCCTGGGTAACATTTAAGGGTGTGAATGGCTTAGGAATGGAGATTACTTTCCAAGAGTAAACTCTCCATATGGTGTTTACGGCCCTGGGACAACTCCCCATGAGTTTACGGCCGTAAACTCATGGCCAGGGGTTCTAGGATGTTTAAAGGCCTTATATTGATCGTGGAATTTTTCTAGGTCCAAATCTAAATTGTATGAATGGATTTAAGGCTTTTAAAGGGACCAAATGGGAGTTTACGGCCCATGAACCACCCCTATGGGAGTTCATGGCCGTGAACTCCTATACCCTTTGTTTTATTTGAAGTTTAAGCCCTTGATTAATCCTAGCATTTTCTAGTGAAGGTATAAGGCCAATTAGGGGGTTTAAACCCTCATTTGGTGAGGTTTGGTGGAGTTTACGGTCTAAGCTTATGCTTGGGCCGTAAACTCTAGATTACCCCTCAAATATGATGTTCTACTTGTCCCAAACTCGATATGGAATTTCCCTAAGTCATATCTCAAGTCCAAACATGCATTGGAAGGTTTTTGGGGCATTTTTGCAAGGATATGAGGTGTTTACGGCCTAAGCATGTGCTTGGGCCATAAACTCTCTTTTATTCCCTAAAACTTTGTGTTTTGTTGTTTAAACACTCCTAGATAAATTCCCTAACTAGTATCCAAGCTCAAATAAGGAAGAATCGAGACTTTTGGCCACTCATTAGGTGTTTACGGCCTAAGGAGGCTCTTAGGCCGTAAACTCCTTTTCCTTGTCCTTTTCATGAGATTTTTTAGATATAATAACAATAATGCATGTTTAGAACAAGTTAGGGTTGAAGGCCTTACGTTTTGGAGGCAGAAATTCACGGTTTTGAGTCGAAAACGAGCTTTATGAGAGAGAGTATAGAGAGACAGAGAGGGTAAAAGGGGTGGAATGAAGTCCATTCCCCCTTATATATGGGTTGGAGTTGGAGCTCAGTGGAAATCTACCCAATACTGTCGTTAAACGGGGCTTTTGGTCGCACTCGATTTAGTGGTCGTAATAAAATTTAACCTTTTTCCCAAAATTAATATGGAAATGTATATTACATGTTTTTATTTATCTTATCACGACGTTAACGACATAAAAATATAAATAAATAAAACATTTATTTATTTGGCAACCTCTAATTAATGAAACTTTTATAAAATGGAATATTCCGTTAGTGGTAACGGGGTAATGTAACGTAATAAACTTTGGGTTGTCACATCATCCCCCCGTTAGAGGGAATTTCGTCCCGAAATTCAGGTCTAGGCAAAGAAGTAAGTATGAATGGTAGAGGCAGGAGGGTACTTCCTATTTGGTTTGTCCTCGTATTCCCAAGTGAACTCTGGTCTGGGTTTGTCATTCCAACAAACCTTCACCTACGGGATGCAGATTCCGTCTCATGTAGTTAGTGGGTTCCGACTGGTGTATTTACGAGGTTAGGGTTCTCAATGGTTTCTATCAAGATGAGCGGGATACGTAGAGTGGCGTTGGGTAAACACATATTAGTCTAAGAAGTGGATCGATTTGGTGTGGAACTTGTGGAATATCCGAAAGTAGTAGTGGTCTGACGAAGGTTGGACCAAATCTCCGTAAAGGATTTCGGATGGCCCAAAGCTCTCAGAAGGGCAGAGCTTTTCAGTACTTAGAACATAGTGTACTTCCATGGCAAGATCATCACTGGCGTGACCGCCATTCCGAAGTTCCTAACGTTCTCTCATACTGGGAGTGTAGTCCTTCAAGTTGGTTCTCAGGAAGCTCGGGTTATCTTTGGTTTCGTGTTTCCTGTCAATTGGCTTTTAGAGGCTTTCTAGATCATCGGATGGGTTGCGTTTCTATGGTATCTGTTTGGTATAGAGTGTCTATCTCAAACTCGTGCAAAATGAACCTACACTAACGAATCTTGAGATACGGAAACCCTCAGGGTCGGGGAGATAGTGTTTCACCAGACGAGTGTTGGACTATCTTGGGAGGTGGTTGTACTATTTCTGCGTGAGATAGTATTCGTGGAACACCTAATAGTCCAATGAATCTCTAAGACTTTGGTTTATTCTAGTGCGGAAAGCGCATGCTCCTGCATAACCCCTTGACTAACACCAAGGCTGGTGTCAAGTCTATAATCTCTTCGAGATCTGGATCATGAGGCTTAACGCAACTACTTTCGCACTTTGATCAAGTATTCTTGGCTGCGGAGGTTATCCTGTGGTTCTCGGTATCCTAGTGTTCACTTCAGAGAATGTAGTCTATCGTCTACAAGGTGACGGTGACTTCCTCCATGCGAGAGGGTGAAGGATCTTAGGCACTACTAGTCTGCAACAGGGTGGACGAAGTGCCTTAGTAGTGCGAGCATCTACTGCAACTACTCTTCCGAAGGTTCTAAGTTTTCTTGGTCTAGGTCAAATCTAGTGAGTATAGGTTCCCATCACTCGGAACTTTAATCTCTTAACTAACTGAGGGTGTTAGCTACTATGTGGGCTTAACTGGTATGACAGCAAATTTCGAATCTGTGGTCATTATAGTAGTTCAACCCGCAGTGGTTCTCTTGACTCCAGCTCTTATTTTATGGAATAGGATGAAGGGCTTTACTATGAGGTTCGTGGTAGAGCTCATACTTGGATTAAACACTAATACTTGGTGTATGCAGGCCGTATATAATTGAGGTCAGCAGGATGTTCAGTTGTGCGACTCCACCCCAGACCCATAACCCAACGAGGAACAAGGAGTAGGGAGGAAGCACATATCTTAAATCTTTTTGATCTCAACTATATACCACCTTTATGCATATACCTGGTTATAGTGGTCAGTCTCGTGAGTTCTATCCTCTGGGTTCACGAACCTGATGCGCGAGGTGCGAAGGGTCTTTCTAGGGAATCTACGAAGTATGCTTCGGATGGTTATTGTCTTCTGGAGTATCCTGCAGTGTCTTTCACTTCGGTTTCCATATGACTAAGAGGGGTTGGTTAACAGCGCGCGGTACCCTTCTCTTGGGTACTTCGGAAGGTTTGAGATAAGAGGGACGACTGAAGGATCGCATTAGGTTTGATTATATGTATTATGTTTAGGTTCAGAAGAACCTTTATTTGCCGAAATGGCTACGGAAAAAGTTCTTTTTACATAGCACTAGGGATGTACACATGGTTGCACTACGTCAAACCATGATCGATGGAGTCGTCGAAGTTGCATACTTCGACATTGTAATGCCTGTGTTTCCGGGCTTGCCATTTGTAGCAATGTAATAGTCTAGGTTAACCTCTGTAACCCGTTTTGAAATAATAAGATTGTGTTATTTGAGTAATATGTGTTTTGTGCTGAATTGCCTAATTATGTGGTTTGATCAATTAAGAATAAAAATAAGCGTCAAAATTTAAGTGTAAAATAAACTTAATATCTTTGAATAATGTTGTAGTAGTTGAAACGAGGTTTCCGAATATATATAGAACGCCCAAATCTGACTTCGTATGAGGAAGTTATGATTTATCGAAGTTTTGGCTTTGCGGTGTGCATCCCGAAATACTCGATTTGAGATCGAGCGGTATTTAGCCGAAGCAATCTAAATGAGAATTGAAGATCTCATTGTTGGTATCAAAGCGATAAAAAGTTAGGCGAGAACGGACGTCAAACGAAGGAGTTATGAATTTATAACGAAGTTTTTCTGTCGCGGCCTATTAAAAATAAATAATAAAAATAATGTCAAAATTAGCCGACAGAGTCTAAACGAAAGTTGTAGGGCGTAGTCTCACCTTCGCGTGGATATAAAGAACGTCGAAAACGGAGTTCGTATGCGAAAGTTATGAATTTCCGAAGTTTATTAAATATTTTGTAATTAAAATTAATCTTTTAGTCCCGCATTATCCGAAGACGAGTCACCGGTCCGATCCGACGTACGCCCCGCGTACTCCGAAGAGTGTCGACATTTCGGATGACGCATGCAGTGACGATTTCAGAAGCAGTACGCGCTGTGTACTGCAGTATGCCCCGCGTACTCCGAGGCTCCAGCCTCCTATAAATAGGAACCGAAGGCAGCCGAGTCTTTTGCCAATTTCCTCTTTTCTCTCTCCCGTTTTGCATCGTTTTGCATGCCAGAAATATCCCGAAGCCCCGGTATTGTTCCTAAGCCCCGAGGCAAGTCCCGAGATCCCGAAGATCCCGAGAAGTGCGGTTCCCGAGCCGAAGCTCTGCCCGCAAGAAGTTCGATTTTTGAAGAGATCTTCCAGATCTGCTGAGGATTACTACTTTTGCAAGTCGTAGTGCTGTCCGATCATCTTCTGATCAAGTGAGTGTGTAGTTACCTTCTTTCAACACATTATTATAAAGTATTATATATAAAATACGTGCTATGTGTATATGTTTTGTTGTTATATGTGTGAATGTATATTCACTCTCTTCTATCTCATAGATCTGAGTTATTCTCTATGAAATATGTGTTATGTGTGTGTGCCTCATCTGTTATGTGGATTATGTGTTGATTAAAGCATGCTATACAGGTTTTCAAAACTATGTATAAAAATGTATATTTTATCTACTAATATGTTGGGTAGAACATGGGTAGATAGTTGGTGTGTAATAAACAGATGAGAGGCCTCGTTGTTGTTTGATTTAGTCATCTAGCGGAGTTTAGATGACGACCACATACTTTTCTAGATAGTCTTGTGGAAACATTAGCAGGTTCGCCACCTGTAGGTGTTAATGAACTTGGGTGTTCATTCGCTGTACTCCATCCCCCTCATGGTTGCCTTATTTGACTTATATTGCTGAGGTACCCCCGAAGCATGTGTTGTTGCCCCGATGAAATATTCTTAGACTAGGTCCCTTATGTTAGTTGTTTTAGGGACATAAAGTGAGAATAACGGGAATGGGTAATTGGGTTATTGTTGGTTGGTGAAAATTAAATATGATTATTTATTGTGGGTTGAAAACCCTATATGCTCACCAGGCTCCCAAGCCTGACCCACTCAGTTTTATTTGCATTACAGGAAGTGGCGCGAGGGCATGAGATGGATGAACCATCAGTTGTTTTGTTTACAAGTCTGTATATGTATATATTTGTTGAATGACTTGTAATGTTATCGTTTATGCTTATTGGTCTGTATCGGAACATGACACCCCGAGTTCTGATTATATAATGAAAAATACATTTCTTTTATGAAATGCTTTGGTAAACATTGTTTTATCATGTTTTGTTTTTGGGAACAAATTTCGCAACTCTTTCAAATCAAAAGGATTTACTCTGAAAATATTTTAAAAGCATAAATGAAAAACAGTCTTTTCTGGCCGAGATTTTCGGGATGTCACAGTTGGTATCAGAGCATTAGTTTAAGCGAACTAGGAATTTGTAGGATTTCTAGACTTAAACTTAGAATGCTAAGTGAAATTTTGAGATGTGTGTCTGTGATATTTTAGACACGAGCACTAGTTTATTTTAGGAAAGTTTCCTAAAATGCTTTATGTGCTAAATGTTATATGTTGCCATATATGATATTATTTGTTCGGATCTATGGTCTGTTGCCGACCGGATCTAGAAACCTTATGTGTGTAGGATTCTAAGCGTGCGTCTACGATATTAGAACTAGCATGTAAACGTTTCAGAGCGATAAGGATGATTTGAATATCTATCGTGATTGAGGATCTAATTTCACCTTATTCGGTGTGTAGATCAAAATGGTGAGAACAAGAAATGGAGTTGGAAATGCTGACGAAAACAGGAATCAACCACCAGTGATTGAGCAAGTACATGTCGTAGCAGCAACACCTGAGCCAATAACCATGGCTGGTGTGCAAATGATGATTCAGACGATGTTGGATCGTCAGATGGATGAAACTAGACGGTTGCTTCAACAGAATCGTGAAGAACTGTCAATTCGTGTGGAGGAGTAAATGAAGGGCACTCGGAAGGTGGAAACTTCAGTGGGTCTATTGGTCAAGCCAACCCACCGATAGTTAGGCAAGATAACCATGATGGAAGGAATGATGGAATGGGATGCAAGTACAAGGACTTTCTAACTTGCAAACCATCAACCTTCAATGGAAAGGAGGATCCGATTGGGGTTATGGATTGGATCTCCGAAATGGAGTTAGCCTTTATGACATGTGGCTGCAGAGGCAAGTTGCAGACTATCTATGCCGTGCGTCAGTTCCGAGGTGGAGCCGTTTGTTGGTGGAACACTCTAGGGAAGACGTTGAGCCCTAATGAGCCACTGCAATTGTCATGGGCAGAGTTCTTGGTGCAGTTCAAGCGCAAGTTCTGCTCGGCTCAAAATTTGTTGGAGTTCGAGAACAAGTTCCTGACATTGACGAAAGGCAGCATGTTAGTTGATGAATACACCAATAACTTCACCGATAAGATGGAGTTTGCCTTGCGTATCGTCCCAGACGAGTTGACAAAGGTGGACCGGTATGCGAAGGGACTCCCATGGGAGTATGCGGTGCAAGTATGTTAGGCACTTACTCTAGAGGCAGCTATTTGGGCTACCAAGTCTGTTGAGAACATGATAAAGGGAAGAACCACCGTCAAGGTTGAGGTTGGTGAGAAAAGGAAGTTTGAGGGAACATCTGGTTCCGGTAAGAAGAGAAAATTTTCGAAATCTGATTCGAAAAAGTTTGGAGGAAAAGGAGGCGAAGCGAAGTGGTGTGATAAGTGTAAGAAAAAGCACTTTGGGAAATGTAGCGAGGATGTGACCTGCTACAAGTGTGGAAAGGTTGGACATTTTGCCAATGAATGTCTGAACAACAAAAGGATGTGTTTTGGTTGTAATGAAGAGGGGCATATTTTGAAAGACTGTCCGAAGAAGAAGGAGGCAGCTAGGCCCAACATTCCACCAAAGCCGAAGGCGAGAGCCTTCCAGATGACACTCGAAGCTGCGAAAGATGAAGCTGATGTCGCTTCAGGTACCTTTCTTGTAAATGAATTACCTGCTCAAATTTTGTTTGATTCTGGAGCCAACTACTCCTTTATTTCGCATGAGTTTGGTAGAAAGCTAGCTTTGCCTATTGATAGACTAGATGATGCTTTATTAGTCGAAGTAGCTAGTGGCAAGTTTGTACCTGTTAGCCATCGTATGAAAGACATTTTAATTGATCTTAATGGGAATAAGTTTCGCGAGGAATTATTGCCTATCGAGCTTAATGGTTTCGACATCGTGTTGGGAATGGATTGGCTTAGCGCCAATGATGCCGAAATTTTGTGCAAGAAGAAGATAGTTAAAGTAAACCCGCCTGGTAAGGATTCATTTATGGTGTATGGGGACAAACGCAGAGTGAATTCTAGAATCATTTCTCTAATGAAAGCCAGAAAGTGTTTGACCAAGGGATGTACATCATATTTAGCATTCGTGATTGATGCTAAGAAGGAAAAGAAGGTGATGCAGAGTATTCCAGTGATGTGTGATTATCCGGAAGTATTTCCCGAAGATCTTCCTGGATTGCCACCTGATAGAAAAGTAGAGTTCAGAATAGACTTGTTACCAGGAACCACGTCAATAGCAAAAGCACCTTATCGATTAGCACCGACGGAGATGAAGGAGCTGATGATGCAACTTCAGGAGTTATTGGACAAAGGTTTCATTAGACCTAGTTCATCGCCCTGGGGAGCTCTGGTGTTGTTTTTGAAGAAGAAAGATGGAAGTATGAGAATGTGCATCGATTACAGAGAGCTGAATAAGGCAACAATAAAGAATAGATATCTGTTGCCGAGGATTGATGACCTATTTGATCAATTGCAAGGTTCGAGCTATTTCTCGAAGATCGATCTAAGGTCAGGATATCATCAGCTGAAAGTAAGAGAGCAAGATATTGAGAAGACTGCATTCAGAACTAGATATAGACACTACGAGTTCTTGGTTATGTCGTTTGGACTAACCAATGCTCTGGCAGCGTTCATGGATTTGATAAATAGGGTTTGTAATCCGTTCCTTGATAAATCCGTGATAGTGTTCATAGACGACATTCTGATTTACTCGAAAAGCCAGGAGGAGCATGGCAGACACTTGCGAGAAGTGTTAGAAGTTTTGAAGCAGGAGAAGTTGTATGCAAAGTTCTCCAAATGTGATTTTTGGATTCGTGAAGTCCAATTCTTGGGTCACGTGGTCAACCAAGAGGGGATAATGGTTGATCCAGCGAAGATCGAAGTTGTGATGAAGTGGGAACAACCGAAAAGTCCCACGGAGATTCGAAGCTTTTTAGGATTAGCCGGATATTACCGCAGGTTTATCCAAGGCTTTTCTTTGATTGCTACTCCATTGACAGCTTTGACCCACAAAGGAGCTACTTATGCTTGGAGTGATAAGCATAAAGAAGCATTCGAGAAGCTAAAGAAGAAGCTATGCGAGGCACCGATACTTTCTTTACCGGATGGAGTTGAAGACTTCGCTGTTTATAGCGATACGTCAGGGGTTGGATTGGGTTGTGTTTTGACCCAAAGAGAAAAGGTGATAGCATATGCGTCTCGACAGCTGAAAGAGCACGAAAAGAACTACCCGACTCATAATTTGGAGTTGGCAGCGGTAGTTTTCGCTCTGAAAATATGGAGGCATTACCTCTATGGCACGAAGTGCAAACTTTTTACTGATCATAAGAGTCTCCAATATCTCTTTAATCAGAAGGAATTGAATATGAGGCAACGACGCTGGCTAGAATTACTTAAAAACTACGACTGTGAGATACTTTACCACCCCGGTAAAGCTAATGTTGTTGCTGATGCTCTCAGTCGGAAGGTCAATCTTGAAAGGAAAAGGCCAAGAGCGTTGAGAATTGAAGTTTTCTCGACAATTGTGGAGAGTATAAAGAAAGCTCAAAGCGAAGCTTCTGAGAAAAATGACCGAAAGGAGGAACGTTTGGGTAAAACGTTGGTGTTTGGTACAAATGGTCATGGACTGAAGGTATTCCAAGATCGTATTTGGGTACCTAAGTCAGGAGGAATTAGGGATCTTCTGATGGAAGAAGCTCACAAGACCATGTACTCAATTCATCCGGGTAGCACTAAAATGTATAGGGACCTGAAACCCTACTACTGGTGGCCGACGATGAAGCTTGATGTTGCAAAGTATGTGGCTGAGTGTGTGACTTGTGCGAGAGTCAAGACACAAAATCAGAAACATTACGTGAGTTTAGAACCATTGCCTGTGCCTATGGGTAAGTGGGAAGACATTGCTATGGTCTTTGTCACTAAACTGCCCAGAACAAAGAATGGTCACGACGTGATTTGGGTGGTCGTTGATCGATTCACTAAGAGTGCGCATTTCATAGCAGCCAAGGAGAAATGGTCTATGGAGAAGCTTGCGAATTCTTATGTGATGGAAATTGTGAGGCTTCACGGTGTTCCGTTAATGATTGTATCAGATCGTGATTTCACATCAAGGTTTTGGAAAAGTCTACAAGAGGAAATGGGTACCAAGTTATGTTTAAGCACAGCTTACCATCCGCAGACTGATGGTCAGAGTGAAAGAACAATACAAACACTTGAAGATATGCTGAGAGCATGTACCTTGGAATTCCTAGGTAATTGGGATGAACATTTACCTTTGGTAGAATTTTGCTATAATAATAGTTTCCACTCGATCATTAAGATGGCACCTTATCAAGCTTTGTATGGACAGAAGTGTCGTACACCGTCTTGTTGGCTTGAGGCTGGGGAAAAGCAGTTTATGGGACCAGAGATGGTTCATCAAACTGCTAAAAAGTTGAAAATAATTAGGGAAATAATGTTAGCAGCTCAATATCGTCAAAAGAGCTATGCTGACAAAAAGCAAAGACCGATGACTTTTGAGATTGGAGATTCGGTTTTGCTTAAAGTCTCGCCGTGGAAGGGACTTATAAGATTTGGTAAAAGGGGAAAGTTGAGTCCAAGGTTTATTGGACCGTTTAAAGTTCTTTAGAGGATTGGGAACCAAGCTTACAAGCTCGAATTACTCGAAGAACTGAATGGAATTCACAACACTTTTCATGTGTGTTATTTGAGGAAGTTCACGGGAGAAGTTCCCGATATAATTCCAATTTCTGAATTGAGAATCGATGAGAACAGAAGGTTGATTGAAGAACCAGAGGAAATTGTTGTCCGAAAGACTAAGAAGTTACGACGCAAAATGGTTGGGTTAGTGCTTGTCTGATGGAAACACACGAATGGGCCGAATCTCACCTGGGAGACGGAGAGTGACATGTTGAGTCGCTATCCGCATTTGTTTGTGATGGGATTAAAACAACTTTTAATCTATGAAGATCGATTAGATCTTGAACAAGTAAACAAATACGAAACAGTAAAAACGCAATAATAAGAACAAACAGCTTGAATCAAACGTGTCGAATGATTAAATAAAATCCTTAGAAGAGCTCGATTAAGAACATCAACTGTAAAGGATTAGAAGATTACAAGAATGATTACAGAAAAATATAATACTCTTGATCAATCGCTATTTCGATAATCTCTTAAATCTTAACCTAATATGCATGCAAGCATTAAACTTATATACAATACATAAAAGGCTCTCGGTTGGACAGGCCCAAACCGGAGAATACAAGGCTAAACTGACGAGCCCAAAAGACGCAACATAAAAACTATCTACAGCCCAATAATCTCCCCCTTTGCGTCAATTTGGAGCGAGACCTTCACTTCTTGCTTGGGCCGGCGGCTGAAGCTGGTACCTTCTTCTTTACGATGTTAAACAGACACTTGGTTATGGAAAGGATGGTCTGTCTAAACCGAACGTACCAATTGATCATATCATTGAAGTACTTGATATCATCAGCCGAATTGTCTTTACACTGCTTGATGATGAATAGGATGTGCTCCAAGCAAGTTGTAGTGTAAAGATGTTTGTCAGCTAAAGCGAAGAGACATTTCTGTCCTTCGGCTCTAGTGAACATCACAGAGTTTCGCCTTGGATCTATCTTGCCCATTTGCATTTGATTTAGATCACTGGCCGATCCCACAGGTTTGACTTTCGGTTTCGTCTTAAAAACTGTGGCGACCTCCTGATCCATTAGGGCCACCTCCATGATATAGCATGCCAGCATCCTTTTGACATGGTCTATGATGGGACCAAATTCAGATTCATTTGTCAGCAGGATATTGTACAAGACTATCCAATCATGAGGGTTCAGATTGGGCAGATCCGCCAGGGAGATGGTGTGAGCAGTTCTTGCAGATCCTCGGATGAGCTTGAACTTTACGTTTGTGAATCTCCCCACGGCATAAGGTTTTAGCACCCGAACACTGACGATCTTCTGGGCGCTCCATGTAAGGTATTGAGGGCGAGCGGCCTCCAGGTAGAAGTCAATGAGCTCCCTGTCAAGCTCATCGTTCGGATGCGGGACTTCGAAAATATTAGAGAAGGCGTGGAAGATGAACGCCTTTCGAGTCAGTGGCATATCAAACTGCGAATCGACCGAGTTGTTGCAGTCGAATGATATCACCGGCTCGAGCCATAGTATGCTTGGAGTCTCTATGGCCTCTTTTATCATGCGATCCCTGGTCCAGGCAGGGAAGAACAGCTTTCGGCTCTCAAGGAGATCGTGGGCTTCTTTTTGTTTACGTGCGGCTTCTTCAGCCTCACGTGCCACACGACTGACATCGTCATCAGCATTGCGACTGTTCTTTCTTTTTAACATGTCCGCAATTGTCTCCTTGTCTTCATCTTCATCTTCATCTTCATCTCCTCCCTCTGCAATGTTTTTGCCCTTGTTCTTCACACCCGAACCCGAAGCATGACCAGTTGGGGGTGGTTCGGTTGTGTGAGTCGCTTTTGAGGAAGGAGGTGGTTTCGATCCTTTCTTCTCATCTCCCCCTTGTTTCGGAATGGACACGAAACAGGGTAGGCCTTCAATTTTACTTAAGAGGTCCATGGCCGGAGAGAGTTTCTCAGCGAGGGTACGCCTCACTGAGTGGTTAAGGATGGGGTCGTGTGCTTCCAAGATGTTTGAGAGAGCGGCGTGGACATCCGAAACACACGTTTTTATGACCTCCCTCTCGGATCGAAGAGCTTCCAATTGTTGCTGGGAGTTGGAAAGCTGCGTGCTCTTGACCTTAAGGGCGGTGGTCTTACTCGCCAAGATGTCCATCAGTGAATTTTCAGCCGCAAGATCCTCTTGTAGCTTTGCCAAGCGGGCATCGATGGAGGCACGAAGTGCCGAGTTGTCGTCGCTAAGGTTCTGTCTGAGGGTAGCGAACGAAGATAACTCCGTCTTTACAAACTGGGCCAATTGATGAACAACTGGTTCCAGAGTTGTTTTCGTGGCTTCGGCGCTTTCCTGCATAGACTGCAGCAGGACAGAAGCGTCATTGAATAGTTTATCGACTTTTTCGGTCGCAGCCTCACAGGCTAGGGAGGAGGCGTCTATAGCAGCAGTAGCTGAGGCTACCGAATCATGTTGAGCCCGGGAGAAGGCTTCAACGATCTTCTGAAGGGCAGCTTCAGACAAAGATGACTGCTGGTTTGAAGAGGAGGCGAGAAGTTGATCAACCTTCTCGTTAAGCTCACGAAGATGCTTCCGTGTCACAGGAGCATCATCCTCCTCATCACTCTGAACTTGAAACGGACTATAGTAGACCGAATCAAAGTTCATGTGATCACCACCAAGGTATTGATCACCGCCATCGGAGGCGTCTTCTGGAGATGGAGGTGGTGGAGAAGCTGGGGGTGTTATGGGTTTGGTTGGTTCTGGTTGAGTGGGTGGGGGGTTAGTTTCGGGTGGTGGTTGTGTATGGGTTTGAGGGGGTTCGGTTACTGTAGGGGTTTCGGTAACAGGTGGTGTTTCGGTTGAGGTGGTGAATATGGGTGGAGGTATAGGGATAGAGGTTGGGGGAATGGTGGGGTTTATGGTGGGAATGGAAATAGGTATTGTGGGTGGAGGGCAAGGAATTGGGGATTGATGAAGTTCCATCTCCGGGGTTGGGGACCGAGGGGGTGTGTTGCCTCGTTGAGGAGATTCGTCTCCTTGTGATCCCTCAGAGTCTGAACTCCCACCTTCGGATTCGCCTGAAGAGGAGGGAATGACTAGCTTTCGCTTTTGTTGGGTCTTCCTCCTTTTCGGTTGTGGGGATGAAGCAGCCTTCTGTTGTTTGCGCTTCTTGGGAGAAGGTCCTTTTGGGGCTTTTGATGGTTTCTTCCCTTTCTCTGCCTTTTTACCCCTGGCCACCGGTTTATCGGCATCATGAATCGATCGCAGCATATCCGGTGTCAGTTCCCTCGGACCAGATGGCCCAGACTCCTTGATCGTCCTGATCAGTTGGCTGTCAGATGGCACATTCCCATACATCGACTCCGGGATAGAGCCAATGAAAGAAAACTTTGATGCATCGGATACGATGATCTTCTTGGTATGAAACGTACCAATAGAAGACATCGATGCACCATCGTCTGTTGGAACGTCGAACTTGTCCATGTCCCATCTTGTGATCAAGATCCAGAACCGGGCCAGCGACACCTCGGAGTGTCGGGAAGAGGAAGAGAGGCTCTGAAGCAGCTGTTGCCAGAGGACAAACCCATAATCCAGGTTGATCCCATTGTACACTCCGTACATAATAGAAAGGAAAAGACGACTTGCACCGTCAGATCCTGAGCTCCTCTCTGACAGTCCCTTGAAGAGAACTGTAAATAGGCCATTCCACTGGGGCGGTAGGCATGACTTCTTGAACCTGGCGACGGAGGTGAGAACCTCCGTGTAGCCCATGTTGTAAAACATGCTGTAGAACATCCCTACCGGAATCGTCTCCGGGTGAACTCGTGATGAGTCAGCGGCAAACCCTAACAGGGTGCAGAAACGGGGGCGAGAAATTGAAGTCTTGTGCTCTCCCACTTCAAAGAAAACCCGGTCGACGGCCTTGTCGTAGTAAGCCGTCGCATAGACCTGAGATAGGGCCACCATCGGCACTGTTTCAATTCTCGACAGTGCAGGAGCTAGCTGGGAGTATTTGAGACATTCGATGACCGGCGACATGTAGGGATCATACGCCAGTGGATTCTGATCGATGACTAGGCATTGCTGGGGTCTGATGGGAAGAATCTGAGACGTTGCATGAACAGATGAAGATTCAGCCATTGTTGCAGGTTTGGAGAAGAAGAAGAACGGGAGAGTGTTTGGAAGTATTTTTGCTTTGGGAATTATGGGGGCAGTAAAGAGGTAAAAGGTGGTGTTTGATGGGTTTTTATAGTGGGTGAGGAGAGAGAAAAATCGTTTCAAATCTCTTATGGAAATATGAAACGGGTTTTTGAGTGACTGATTGGTGACAGTTGGGGCGTGCGATGATCACGTAGGAGAGAGAGTGTCAGATTCCTAGGTTTACGCCGCCCAATAAGCACCGGTTCAAAGAAAGGAACCGTTTCCATTTCCACACGCGCCTGTACCTCCAGAGGTATGACGCTTCGATATTGCACACGCGTCCTCAGATGTCAGAAAAAGCGCGGCCGTTTCAAATTCACGCGCCCTCCTTTTTACCGTCGTTTGAATTTCTATCCATTTAACTCCCGCCGCGTCAGCAACATTTTGTCTTTTCCCCTTTTTTAAACAGCTGGTTTCAATTAATGACCCACGTGGCTAATTTTTGGCCACAACTTCATTAGTAACCCTTCAGTAATAAGCCAGCCTGTAAAATAGTTAGTGACGGAATTTTTGAAAATCTAGGATTTTCGTGCAAAGAGTGTAAAAGATAAAGAAATAAAGCAACTCTTTTTAGGATAATCTGTGATGTCAATTATGACACGAAACTGATGATCCCGGGCACGAATCTCTTCCTTCAAGGTCAAGAGAGACCTCAAAGTGTTAGTGTGGAATCCCGTTGAATGACGATCAAACATTTATTAAGAAATGTTGAAAGGCTTCTTTTAATTAGACTAATTAAGGGTGGTTTCGCTTTGATCCAACAATTCAATTCTTGAAATAAGAACAAATGTGAACAAAGTACTTGTGAGACCGGTGTAGTCTGTTGAACAAGTAGGTTGGAGTTGATTTTGTAGTGGCTTGGATTAATATGAAATCTCAGATAAAATTTTAAAACAGGATCCCTTCGGAAGAAATGTTATGGTGTGTGAACAATTTCATTGGAATCACGCAAAAGAAAATTTGAGATTCCATCAAGGTACATTCGTCAATTCATTGGTGAAAACTTGATCAAAATAATTGGTCACCGTCAATTCGTTGGTGTTGAATTTTGGGTTTCACTTAGCTCGTAGTGGCACGAGATTAAGATCATAAACACAGATGTTGTGTAACCATAAACCTCAGTGGTAGTTACTGAGAGTCTCAAGGGTCACAATGATGAAATGAATGTAATGGAGAAGTGTAGTGGGGATGGTGAAAGAAAACATAGTACCTCTGCTGCGAAAAAAGGACCAAGCAGGAGACTCTTAACTCATGTGAGAAGAGTGTGAGGTAGCTCACGATTAGAATAAATGAGTTTGCCTTATTGGGAAGGCAAGGTTTGTATATACTAGGTCATGAAGGCTATTATTCAAAATCTTATGAGGCTTGGGACACATACAGCAGCATGCTTCTAGGGACACTTAAGTAATTTATCAAATATATTCCCATGAACGAATGAGCACACAAAAAAAATTTAAAGAAGATATTTTTGGAGTTTTGAAATTTATAAAAAAGATTAGAGTTAAAAAAAAAAAGATCTAAAAAAAATTTAAGAAAGTTAGAAAAAATACGATTAAAAAGAAACTTGGAAAAAGATTGAAAAACCGAACCCGAACGTTCGGTTAGTTTCGGTTCTAGAAATTTTTGGAAAACCGAACCCGAACCTTCGGTTGGTTTCGGTTCTGCAAAATTTTGGAAAACCGAACCCGAACCTTCGTTTGGTTTCGGTTTCATAGAATTTTGGAAAACCGAACCCGAACCTTCGTTTGGTGTCGGTTCCACAAAATTTTGAAAAACCGAACCCGAACCTTCGGTTGGTTTCGGTTCTGCAAAATTTTGAAAAACCGAACCCGAACCTTCGTTTGGTTTCGGTTTCACAGAATTTTGGAAAACCGAACCCGAACCTTCGTTTGGTTTCGGTTTCACAGAATTTTGGAAAACCGAACCCAAACCTTCGTTTGGTGTCGGTTCCACAAAATTTTGAAAAACCGAACCCGAACCTTCGGTTGGTTCCGGTTTCTGGAAAATTTTGAGAAACTAAGAAATTTAGATATACAAGAAATAAACACTTTTAACATAGAGAAAAACCAAAATAGTACAAGAAATATACAACACAGAAAAACTACCTTTGAAGTGATGAGCGAGTCAGATGATTGAACCGAACCCGAACGTTCGGTTGGTTTCGCTTCTTACGTTTGAGGTTGAGAGGTAGTGTTAGGTACTGACTCTGATTCCATCATTCCTAGCCCTTGCAATATTTTATTGAATGATGCTTCTGGAAGAGCTTTGGTAAAGACGTCAGCCAGTTGATCAGTGGTTCTTACGAAGTGAACTTCGACATTTCCATCTTCCACATGATCTTTGATGAAGTGATACCTCAGTGCTATGTGTTTGGTTTTAGAGTGCTGCACTGGGTTATGACAGATCCTAATTGCACTTTCAGAGTCACAATATAGTGGGATCTTCTTCATATTAAGTCCATAGTCTCGGAGTTGACTCTGGATCCAAATCACTTGTGATGTGCAGGATGCAGCGACAATGTATTCCGCTTCGGCAGTAGACAGCGACACACATGTTTGCTTCTTGGATTGCCAGCTGACCAATTTCCCATCAAGAAATTGACAGCCACCAGTTGTGCTTTTACGGTCGAGTCCACATCCTCCAAGGTCAGCATCAGAATAGGCTTGAACGAAGAAGCCTGAATTGGATGGATACCACAAACCTAAGGAGGTTGTTCGCTTGAGATAGCGCAGGATGTTCTTTACTGCCAGCATGTGAGGTTCTCGTGGGTTAGCCTGAAATCGAGCACAATAACACACAGAAAACATGATATCAGGCCTGCTCGCAGTTAGATACATCAGTGAGCCTATCATTTGACGATAGAGCGTGATGTCGACAGCCGGTTTGTCAAGAGATGGGGTAAGCTTGGTGCCGAATGCCATTGGGACTTTGACTTTTGAGTCTCCCACCATGCCAAACTTCGCTAGGAGAGTCTTTGTGTAAGCTTCCTGATTAATAAAGATGCCTTCGGGTCCCTTTCTTATGTTTAAACCAAGGAAAAAGTTAATAGGACCCATTGAGCTCATTTCAAACTTAGTCTCCATCAACTTTCTGAATTCAGCTGTTAAGCTGGGATTCGTGGAGCCAAAGATGCTGTCATCGACATAAATTTGAACTATCATAAGGTGGTTACCTTCCTTTTTGCGAAAGAAGGTTGGGTCAACCGAACCTTGTTTGAATTTGGACATCTTTAAAAATTTAGTAAGCGTTTCATACCAGGCTCTCGGAGCTTGTTTGAGACCGTACACAGCTTTATCCAGAATATAGCAATGATTTGGATGCTTTTCGTTCACGAACCCAGGAGGTTGCTCCACATACACAGTTTCTTCGAGTTCTCCATTGAGAAATGCACACTTGACGTCCATTTGGAAAACCTCAAAGTTTTTGTGAGCAGCATAGGCTAGAAATATTCTAACAGATTCTAGCCTAGCTACTGGAGCGAACGTTTCTTCGTAATCTATTCCTTCCTCTTGACAGTATCCCTTGACTACCAGACGAGCCTTGTTCCTTATGACATTACCTTCCTTGTCCATTTTGTTTCTAAAAACCCATTTAAGACCAACAACCGAAGCATCTGGAGGAGTTGGAATGAGGCGCCAGACTTTGTTTCTTTCAAACTCGTTCAGTTCGTCTTGCATTGCTTGAACCCAATCAGAGTGATCGAGGGCAGTGTTCACTGTCTTCGGTTCAACTTTTGATACGAATGAGTTAAACATACAAAACTCTACCTTTGAGAATAAGGATGTCTGTTTTGCCTTCAGTTGAGATCGGGTCAAAACCTTCTCAGATACATCACCAACTACTTGAGAGATAGGATGATCTCTGGTCCATTTGGTAAGAGGAGGGTAATTCGGATCGAAGGTTGGATTTAGTTCAGCGTTGATCATCTCTTCGGGCTCAGATTGGCTATCGTCATCAAGTGTCATATCATCATGCTCCCCCTCAAATGATGAGTCTTGAGAAACATGAGGTTCAGAGTTTTGTTGTGGTGCTAGATTTTCAGGCATTGAAGCACCTTCGTTTGGAGGGGCATCTTCGGTTGGAGAGGCACCTTCGGTTGGTGAAGGACCTTCGGTTGAAGTAGTAGAGCTTGGTTCCCCCTGGACTTGTGAGCTAGGCTCCCCCTCAACATGAGAACTTGTCTCCCCTTCGACTGAAGCAGTGTTGGTTGGAGATTCATCAGTGGGCGATTCTCCTTCATGCATTCTTTTTGCAGCATCTTCGACAATTTGCTTCATATGATCAATTTTGTTGTCAGCTGCACCTGCTTCTAAGAGAGAAGCTTTTTCCGGTTCGTCAAAGAGTTCCAGAAAATTCTCGTACAAATTGGCAATCGAGACTGTGACTTGGCCAGTTTGAGGAAAGATTTCCCCGGCAGTGTCATCTATGGCCTGCAGCTTCTTGACATAGTTATCGTCGAAGGTCACATAGTATGTCTCTTCAATCCTTCTTGATCGTTTGTTCAGGACCCTGTACGCCTTGGATGTGAGTGAGTAACCCAGAAAGATTCCCTCGTCAGCTTTGACGTCAAACTTGTTGCGATGTTCTTTAGAGTTAAAGATGAAACACCTTGAGCCAAACACATGGAAAAATTTCACATTGGGTTTTCTGTTATTTATTATCTCATATGGTGTGAGCTTGAATCGCTTATTGAGATAGGACCTGTTTTGTGTATAACAAGCAGCAGAAATGGCGTCAGCCCAAAAATAAAGAGGTAAGGAAGCGAAACTTAACATAGTTCGGGCAGCTTCACACAAGGATCGGTTTCGTCTTTCGCTATTCCGTTCTGTTGTGGTGTGTAGGGAGCTGAGAAATTATGACTAATTCCCTTTTCTGCAAGAAACTCTTCAAACTCCTTGTTCTTGAATTCGAGACCATTGTCGCTCCTGATGTTTCGAACGACCTTCTTGAGCTGGACTTTAATCTGCTTGATAAACACTTTTAGCTTTTGAGTCGCTTCAGATTTGAGCTTTAGAAAGAACACCCATGTAAATCGTGAGAAGTCATCTACGATAACAAGAATATACTTGCTACCACCGATGCTTTCGATAGATGAACGACCACACAAATCGATATGAAGCAATTCGAGTGGTTCAACAACTTTTGTGTTAATTACGGACGGGTGACTTTGACGACTCTGCTTTCCCATTTCGCATGCAGCACACAAATGCTCTCTGTCAAACTTGAGCAATGGAAGACCCCTAACATGACCTCCAGTGACAAGTCGGTTGATATCTTTGAAATTGAGATGAGAGAGTCTTCTGTGCCACAACCATCTTTCGTCGGATTGAGCTTTTGATAGTAGACATATGGCTGGGTTTCCTTTGATGGGTTTCATGTTCAGAGGAAACATTTCACCCTTTCGCTCTGACTTCAGAATCACCTTCTTTGTCTTTTTCTCTATGATTTCAGAACCTTCATCATCGAATGAGACTTTGAGACCTGTACCTCCAACAAGCTGAGATACACTGATAAGGTTGTGTTGAAGTCCTTCCACATAGGCCACCTTCCTTATTGTAAAGTCACCATTCGTTATCATCCCGTATCCCTTTATGGTGTCGAAAGAGTTATTTCCAAACTTGACGTTGCCACCATTTGCAAGAGATCTGTATTCCCTGAGCTCCTCTTTCCTCCCTGTCATGTGACGCGAGCAGCCACTGTCAATGTACCATTCTTCGTCAAACTGCTCGTCACTCATAACCTGCAAAAATTAAGCAGATTTAGGAACCCAAAGTTTCTTGGGTCCATGTGAGCTTTTCATGGGAACGGGAATAGTAAGAGAGATGTCAACTAGATATGTTCTTTTAATTAGAGTTGTTTCATCTTTCTTTTTAATGGTAAAGACTTTTATTTTGTTAGGATTAGGTTTGTTCGCTTTGGACTCAGGTTTAGATTCATCGACCTTCTGCTTTCCTTTCTGTTCGGCTGATGGATGAGGTTTTTGACAACATGTGGGATTAGCTTTAGAGCAAGATGGAGATGAATGAGTGGAAGTAGAAGAACGAGAAGAATTAGAATGAGAGGATTTGGATGGAGATGTCTTCCTGGCTGATGACTCTAGGTGACCCTTTTGCTTTTGATCGTTGGCGGGGCTGACCTTCGAGTCTTGTTCTCTTTTGGCTTTATAGCCGAACCTCTGTGTTCGGTTGGAGTTGTTCTTGGAACCGAACCTTTGGTTTCGGTAGAATTCCTTTTCAAAACCGAGCCCTTGCTTTCGGTTGGTGTTTTCTTGCGAACCGAACCTTGGCTTTCGGTTGGTGTTTTCTTGCGAACCGAACCTTGGCTTTCGGTTGGTGTTCTCTTGCGAACCAAACCTTGGCTTTCGGTTGTTGGAACTGTCAGGCTTTCTTACAGGATTGTTTTCATACTTCAGATTCTTGTCCTTGTGTGAATAGTATGCATTCTGGGAGTGCCAGAATTGTTTCCTTTCAGAAAGGTTTTTCCTGTATCTTTGGTTCCTTTCTATCTTCCTATCCCTCATCTGCTTGGGTTGATGATGAACGTTCGCTTTCGTTTTTGTTGTCACCTTGGCTGGTTCCTTTTGAACTTCAGGAGTTTTTCTTTGAGCCGAGGGAGCAGATGGAATATCTGAAGAAGATTCAGTTTGCCCTGAAGAAGTGGAGGGAGTATCTGATGAAGTTTCACTACGAGCTTTTGGAGTAGAGGGTATGTCTTCTTTTGCTAAACAATCATCCTCTTGAGGAATATCTTTCGTACCACTGGTGCTTGGTTCACTGAAATTATCAGGCTTATTCAATGGTTCAGGGATGTATCTTCCTTTGCTCATCCAGGAGGTTCTTTCAGACAGGCCAACGGTTTCGTTTGCATTATCAATAGGAGCTTCCCAGAAATACTCATCACAGCCATCAGCATTGTCTTCATTAACAATAGCTGTGAGTTCAGCTGTTTGATGTTCGGTTACTCCAGTCACCTTGTATACCTGATTCGGAGTGGTCCTGACCTTTTGATACACAACAGCTTTTTCTACTAGTTTCAGGGACTTTTGTTGGGACAGTCTAGCGAATTCCACAGAATTTTCAGAGATAAGATTTTTGTGGTTTTTAGTTTCGCTTTTAACGAATTCTGAGCAGTCAACCGTATCCTCTACAGAAATTTCACTCATGTTTTCGTCCTCGTTAAGCTCAGATGCATTTTCAACATCTATTTTATTTTCTGAGCTTACGTTGGCGTTTAGGGAGTCAAATTTTTGCATGGTTTCGGTTCTCAGTTTAAGTCGGTCATTTTCGTCCAAAAGGTTTTTGAGCATGTCCTTGTGGTCTTTGGATTTAATGAAGGACTCAATTTTGTCCAGTCCATACATGTAAGTCGGATTGACATCATCAAACGATATCACACTCTCACATTTGTAGGCTTCGGCATCGATTTCATCCTCCTTAAAATCTAGGAAGGGCAAAATCATGCGATGGATCTTTTGGCCTATCTCACAATCCAAGTGAAGTTGAGTAATATTGGAATATAAACGTTTAGCTATTAAACAAAACACATTTCGTTGTTTTAACAATTTCAAATTGTCTCTCTGCAAATAAATGTTTTCGTCTTTAACTTTGACTAATTCCGACTCTTTTAACTCAATCCACATTCGCCGCTCCTCACTCTTCGACGCCACCCTGCTTAATTGATCAGTTAGGTTAGAATTGGTGACTCGAGTTTGAGTTAAGCTACTATCTAAATGAGAAATTCTTGTATTAACATTTTTTAATTCTTTCTCGTATGAGGATGATGGTACTTTAGATGAAATAAAAACAGATTGTACCTTCTTTATCAGTTCATCGAGCTCATTGAACTGCTGGCTGAGTGGTTTGGCCGTAAAGCACATATCCTCCTGCACCTTCGGTCCATTGCTTCCTCCATCGGTATTGTATCCCCTCATTTGAGATACGTCAGTTACCATGAAGCATTTTCCACCACTGCTTTCCTCCTTAGCCATATAAGCCCTTCCATGAGTAGGCTTCCTCACTTCTTCGTCTTCTGAGTCAGTAGACCAAACTTCTGTGCTACCGAACTCATCGTCATTAACCGAACCCTGCACAATAAGAGCATTAACAGAAGGGTTAGCGGTAGACTTCTTCTTTCTCAACTCATCCAATCTCTTCTGCAGCACGGCTTCCTCATCCTTTCCATCGTCTTTTTCAGCCATCTTCTTAAGAACACAGTCCTTAGCATAGTGGTTCTTGCCACCACAATAGAAACAGCTTACTCCGGAATCGCCATCTGCTTTCGATTCCTTCTTGGGCTCCTCAGCTTTCGGTTCATTGTTTGCTTTTTCAGAGCTGTAACTCCCCTGCCAGTTTCGGTTTTTGTTGCTGGGGAATCTCTTCTTTATGAACCTCTTAGGATTGGATACCATCATGGCATAATCCTCAGTTGTAAGGTCATATTCTTCCAAGTCGAGTTCTTCATCCTCCATCACAGCTTTACTTTTAGATAGGAGGGCCAACGAACCAAGACTAGAGACAACATTCTTCTCTTGAACCACAATTTTCTCTTGTGACTTTAGAATACCCACCAGTTTCGCCAAAGAGTAAGATTTAAACTGTTCATGGGCTTTGACTGTGGAAACAACTGCTCTCCATTCAGATCTCAGTCCATTCAAGAAGGTAACCTTTTGTTCGATAAGCTTCCTTTCAATGTCGTGTTTGATCATCTTGCTGAGAAGATGATTGAAGCGATCAAACGTCTGGGTCACTGATTCTTCGGCCCCTTGCCTGAATTCACCAAACTCAGATAGAAGCAAGGTTTGGATGGAATGTTCAAGATCTTCGTCTGTGGAATACAGTTCGCGAAGTCTATCCCATACTTCCTTCGCCGTAGTGCATGAGCTGACTAGTCTGAATGTGTCGGACTGAAGGGCGAATCTGATCAACCTTAGCGCCTTAATATTGCACTGAAATTTGTCTTTTTCATCTTGCGCAATATCCGTCACATCCTTAAGCAGATCGTTGTACTCTTTTTGCGTCTTAATGATTCTGGATGTTGCAGAATGAGAAAACGGTCCATTGATGATGGCTTCCCAGATGAGATAACCATTGTCCTCCGATCCAATCACGTAATCTTCAAAATGATGCGCCCATACTTCATAGTCATGGGTGTATAAGATTGGAATCTTTGTCGTCGAACCGATGCTGTTGGAAATATTAATAGGGTTTGATTGCGTCGCGTCCATTATGATCGTAAAAACCTGTTCAAAGATCAGACTTGTAATAAAGCAGATTAGGGCAAAACAATAAATATTAAGATACGTCAATTAAGATGACGGCTCAATAAATATCAATGATTGCGGAAAAACCCTAATGGAAATCTTTTTCACAGAAAAGATGTGTATCGATTACACAGCCTCCTGCTCTGATACCAATTGATGGGATTAAAACAACTTTTAATCTATGAAGATCGATTAGATCTTGAACAAGTAAACAAATACGAAACAGTAAAAACGCAATAATAAGAACAAACAGCTTGAATCAAACGTGTCGAATGATTAAATAAAATCCTTAGAAGAGCTCGATTAAGAACATCAACTGTAAAGGATTAGAAGATTACAAGAATGATTACAGAAAAATATAATACTCTTGATCAATCGCTATTTCGATAATCTCTTAAATCTTAACCTAATATGCATGCAAGCATTAAACTTATATACAATACATAAAAGGCTCTCGGTTGGACAGGCCCAAACCGGAGAATACAAGGCTAAACTGACGAGCCCAAAAGACGCAACATAAAATCTATCTACAGCCCAACAGTTTGTTGATGTGTGATTCTGGGGACGGAATCATTCTAAGGTGGAGAGAATTGTAACGCCTGTGTTTCCGGGCTTGCCATTTGTAGCAATGTAATAGTCTAGGTTAACCTCTGTAACCCGTTTTGTAATAATAAGATTGTGTTATTTGAGTATTATGTGTTTTGTGCTTAATTGCTTAATTATGTGGTTTGATCAATTAAGAATAAAAATAAACGTCAAAATTTAAGTGTAAAATAAACTTAATATCTTTGAATAATTTTGTAGTAGTTGAAACGAGGTTTCCGAATATATATATATATATATATATATATATATATATATATATATATATATATATATATATATATATATATATATATATATATATATATAGAACGCCCAAATCTGACTTCGTATGATGAAGTTATGATTTATCGAAGTTTCGGCTTTGCGGTGTGCAGCCCGAAATACTCGATTTGAGATCGAGCGGTATTTAGCTGAAGCAATCTAAATGAGAATCGAAGATCTCATTGTTGGTATCGAAGCGATAAAAAGTTAGGCGAGAACGGACGTCAAACGAAGGAGTTATGAATTTATAACGAAGTTTTTCTGTCGCGGCCTATTAAAAATAAATAATGAAAATAAAGTCAAAATTAGCCGACGGAGTCTAAACGAAAGTTGTAGGGCGTAGTCTCACCTTCGCGTGGAAATAAAGAACGTCGAAAACGGAGTTCGTATGCTAAAGTTATGAATTTTCGAAGTTTACTAAATATTTTGTAATTAAAATTAATCTTTTAATCCGGCATTATCCGAAGACGAGTCACCGGTCCGATCCGACGTACGCCCCGCGTACGCGAGTACGCCCTGCGTACTCCGAAGAGTGTCGACATTTCGGATGACGCATGCAGTGACGATTTCAGAAGCAGTACGCGCTGCGTACTGCAGTACGCCCAGCGTACTCCGAGGCTCCAGCCTCCTATAAATAGGAACCGAAGGCAGCCGAGTCTTTTGCCAATTTCCTCTCTTCTCTCTCCTGTTTTGCATCGTTTTGCGTGCCAGAAATATCCCGAAGCCCCGGTATTGTTCCCGAGCCCCGAGGCAAGTCCCGAGATCCCGAAGATCCCGAGAAGTGCGGTTCCCGAGCCGAAGCTCTGCCCGCGAGAAGTTCGATTTTTGAAGAGATCTTCCAGATCTGCTGAGGATTACTACTTTTGCAAGTCGTAGTGCTGTTCGATCATCTTCTGATCAAATGAGTATATAGTTACCTTCTTCCAACACATTATTATAAAGTATTATATATAAAATACGTGCTATGTGTATATGTTTTGTTGTTATATGTGTGAATGTATATTCACTCTCTTCTATCTCATAGATCTGAGTTATTCTCTATGAAATATGTGTTATGTGTGTGTGTGCCTCATCTGTTATGTGAATTATGTGTTGATTAAAGCATGCTATACAGGTTTTCAAAACTATGTATAAAAATGTATATTTTATCTACTAATATGTTGGGTAGAACATGGGTAGATAGTTGGTGTGTAATAAACAGATGAGAGGCCTCGTTGTTGTTTGATTTAGTCATCTAGAGGAGTTTAGATGACGACCACATACTTTTCTAGATAGTCATGTGGAAACATTAGCAGGTTCGCCACCTGTAGGTGTTAATGAACTTGGGTGTTCATTCGCTGTACTCCATCCCCCTCATGGTTGCCTTATTTGACTTATATTGTTGAGGTACCCCCGAAGCATGTGTTGTTGCCCCGATGAAATATTCTTAGACTAGGTCCCTTATGTTAGTTGTTTTAGGGACATAAAGTGAGAATAACGGGAATGGGTAATTGGGTTATTGTTGGTTGGTGAAAATTAAATATGATTATTTATTGTGGGTTGAAAACCCTATATGCTCACCAGGCTCCCAAGCCTGACCCACTCAGTTTTATTTGCATTACAGGAAGTGGCGCGAGGGCATGAGATGGATGAACCATCAGTTGTTTTGTTTACAAGTCTGTATATGTATATATTTGTTGAATGACTTGTAATGTTATCGTTTATGCTTATTGGTCTGTATCGGAACATGACACCCCGATTTTTGATTATATAATGAAAAATACATTTCTTTTATGAAATGCTTTGGTAAACATTGTTTTATCATGCTTTGTTTTTGGGAACAAATTCTGCAACTCTTTCAAATCAAAAGGATTTACTCTAAAAATATTTTAAAAGCATAAATGAAAAACGGTCTTTTCTGGCCGAGATTTTGGGGATGTCACAGACATGACATAAAATGAGGGTCGATAGAGTCATGTGCCGAACAGGCACACAAGTTCTAGGCATCTCGGGTCTCGTCCTGTGTATCACTGCCGTGGATAGTTGGATTGATAGAGTCGACATGGAACTATATAGAGTCCTAAGTGTTTCCGAGTAGAGTACTTTTTCATGAATGGATTCTCACGAGGCATTTCTATAATCGCCTAACATATACTAGTCATGTATAATTAAGGTGGGGAGGATTGTTGACTGAGCGACTCTGCCCTAAATCCACAACCAAACGAGGAACAGGAAATGAGGCAGCATCCACTCACTCTAGGTCTATCCATCTTAACTATACATGGTCGTAACGTATATGTTTAGTCATTATAGTTTTACCTGATGAATTTTAAATTTTATATCAGTGCTGCGACTTTTGCCTTAATGGGGAAGATATTTACATTTGAATTAGTCTTTTAATGTTTTCAGTTTAGTTATCTGAGATCGAGAGACGTACCAAAATCTACCGGGTTCCTTGATGCTTCTCCTTAAGCAGTAGAGTTAGGCTCCTCCTGTGTCTTTGTTGTTTTCTTCAGTTGGGCAATCCCATTTGAAGTGTCCAATCTCACCACATAGACTTCAGACTGGATTGGTCGTCACATTGGTGATTGATGCAATACGCTCCACCGGAGTTCTGCATACGTGAGCAGTATGCCCCTTCATGTTGCACCTAGCACATAAGAGTTCCCGGTATATACCATGATGATGGTAGCTACACTTTCTGCAATGGGGAAGGTTTCCTAGGTATGGCCTTCTTGAAGTCGGGAGGGAAGGATTGACAGGGGTATTGACTGCCTCAGCTCGTTGCCCTCCGGAAGGTCCATGAGCCGAGGTACCTCCCTCCTCGATCTTGAGTTTTCTCTTTAGTGGAATCGTTTGAGGTTCTTGGGTGGCTGGGTGTGCAGGGGTTGGTTGCTGCTGTCCATTGCTAGGATCGGAAATCCCGATAAGGCCCTTGCTAACATTAGCGTTGTTAGCATTCAGGTGAGCCATGACAGTTACTACGGCTGCCGAGACCGCAGCTTGGAATGTAGTTTCATCGAATAAGAGAGTAGGTTTCTTGCTTGTGGACTGGTTGCGTTTCTTTGGATGCATGGTTTTTCCTACACGGAAAGGAATATGAGGTAATGAGAGACGATGGCTAGCCCTGGACATATCTGTCCTGACTATATTAGGCATAAACTTTTCCCGTGCCTCGGGTACTGGTTGTCCGAGTGTCGACCTACATCCCTATGATGTAGTCCTGGTAATCAAGGTAGGAGTATGGGTATTGGAAAAGGCCATAAGATGCGAGTCGTTCCTACTACGTTACCTTTATACTGGGAAGGTTTCACTCTCCGGCCTGGAAAGATTTGAGAATAGTTCGGAACAAAAACCGCAGAAAGAAAAGTTCATGAAGACTTATGGCTAAATATTCTCAATAGAGGTGCGGGGATCCGCTCTAATCGTGTTACTAGCAACGGGAAACGACGATTTACCTAACACATAGCGTGAGTAGTGTAATAACTAACTCACTATATTGTATTATTTTACAGGTTTATTAGTGTGACGAACACGAGGAAAAGACAATTCTCGGGTTCCATGTACTGGCTCCCTCGGTCTGCCTCGTATCTTTGGCTGGTATCGGCGTTGGTTTCCTTCGGGTAGTTACCTAGGGTTCTTTTCTCATGAAGACACATTGAATTTCTACTCCACCTTACTCCCGAATATGACTCCGGGTGTCATCACTTCATGATGGATGACTGGAAATTTCAGAAGTTTGGCGAATCTCTCACCGGTGTCTCTAAAAGATATAGGCAATTGGTGAATTCAATAATCTCAACCCAGTTTATTTATTTCCGAACATGAAACCTTCTCAATGAACCTCTTCTGGGTCTGCATCAACTCTTCTGTCAAGCACTGAAGTGGATAGGGTTTTCTACAGGGTTCGTGCGAGAATGGAAATGTCTAAAGAATCCTAAGAGATTATTAACATTTCACTGGATGATCCATATCGAGTCCTGCTACAATTACATAGGGTATACAAATCATATATAACTTAGATCCGATAGGCCTTCGAGTATGTGATACTACTCGGTATCCACATCCAAACAAGGAAAAGGAGGTAGAGCGAAACCACACATTCTTAGCCTATGGGATCCTTATTATATATAACCTTGGGAGTACACTCTCTGTAATTGTAGGTATATCAATAAGGATCTTTTTAGTTCTTCACACATGGTTATCTATGTATCCTAAAATACCCCTATGGTATTTTAATTTCTTGTTTGGTTCTTATCTTCTGAATATGGTTCTGGGATTAGTGTGAATCTTTTAGTGTTCTAGAATACTCCTATAGTATTTTGACTTTATGTTTGGCTCTAGCATTCCTAGTTGGTAAGTTTCAGACCTGTTGCTCACCACTATCACTCCCAAGCACATGTTCATCGCATCTCGAATAAATGTAGTTGATCAGCTTACATTTATTCCAGCTTACGATTACATAACTGCCCAGGTTTGACGGTAATGCTCAACATCCGAAGACTTTTATTATTGTTCTTCTTTTGATACTTGTGTTCGAGTGTTTAGATTCTAGATGTTCTTATACTTTGGTAAAATATGCTTATATTTTAAAGTATAATTCTTGGTCAGAGTGTTTTATCCCTTTTGTATTTATAGGCTGTATATCTTTTATGAATTGATATACTTAGCTCAATATAAACAATGCTCTGATACCAATCTGTCACACCCCAAAACCGGAACGACGAAAACGTTCAAGGGTGGATGACGTCATGTCAAGTATCACAACACATGCATTATAGTAATCAAAGTACAACAACCATTGCAATAATAGTAATAGTTTTACATGGTTTACATTTCAATATATCACAGTAATACAAGTAATAATATAGGTACAGCTTGGTACTAAACTGTCTTCGTCAAAAGCTCCGGGGATGTACCTGTCTAATGCTGACCTGAGAATACAAGTTATTTGAAAAGCGAGTATCAACATTTTTACAAATGCTGGTGAGTTCATAAGTATTTAGTGTCATTTTATTCAAATAACTTTAATAAAAGTGGTAGTTCTAGAGTATCCATTAAGTTAGAGTCCTTTCTAAAAAATCCTATATTTTCTTTAATAAAAGCAGTCTTCTACCAAGACTGGACGGAGTTATGTGGTAAAAAGTAATTTTGCCTTAATTTCTATCATTATCAAGATACAAAATTTGATTATTTAAAGAAAGCAAGAGAAATCAGGGAAATAACATATGCCTCAGCAGTGAAGACTCCTGACTAAGGCAAAAGGAATCATAGACTCCAGGAGAGTATCGAACAAATGAAATGCCTGGCTCAGTCTAACCAAGGAAGACACAGACCCCAGACGGTACCAAATGAAAGGTAAAGCTAGCAAGGTCTAAATACAGAGAATACAGACCCCAGACAGTATCAAATGAAAGATACAGCTAGTAAGGTCTAAAATAGGGAATACAAACCCCAGACAGTATTAAATGTACGATACAGCTAGCAAGGTCTAAAAACAGTGTGACTCTGAGAATGGGTTTTCAGCATACAGTTTAAAGTACAGTGTAAAATACAGTGTGACATACCGTTACCTTAAGGCCATGAATTATAAGGTAACCTGGGATACTCGTAACCATACTAACCGACACTAGAGTACCTGACGCCCTACAAGCGTCTATAAAATGTGACATTTGTCACCCCTTGGCTTGGTAGGCCGTGGACTGTAGCTAGCAGTCAGGGTGCGGGGGTGTCAATCCCGTATAGATCTATACACACAATGTACGCTCTCCCTACATGAGACTCTGGTTACCAACTAGACGACGGAGAAGGCCGTGTCCCGAAGATGCATCCCAAATAGTGGGTAGTGGGTTTCCAATATAAGTGTTGAACTAGAGGTAGAGACTCATAACTGAACTGACTAATGTAAACCTATATGTCTATGCTTGCATACATAATATATAACTAATGAATCAACGACCTTCGGACGGCCATCCAATCCCACCAGACCATATCTCAACGAAGAAAAGGAAATAGGGCGGAAAAGCCTTCCTAAGTCCTTAAATCATTATTTATATGCATCTATACAAGCACATGCATACATCTAACTACGTCTGAGTGTGTAACAAGTGGAAACGTATCGTGAAGTATAACCGAATCGTGATGTATAAACGTACAGTGTGGAATAACCGGATCGTGAAGTATAAGCGTACAGTGTGGAATAACCGAATCGTGATGTATAAATGAACAGTGTGGAATAACCAGATCGTGATGTATAAACGAACAGTGTGGAATAACCGGATCGTGAACAGTGTGGAATAACCGGATCGTGATGTATAAACGAATAATGTGGAATAACCGGATCGTGAAGTATAAGCGTTAACAGGTATAAGTGTATCACGAAGTGGAAATGTTATCAAGTAGGAGTTTAAACTAAGTAAAAGCAAAGCAATGGTATCTAACAAGTAAGAGTATACGACATGAAAGAGAGCTTTGATGAAAACCTTGGAAAAACCTTTATACTTAAGAAAATCACAACTTGGTGTTCTTTGGTAAAAATAAGTTTGAAAACCTTTAGAAATTCTTTGGAAACCTTTCATAAAGCAGTTTAAAATGAACTTTGGTAAAACAGTATAAGTAAGAGTTTTGAACAAGTGAAAACATTTCAGAAAACATTTATAGTATCCTACTCGGTAAAACAGTTTACAGTGTGGTAAATCCGTGTGCATTCGGGTTATCAATCACATGTGATTGATATGATAACTGGCATGTTTAACTTGTATTCCCCCCTATAAAACATGTAAAAACACTTAAAAGGTTCATTCAGGGGTATGAACTCACCTGGTGTAAGTGGATCCGACGAAGGTGTCGGTTGGGTGCTCGGTGTCAAGTAAAGACTTGGACACACTTAGTGACCTATTTAACATATGATAACATATGTTCACATACAATTAGTACATTTAATACTAATTTAACAAGTATACGCACTCTAATATAAATAAATAAAACATTTATTTATTTGGCAACCTCTAACTATCGGAACTTTTATAAAATGAAATATTCCGTTAGTGGTAACAGGGTAATGTAACGGAATAAACTTTGGGTTGTCACAATTGAACTTTTCAATGGCATGTTTAAATCTAGATATGCCCTTCAAGTTTGTGACTGCGATACTGACGATCACAATCAAGGTGTGAATAACCATGAAAATGTACATGGTGCCCTTGATGTTACAGTCACCTAATCAATGTGTCGGTTAGCCACACACGCTCCATTAATCTATGACAAACATCGAGTCACCCTTTGCCACCTTTTCTAGACCCAAATTAGTGTGCCAGTTAACCACACACGCTCCACTAACGTCTTGTCAAGGGTATAAAGTGTAATTTCATGGAATAGCATCATGTTCACATTTTACCTAAAGTAACTAAGATTGGGAATTTATAAAACCATTTAGTTACTTTATTAATCATTATACTTTTAATGAGGAATTAGTTGCTCTATCCTACTCGTTCGGCTAACGACCCCCTACCAATCAAAGAAGCGATGGGTGAGAGTGGATACCCATTAAACTGCCATTTTATAGGCAGCAACCTTATACCCCCTTATAGATCGGCTTCGTGAATGAGGCCTACTAACGGTAAGACTAGCATTTATCTTATATATATATATATATATATATATATATATATATATATATATATATATATTCTTATAATATTATAATAGTATAAGGGTTGAATTTTAAACTTGTAAAATTCTAGGGTTTAGAATTTAAATATTTCAAAATTAAACTTTTACTCAAAAATTTAAATTCCAAAACTTGAGGGAAAGTTTTGAAACTTTTCAAAACTATCTAGATCAAAATTCAAATAACATAATCAAACAATTAAGTGGTGATTATCTAATTTTGACCTAATCCAATTCAATGCAAGATAATTTAATCAAATAATTCAAATAATTAAGGTTTATCATATAAGGCAATAACTATCTAATTAATTGATAAATATCTTTAATTTTGACTAGGATAATCACATGGTTTCAATAAAAATCGGATTTTATTAATTAAAAACAATTTTGGAAATTATCCCAAGTCAAAATAAGCCAAAATCCCGAAAATCCTTCTGTATGACACTCCGACTCGCCGAGTCACTTACAGGACTCGTCGAATTCATCTGAATCGTTGAGTTCATCAGGTGACTCGACAAGCCTATCAGGCAGAAGGCAGATATTTCGATTTCAAGCAATGAATAAACACACAATGCATCAAATACAATAGAAACCAAGCAAGGCTCTGATACCACTGATGGGTTTTGAGAAAAACATCAATCCTATGGTGCATATGCAAAACCCTAAAGCTTTGGATCTAGGTTTCTCTATTGTACACGCAAGTTATCCAAATCTTATAAACCCTACATCTAGCATATCAAAATAAAATAACATATAAAACTGGTTTAGATGATTACCTTTTGAGTGTTGCAAGAATCTTCAACTTTGAGAGCCTAGTATCGCAAATGTAATACCTCTAATCGATCACAAACACCAAGGCAAGAAGGATAATCTTGGAGAGAGGATATGGAGGCACAAAATCGACTCTAAAGACTCTAGAGCTCTTGTGGTAGCTGATTTTGGATGCCCTAGGGGTCCTTATATAGCTGAGCTGCTAGGGTTTCAGTCAAAACCTTAATTGGATAGCTTAGGCCCTAAGCAGCCCCATGAACCTTCTGGAATAAGGCCTTAGACGATTTCTAGGTGGGCTTCCACCCTAATTTCGTCCACCCCCTTAATGCACAAGATCCACAGCCCAAAATCCAATTATCTTATAATTGCAATTCCAGTCCCCCTAAGTTCAGATAATCTCTTTTAATCACAAAATTAATTTCTTAATTAATTCTTGATCAATATTAATTAACTAATATGATTTCTCTTTTAATATATTATTCTTATAATCTATTAATAAACCATAATGACCTCTTTCTCCATTAATCCTCCAGTCAAGTTGCTTTGGTGAAGGCAACGCAAAAGGACCATGCTACAACCGGGTCAACGACATACCAAATATAGTTATGGATTTAGACACTAATCCAACATTTATGTAGTTGTATGTTATGTAGTATTTTGGGGAACTGACTAAGATTTGTGCTTATGGTTTTCAGTTTATGTTTTAGGTACTCCGGTTTTCAATTGGAAGAGCTCAGTATGATTGTAGAGCACACACCACATGTTTCCGCACACTGTGAGTTACTCTGATTTGATGATGTTCAGCTAAATCTTGGTTACCTTGGTTTTATGGGAAGGATGTGTATTAACGATTTATTAATCTAAAAACAAAAATGTTTATGTCATGATTTTCGGGACGTTACAATAACAGGGGAATAAAATTGATTTGTGGATGAAATAAATATAATTCATTACTTTTTTCTTTCATTCAAAACTATGTATGTAATAGACTCTCATCTCACAAATAACAACCCTATTATTTACGTTCAATATTATAAAAATGAAGATAGATGTGATGCATGCTAAAGTTTGGAAGAAAACTAAAACTAAAAACGCAATTTGTTAAATTTGAAAAGAAGATTTGTTGATCATCAACAATACCTAGGCGGCGGCAGTTGAGAGTTCTTGGTGGTTCCCGACTTTGCTCCAATGGTGTTGTTGGTGGTGCTGACGTTCTCTTCGTATCGGTCAACCAAGTGGGGGTGGCCAAATGTAAAGATCCGACCACCGGGAGAACTAACCGGGATGCCGATTTGGGCTATGGTTAAGATGCAGAGTTCAGACGCTTTATTGAAAAGTCCATTGTAAAATGATGTGTGTTAATTTTAAGGGTAAAAAATGTTGATTTGAAAATAAGGGCAAAGATGTATATATAACCCCCAAGAGTTACGAAATCAAGAACCGTGTAATGCAAGAATATACAAAACACATGTGAAACCCTAAAACTTTGAGCAAAATAAAGAAGGGAAATGTCATTTTGTTAAGGGAAAATGATGCAACGGCCCTACTATGTATTTCAGTTTTGCCCTTTCAGTCCCTAATTTTTTTCGTGCCTTTTAAGGGAACAAACTGTTTTTTGTCTGGTCGATTTGGTCACTTTTGACAAAATGAAGGGGTAACCCGACCTATTTGACAAATAGACATTGACTTCTTACTTTAGGTTCATATGCATCAAGAGCACCAATTTTGACTTCACCCTACACCAATCCTTCACTCTTGCTATGATTCATATACATATTTTCTTTTGTCAAAAACCCAAAAATTAAGGGAATCTTCAACTGTCCAAGTTGGGATTCATAGCAGAGTTTTAGAAGGATTGAATCTCGAAATTGGTTTGTGAAATTAGGGTCGTTGATTGTTTAATTGTGATCAATTGATCTTGGATTGGATTAGGGTTCATAAAGTTTTTTCAACAATGTCGTTATCATCAACATCGTTTCAATTTTGAAGCATAATGATTTTAGTGTATATGTTAATTTATGGGTTTTTGAATTCAATTCGAGAGTGTGATGTTGTAATTTCTGAAATAAATGCTACTCTCTCCATCCCTGGTAGCTTAGAGTTCTTTTGGAGGAAATGCTCGACTCTCTTCGTCGGAGAGACAAGGACAAGAATCGAGACCTTTCGCCGACATTGTTGACACGGCCAACATCCAAGCCACGCCTCCCTAAGCAGCTACTTCCGACGAAGTTTGACGTTGAATATGTTGTACCTCCAGATTTCAATAACATCAAAAAGTAAGATGTCAAATGTATTACTAGCAAACTCTGCCATTTTGGTAGGAAGAAAGTGACAGCAGCGCCAGCTGTTGGCGAATCACTATACACCATGGCACATGTTTGTGAATAGAGATTAGCCGAGGACGATGGTGTCATCCTTGCTACTCCATCAATCTCATAGGAAACTGAATGGAAAGATAGTATTTGTTATTTCGTTAAGAAGGTAAAGATTTAGTCATTCCATTAATTTACCTTTCACTTCTTCAATCCTGATGCTCTTAACTGGTTTGCTTTAGAAACTTCAAGATGGTGTAGGTCCTTCAATGATCGTAGTAGATGAAGATTTTGTTATGCTTTGTTATGATTTTGGATGGATGTGTGGGTCTATTAATTATCAAAAAAAATTTAACCTACCATGTTATTGATGTTAATGTACTTCCATTTCTATTTCTGTGGTGATCACAATATCTAAAGTAGATCTCTTCCCTATAAACCCGAAGAGAGAGAGAGAGAGAGAGAGAGAGAGGTAAGGTGATTTAATTTTTTTTTAATTAACTAAAAGTCATCGAAACTGGGTAGTAAAGGTAAATGGATTAAATGAGTAGGTCACTAAACAGTTTGTTTCCTTAAGAGGTATAAATTTTTTTTGAAGGACTGAAAGGGTAAATCGAAATACATAGTAGGACCGTTACGTTATTTTTTAAATATGGACAATTTTCCCTGAAACAATTTATAAACCTTAGGTATCTAAGAAAACTTACTTTTCGGAGTAATTGTTTTAGGAATAGAAAACAAAGTTTACTATATGCAATCTAATTATATTTTTTATATAAAAAAGAGTAAATTACACTAATGGTCCCTATAGTTTTGGATAATTTGTAAGTTTGGTCCTTAAATTATTTTTTAACTGGTTCCTACAGGTTGTTTTTGTTGCACGCTTGGTCCCTGTCTTACCTAAAAAGACTATTTTGCCTATGATTTTTTAATTTATTTAAATAAGTTGGGTAGGTAAGGTAAGGTAAGGTGAAGTGGAAATAGGGTTGGGGTGTGTTTATTTAAATAAATTAAAAAATCAAGGGCAAAATAGTCTTTTTAGGTAAGATAGAGACCAAGCGTGCAACAAAAACAAATAGTAGGGACCTTCTAGTTAAAAAAATAAGTTAGGGATCAAACGTGCAAATTAGCCCAAATCATAGGGACCATTCGTATAATTTACTATAAAAAATAACATTATGAATAATATTATTTTTTGTTAAAATAATAATATTCGTTTACACTAAAATGCAGTTGAAGTGTTACTTGTCATATTTGGCATTCGAGTTTAAGTAAATCTTATATATCGTTTATTTAATTTATTTTAAGTTTGAGTTTATATATTTTGAGTTTGAATGGAGTTATGTAAATAAAGTCCTCCAAACTGAACCACTACATTAAGAAGAAAGAATAACCCCTGTCTATCGCGACTGTAGAAGAAGGAATGAAGCCTCACGACCGAAGAAGAAGGAATGAAACCTCACGACCGAAGAAGAAAGAATGAACCCAAATAACCGTATGTCAAGGTTTGAACACTTGATCACATTGCCCTTCTGATAGTGGCTGATCTAGGATCCTGGATCGTTGGAGGCATGATAATTAATAATAAAAAATAAAGTTTTTTTAGGTTGGGTCAAAATTGTTTTAATTTCTTTCATATAGATTACAAGGAAGATTATACAAATCAATAATAGTAGTAGGCGTTGTAAAATTAGCAGTAAATTGAAAAATTGGAACATATCTACCAGTATCATGTATGGGCTTTGAATTAGATGGTGTTTTTTCTTGTAGATGATGTTGAATGGAACATGTCATTTTGTTGTAGTTTTATTAGTATGTCAAAAACTAAAATTCCCTTAATAACAATAAAGAAACACACTGGTGCAAGAACGTTCAACGAGACCACATACTTTGTTACCAACGTCCCGGGTGATGTTAACAGGGAGGAGATAAGGAAAGAATTCCTCCGATATGGCAATGTTTTAGATATGTACTTCCCAAGCAGAAAGGGGAAGAACGGACAATTCTATCTCTTCATTAGTTCTTGGACGTGGAAGATATTTGCGCTCTAGAAAAGAAAATTGATGGCACAATACACAGGGGGAGAAAGCTCTCGATCAATCTTGAAAAGCATCCTCAAGGAACTATGGCCTCCAAAATCATTCACAACGGAAGGAAACATGGATTCTCCAACAAGAATCCAACTAAGAATTTCCGGGATACTAGAACTTTTGCGGAGGTCACTCACCCTAGACTGCAACATCAACCCCAAGCTTAGGTTCCACCTCCTCCCCCTCGTATAATCACCATAGCGCCTGACACAGAAACAAGCCATAGACTTAGGAAGATATCCGTGGTAGGGGAAGCATTATCCCTCGACCACCTCGGTCACATGAGATCTCTAATCCATCTAAAAGAGACGCCAAATTTTGAGATTAAGTACATTGGGGGACTCAAGGTCCTTGTATTTAAAGACTCCACTGTGGCCAATGAATTCATGCAAAACAGAAGAAAGATGGGAAGACTACATGAAATGGGTGAAACCTGGAGATCTTGAAAGCACGATGAAATACGAGCGTGTTGCATGAATAAGAATTACGGGTCTACCTTTACAGTACTGGGGGGAAACAAACTTTTCTGTTATCGTTGCCCAATATGGTATCATCATTGCCCCATACGATGATCTCCCAAATCGTGTGGATATGTCTCACGTGAAGATTTGGAATATTAACGGGAATCGGGCGCAGAATAAGCGAAGTAATCACATTATCGTTAATGGGCACAATGACTAGGATCGGCATTATTGAGTTTCATGAAGATTGGTTCCCATTTAAGTTTGATCTGCTATCTAATCCATATGTGGAGGATTCGAATGCGGTAACATATTCAAAGGAAGATACGAAATCAAATGATCGAATTTCTGATACATGGAAACCCGGAAAGAATAAAGACCTTGAAGAAGGGGAGATTGAGATGGAAAATGCCGATAATCAAACTGACGGTGGTGATGCCAACGATGCTGCCAACAGTGGCGCCAGAGACGGAAGCTCAGGAGACACACAGGTGGGAGATACTCCTTGAGAAGAGAAATCGTTGCACTCTGAAGCCCCTCCTAGTGGAGAATATGAACTGTCCCATGGGGAAATAACTCCAATTAAATACAACAGTAAAAATACACCATTGAATGTTATAAATAATATTCAGATGGAGCAATTAGGTCGAATGGGTGAAAACAGAGAAATTAGTGATAATGGGCTCCCACGAAACATTGAGCCTATTGGGCTCCTTAACAACGAATGCTTCGGCCCTTTCTCATCCAATTGGATCAAAAATCTGGAAAACCCTTGGCCTAATTCCATCCCTGTGACAACTCGAAACTTCTATCTTGTACAGTTAATCAATTCTATCAATGTTAAACTCGATTCTGTTGCCTTTTAGTTCCATTTAAGGGCTCGTTTAAGTGTTCTAAGCTTGAGTACAACCAAGGTTGAGATTAGGGATGAGTTATCAAGTCGTAAAAGTAGAAAATCGGGCAATACACTCCTTTAGGAGGAGTGTAAGGCTGTACACTCCCCTCATGGCCGCAAACTCACCCCCATATATACGAGTAGACCCCCTTCCTTCATTCCTTTCTCCTCTTGGCTGCACACTACTTCTTCTCTCTCAAGTTTCTTCAACCGTGAACTCTCCAAGGCTTCAAAAACGTGTGTATTCCATCCTATATCTTGTTAAACTTGAAAGACCTCTTGATTCAAGCCTTATTTCATCAAATTCCATCATTTTTTCACCCCTTTGAAGGAGTACGGCCGCACACCCCTTTGTACGGCCGTACACCCCCTTAAAGGGTCTCCAAAGTGAGAATTTGGCCCCTAACTTCAAGGGGGACATGATCTTAGCTTTGATACACCTTAAAGTCGACAACTTGGACATAAAAATGAAGAGTGTACGGCCGCACACCCCTTTGTACGGCCGCACACTCACCATAGGTCCTTACACCCACTTTGATGAACATTTTAGGCCTCAAACTTGCACTACAACCAAGTACGGGACCTAGAACACTTCCTTGATGCTTCTTAGGACCTTGAAACACCTCAACATGCACCCTTTTTATGAGTGTATGGCCATACACTCATGGGCCGCACACCCATGGCCGTACACACCCCTAGGGTGGTCGTATACCTCCCTCACTCAATCATATGTGAGTTTAGCACTTAGTCCAAGTGTTTCCAAGTCCTTAGGGTGGTTTTCTATCATGTCTAGTCGTGAAATACCCTAATTTGAATCATACATGTATTATTACATGATAATTAGGATCCAATTGTGTTCAAGGCTTCATTTGACACTTAGCATATCATATCGATCCTTCATACAAACCACTCACTCGAGGTGAGTTCATACCCCTACACTTTTACGATTTTTAAACCTTTTTAGGGGGGGGGGGGAATAGAAGCCAAACACAAATGTTTTTGTGAACTAATAAAAAAGAACTTTTAACAAGTATAAAACTCATGCAATTGATTCAGACAACGATTTTCATATATTTAGATATCTTATCCCTTTTGTACTATGTTGAGCATAAGGAACGTTTTCAACTTACCACCAAAATTGCATAGTTTTTCAGATTCAACATTCACATTATATACATGTAAACTATAATAGGTATAGTTTGGGGTTTCAAATCATCACTTTTACGAATTCAGAGTTAATCACCACTAAACATATAAACTATGGCAGATTTAGTTTATGGTATTCTTTACTACAAGGGCATGGCATTTAATAATTATTTAAGTATAATTATTACCGTATACTGCATCCAATGGATTATAATACAAGAAAACACTTTAGAATTACATGTAAACTAGATTGTACAACATTTTGAGGCTCTACTTCAAAACTATACCCTTAGGGTATTGAATTAATTCCTATCCTAGTATAACTAGAGTCTCCTGGAGGGAGAGCGTGAGATTTGTGAATAGATCTATTCGGGATTGACAATCCCACACCTGAACTGCTAGCTACAGTTTGGCAGGCATGCCTGGGGTGACAAATGTCATTTAACCAACACTTGAAGAACGTTGTAAAGGTCGCTAGGTCATATCAAGCATGGTTAAACGACTCACAATAAGTATAAACTAATCATTTGTTTACGGAATTTCATTCTTCAATGGTTTTATTTTAAGTAATAAAACTACTACACATACTGGGGTTAGTTAGGGTTTTCACACTATACATATTGGTGTTAACCAAGGCTTTCATACTATACACCACTTACAATACTGGTGGTAGCCAGGGACTTTATACAAGAACTTTCATACAAAACCATAAGATATAGTTGGTGAAACTACTAGAAAAACAGCCTTTTACGACGCTCGACGACGCGCAAAAGCGCGTCATCTCTCTTTATGACATGGCCTTCCTTGATGTGCATCTGCGCTTTGTTTGAGCCTTTTACGACGCTCATTGCGCATCGTAAAAGGCTCAGACAAAGCGCAAATGCGCATCAAGGAAGGCCATGTCATAAAGAGAGATGACGCGCTTTTGCGCGTCGTCTATAGACGACGTGCATTTACGACGCGCGTTTATGACACGCGATGCGTATCAAGGAAGGCCTTGTCATAAAGGAAGACGACACGCATTTGCGTGTCGTAACCTTACGGCGCGCGTGTTAATGACACGCAATGCGTATCAAGAAAGCCCATGTCAAGAAAGGCCATGTCATAAATGAAGATAACACACATTTTTGCGTATCATAATTTTAAATGTTTAAAAAAAATATTATTTATAGATTTACTTATTTTCAAATTAAAGTTGTATCTAATGTTTCATAATAGAAAATAAAATATCATATACAAAAAATAGAATCCATTGCATAAATTTGATGTCATACAAATAACCGTTCCATGGAAAGATAAAACAAATCAATATAAGTTGTAACAAAAATTTACAAACGAATTAGATACAAAAAATACAATCCATTGCCCCTTTACTTATTCAAGATCAACCTGCAAGTAGCTAACTAATCTGTACAAATTCACCCTTGTTTCTAATCATCTTCTTAAATACTTTACAAACATAATTCATCCATAGTACCCGAACAAGAATTCACTGCAAACCATCATAAAGAGGGTAAATCTGTCTTTTTTCACTTTCATGAACAACAATCACAAAAATGTTGAAGATACTTACCTGGGAAACTCTAATTGAATTCTGAGTAGCACCTTTAGCAATGTACTCTATAGTGAATTTGGATGACATTTCATCATACCTAGAAACAATTCAGACCGGAATAAGACCATGAAAAACAAGGTAATATCCATGTCCCCAACAGGTGCTTCATTCAGCCATAAGAAATGAATGAACTCATACATCTTTGTGCTTACACTAATCTACTCCACCAAGTAATTTCATTCAACCATAAGAAATAAATAAAAAAGAGTATCAATGAATTAAAAGGTTTATACGTTAATTTGTGTGAGTTAACAAAAAAAATTCAAATTAATGTGGTAAAAGATAATTTTTCTTGAACGACCTCTTTTATAAGATAGAATAGAAATAGATATGGGATAACAGATATAGATTATTAATAGATAATACTTTATTTTTCTTTTAATAAATACCTTTTAGGGGGTTGGATTTAATCTTCTCATGTGATCTGTCCTCATTTGATCCAATTGCTTCATACAATGATCTCTAATATCCACAAGTGTTGGCAATTGTTCTCTTTCTTTCTCTTCACATATTTATTATATAAATATTATTTATTTATTTTCACTCATCAAAAAATTTTATAAAAAATTTAAAACTATTGGACATCATATGTAGAATTTGAAACAAACAAAGATTAGAGTGAAAAAAAAACAAAGAGGATAAAATTCCTTGAGCTGCATTGTTCACAATTAAAAGCATGGTAGCTTTTGATTGTCCTTGTGAAATATCAAAGCTTTCAGGACTTGAAAAACATAATCACATGGAAGTAAGGGTTTTCTGTGAATGGTTAACATAATTATAAAAAAAAGTAAAAGGGTAAAATGGTCAGAGTAAAATCCAAGGGAGTAAGTAGTTATAGTAACAACAAACAACTTACTGAAACCAGTGTGTCCCCATCCCCAGACTCGCATAGTGGTGAGTGACCACAAAGCTTACACCTTCAAGCAACAAAGGCAGAAACTGAAGAACTTGTTGCGATTACTTCTTTTACTACTACTGCATTACAAAAGTACCCCTGAATTAAAAGATGCATACTTAAACATAATTAAAATGGGTTAACAAGAGAAAATGGGTATTTGAGAAGGTTAACAAGATGTAGGGCATACATATCTGTTAACACAACGTAACTTACATCATCATTCCAACGACTTGTACTGTTCAAGAGAAGTCATCACTTATCACTTATCACCAATAGTGGAAGAAAAAAAAAAGGTAACCTATTTTATCATAATGGAAGATCTGCAGCTCTTCTAGAGATTTCATTGTTAGCAACAACATAGTCAATACCTCTGTAATTGTCAATATGTATCATAGTCAGTAATTAAGAGACATATATGGCACTGTTAGTTCTTCATTTCAAAATCACAGAAACTAACCCGTTTCTCCAATACGTTTATGGCACTGTCAAGTTCTTCAACAAAATTTTCTAGAATCTTAATCTTCTCATCGTTTTGTTCAGCATGTATTTTGTTTGCCTCTGACACCTGGAAAATGGTAAAGAATAAATAAATTATAAACAAACACTAATATAATGAGTGTCACAAAAATTGGTTACCTGGCGTGCTTCTACAACAATAACTTCGTTTTCATCAGCTATGGTGTATGCCATTTCAAGTTTTTCTTGTAAAGAATTAACTTGTTCACATAGCTGGTCTCTCTAACTGGAAACCCTATTCAGATCATCTGTAATCCCTTCTAAAGAAAATAAGAATTGTTCTTGTACTGAAGAAGGTCCACAATCAATTTCCTTTCTAAAGATTTAACAATATCCTTTTGTTCTTTGAGTTTCTCTTCGGTTTCTGACTTGTTATGATATAAATCCTCTAAAAGACTTATCAATTCATCATTTTGGTATGACAGTGCATTCACAGTTTCTTCAGCATGTTGTAGACAAGTTTTTTAGGCCGAAAGAGCAGATCCAGTATCAGATAAACAAGATTCGAGTTTTTCATATCGAATCAACATATCATCAAGGTAAGTCGTTTTCACCCCCACAGCCACTGCAAATAAATGATCTCACCCAATGTTTTGAGCCAAACCATGTATAAATGTTTCTCATCACATGCCGAGGTGAATCTTCCCATTACCATCTTCCATCATCCCAATCAGATGTACCCACAATACAAACACACACATGATTCATTTTTAAGAATGAGCAAATTGAACTAATAAAATAGTTATTACAATTTACAAAAGTATACTTGGACATTAATAGTTATTAAATTATTATAAAAACAAATCATTGCAACCCGTAGACCAAAAATAAGAAGTAAACTTGGACATTTAAGTGACACTACTTTATTATTAAAAGGTCTGGAAATAAAGCATCACAAAAATAGAAATCCTAACCGACCTTGGTCGTTGAAAAGATGGGGGAGCTTTTCCCTTAACGCAACACCCTCCCTGGTATCAATCTCAATCTCTGCAGCCCTACGATCTGCCATAATCTGATCCAAATCTCTCTCATCCTCCAGAGAATCGTCCAGCCCAACCGACCCGTATTGATCATGTTCATTCAGTCTCCGGTAATCACTATATGGCAAAAAAAAGAGATTTAACTGTCTGTGAATAACACAAATAATGCAAGAAAAAAACGGTGGTAAAATGCAGAAAAAACTTACTCTATGTAATTGTTGTTGAAAATATCTTCACCTTCCCCTTCATCCTCGTCGGCATCATAAGGCTCATCCCTGACGATATTTGGATCAACGGCAGCCTCATCATCGTCAAAATCAGAGGAATTCTCTTAGGTATGGCTATTGAAGGGAAGTCGATCTGTGTTAAATCCTAGGATGAACATAGATGCTATAACCCATTATGAAGGATGAGTTCATATGAGAGATTCAAAAAATGATTCATGTTATTTCTTTCTTGAGTTGAAGAAAAACCTTGAAGCTCATCAAAATTAGAAGTCTACGAGCATTCAGCATCTTGTTAGAACTTAGAAGAACAATTTTAAATTCCCAAACTGAAACATATGAACATAAATCAAGTTTGTAAGATCGGAGAAAGAGAAACAAATTCGAATAGATTTCAATGAGGTCCTTCCGGTGGCTCTCTCTCCGATGATCACCAAAGCATGTAAAAAAAACGTCTCCTAAGAGTTACAAGCAGCAAAGGAGGCAGGGGGAGAGAGAAGGATGGCGACCGAGGGCAAATTAGACGATGATGGAGTAAAATCAGGTCAACGTTGGGAAAAAGTAGATGAAGAGGGAGTCGAGGTAGGGTTTGTGGAGGCTTCGCAATCGCAAAAAAAAAATCACTTAATCGGAGAGAAATAAAAAGGAATTGGGGTAATAACCCACAAATTGGAAGCAACTGAATTTGGGAGGGGTGGGGGGAAGAGGTGAGTGGAGGTCGTCGGTAGGAAGATGTGAGCAGAGATAGCGGAAGTGAGGTGGAAGTGAGGCAGATGCAACGAACCTTGTAGACAACATCCTTTTAAAAAATCCCTAGATCCCCTGCGATTTTGATGAGTAAATAGTCGTGCGCGTTCATTTTAAAAATTATAAAACGACATTTCTGCCTGATACACTTTTTTAATGGGTGCCCTCCGTGTTTTTTTTTTAATTTTACTGACACAAATTTTAGGTCCGCAAAAATGCGTATCTTAAATCCTTCACATTTTTTGGAGATGACATTATTTTTAGGGTACGCACTTTTGCGTATCATTAATCGCCGCGTGTCATCGTTTGCGCGTCATTAAAGGCCTGTATTCTAGTAGTGTGGTACCAGGCGGACATACAAGTACGTTCAGACATAAGAACATAATTTAATAAAGAACTTACAATTGTACTTAGGGTTTAAGACTACTTTTCATTACTTAAGAAAATATTGGGTTTTCTTGGAAACATACAAACATTTCTACAAGTCATTAACAGATTTTCATTACAAAACATGTTTATGAATTCACCAGCTTTATGTTGATACTCTTTCAAAACTGCTAGCATTCTCAGGAAATTAGTAGACAGGTACCTTCTGGAGATTTGAGAAGACGGAGTGTATAGAGTCTCGTCTTTCCTTTTGATTATACTTTGATGTTTAGAAACAAGAATCAAAACAGATGTAAATACCTTTTGATATATGTATTCAATGTGATGGTTGTGTTTACTATGATTACTATGATGCAATGGTTGTGATACTACACACAACGTCCTCTGCCCCCGAACATTTCCGCCGTTCCGGTTTGGGGGTGTGACAATCCCCCAGTTCAACATTGGTGGATCCACACCTAAAAGACGTTGAACAGATGGCGATACCTCTAGATTTTTCATAAATCACATACTCCCTATGGCTAATCTTGAATCGGAGGCCGATTACGTAACATCCATGCCCCTTCCCAATGAAAACTCTGTTCCGATGGGTGTAAATGAAGACAGACGCTCAATTGATCTTAATCGAGGGCTTATGGAGAACTCACATAATGCAGCAGAAGAGGAACCTAGCGACTGTGTTTCCTCTTCGCTTGAAGCAGAGAAAACAACTAATATTGGTAAGTAATTGGGGTTTGAAATCGAGATGGACAACCCCATATTATCAGAAGTACTAGGTGATGTGGGAACTAACAGATTGCTCCAATGAATTGGATGTCACTTAATATCAGGGGGATGGGGGAAACCCCAAAAATTATTTGGGCCAGGAGATTGAAAATCAAACACAAACTCTCTTTTTTTGGAATTCAAGAGACCCAATTAATTAATGCAGCAGACATTGATGTGGGAGGATGTTGGGACTCCAACAACTTTGGTTACGCGGTTGTAAACTCCAATGGAAGATCTAGTGGGATATTGAGCATTTGGGATGAAAATCTTTTCAATGTCACCGAGGTTATCAAAAGCAGGCACTTCCTAATCACAATTGGTCAATGGAAGGGTATACAAGGAAAAACCATTTTTGTCAACGTTTATGTCCCCCATTCGATTTTAGAAAAACGAACACTATGGGAGAATCTAAGCTGGATAAAGAATGAGAAACATGGGATCTGGATAACATTTGGAGATTTCAACGTGGTGGGACACCTTGAGGAACAAATAAATTCGCAAATTTGTCAATCCAGTTCTAGAAGCTTCAACCAATTTATACACGAAGAAGATTTTCACGATGTTAGGATGGGGAAAAAATTATTGAATTGGAGAAATTGGCAGCCCTTTATCTCAAACAAAAGTCACGCATTCGATAAGCAGTTGATGGGGATAAGAATAGCCATTTCTTTCACGGTTACATAAACAATAAGAACAGGAAAAACACCATATACGGACTGACTATCAATGACTTATGGTCTACAGATGTGCAGGAAATTATGGGCAAAGCATTTAGATTCTTTGAACACAAATTCAAGGAAAGATGGCCTGAAAGACCTAAACTGATCAATAATCAGTTTAAGACCCTCTTTGAAGTGGATAGTGAAAACCTGGAGAAACCTTTCACACTTGATGAGATCAAGTTAGCTATATGGGCTTGCGGGAATGAAAAAGCCTTAGGACCGGACGACTTTAAATTTAAATTTAAATTCATCAAACATCAATGGGAAAGGCTTAAAGACGATATCTTCGCTTTTGTCAAATATTTTGAACACACTGGCAGATTATCAAGAGGGTGTAACTCCTCATTCATAACATTGGTGGCTAAGGTCAAAGATCCTCTATCTCTAGGGGATTTTCGCCCTATAAGTCTCATTGGATGTCTTTATAAGATCATTGCCAAAGTGTTAGCCTGTAGACTTAAGAAGTTGGTGGGACTCACAGTGGATGAAGTTCAGTCAGCATATATGGATGGAAGAAGTATTATTGATGGTCCCCTCATTGTAAATTGAAATTTTCCCATGGTCAAAGAAGATGAAAAAGAAGATATTACTATTCAAGGTAGACTTTGATAAGGCATTTGACTCCGTTAACTGGAGTTTTCATGATGCAATTATGAAGCAAATGGGGTATGGTATGAAATGGTGCAATTGGATTCATGGATGCTTGACTTCATCTAGATCTTTAGTTATTGTTAATGGCTCTCCCACTAAAGAGTTTTCACTTGAGAAAGGGGTTATGCAAGGAGACCCCCTATCCATATTTCTATTCATAATTGCTATGGAGGGTCTCAATATAGCAATGAAATCTACCTGCGATAAAGGGATATTTCAAGGTCTTAAAATCCCAAAGTCAAACAATATGGTTTCACATCTCTTTTATGCAGACATTGCCCTCTTCATAGGTGAATGGACTGAAAATAATATCAAAAACTTGGCACGAATACTTCGCTGCCTCCATATCTCTTCAGGACTTAAAGTGAACTTCCACAAATCAAAGGTGTTCGAAGTTGGTTCATCGCTGCATGAGACTTCCCGAATGGCAGCCCCACTTGGGTGTCAACCTGCAAGTCTCCCGTTTACTTACCTTGGAGTACCGGTAGGTGCCAATATGAACCTCCAAAAAATTGGCAACCTATAATTGACAGATTCAATGGGAAGTTATCATCCTAGATGGAAAAATTATTGTCGTTTGGTGGAAAGCTAACTCTCACCAAATCAGTCCTTGGAAACCTCCCTACTTATTTCTTTTCCCTCTTCATGGCACTGATGGGGGTCATTAATTCACTTGAACGAATACGAAGGAAATTTTTCTTGGGAGAAATAGAAAACAACAAAAAAATAAACTGGGTGGCTTGGGAAAATATTCTAGAGCATAAAGAAGCAGGGGGACTCGGAATTGGCTCTCTTAGGGCCCTTAACTTAGCTCTTATCACGAAGTGGTGGTGGCGATTAAGAGAGAATCAGAACACACTATGGTGTCAGGTCATCCAAGGAATTCATAAAACAAAATCAATGGAAGATTCACGCTTAGCCAATCGATCGATCACTGGAGTATGGAAGAATATCGCATCTGTTGATAAAGAACTAAAAAAGGTAGGCGTGCCCATGGAGGTTATAATGAAGAAAAAGGTGAATAAGGGTGATAAGACATTGTTTTGGTGGGATAAATGGGTAGGGAACGAAACATTAAAGGCAGCGTTTCCGAACTTATACGAACTGGAAAGAAAAAAAGATGCACTGTGGAGGATAGAGTGAAGACCACTGGACTGGAATGGAATTGGAAAAATAGTCTGAATATCATCGATCTTGCAGCTCTTTGCTCTTCCCTGGGTCGATTTCAGCCAACAACAGTTGGAGATAAATGGAGTTGTGAACTATCGGGTGATGGTACATATCATGTTGACATAATTAGGCATATGATCGATTGGCCTAAAAATCCAATACCTCAAGTTAAAATTGACTGGATAAATGAAATTCCTATAAAAGTTCTCCACTTTATTTGGAGAGCAAATCTGGGAAGGATACCGACAGCCACATAACTATCTAAGAGAGGTATAACCTTAGAGTCAACTCAATGTGGATAATGTATGACGATGGATGAAAGCCCAAATCATATCCTACTCAGTTGTACCTTTGCGAAAACTGTTGGGTACGGATGTGGAGATGGTGCAACATGCCTCACATTCAACTTAACACGGTGGGAGAGTTGATCGACTATGCAACAAAACAAGGCATACGCAGTAAGACGAGGAAGGTTATGATCAACATATGCTACGATACACTTTAGGAGATTTGGAAGGCTAGGAATGAAAGGATATTTAAAAAAAACTTATCACTACCCCTACAAAGGTTGTTGATAACATCCAATCGACGGCGTACACTTTGCTGAAATACAGGAGCTCGACAATAGTTTATGAATGGGCTACTTGGTGCTCATCCCCTATTAACCGATTGAATTCCAAATGTAATCCAATATGATATGATATAAGAATGATATAAACTGAAAATGGACTCTCCCTATAGCTTCTTGCTAGTCGGGGTCTTTTTTTTTTTTGTTTTCTTATAATATATTTGTCGGTTCCAAAAAAAAATTCATTTTGTTTTTTAAAAGTTCTTGTGTGATTTTTATAAATCATTTTTGCGAAATGATATGCTAAATTAAAAATATATTCTAAATGGTAATAAAAGAATAATAAAAGAGCATCTTAATTACGGATGACCAAATTTACTGTGCAATTATGAGATTAATGACAATTTCGAGTTATTAGAAAGGTTTGCGACTTTTTTTAATAGATCTTTATGTTTCTATTTAATAAATAAATAACCAACATTATTTCTACAAAGCCTTTTAAATACAGAAATATTACTACAAAAATCACGAAACAAATGCCAAAACTCGGTTAGTTGCTTTCGGTTCTCAAGCGCTTTAACATATAAAAATTCCCTCAAAAAGACCATTTTAATCTAATCTCTTTGTAAGAACAAAATTAAATCCCAAGTAAATTTTCTTACATATTTCAACAAAATTGAAAAGTGAAAAACAAACCCAATAAGAATGCAAAAAATCTAATTATCTAACAGTTAATTCAACGCTGAATGTTTACGACATTAATTAAAAACTTAATCTATCTTAACCAATTAAACCAACTAATGATGTAATGTAACTAAAAATTCCCAAAATTCCCGTCGTACTCGAAGTTAAAACCACCGTCGTCGACTACTGCGTTTGAAGGAATATCCACCGGCGGTTGAATGCCGTTGTTCGAACCAAAGAATAAAGCAGAAGACTTGTTGATCATCATCAGTTCAACAGCTCTCGTCAGAACCTTCTTCTTCAACTCATCCAACGAACAAAGATACTGTTGAGCCTCCTCCACATCCAGCCCATCAACAGGCTCTTCGTACCAACGTGATGCGCCGCTGCTCTCCGGAATCTTTCCTCCCCGCTTCTTCTCAGCCTCCAACTCCCTCGAAACCTCAGAGTAATGTTGATTGAACTCCTCCATTATAGGCGGTGGCGCCGGCGATAGATAGTTCTTCTGGGTGGTTCCCGTCTCTCCTCCGGTGGTGGTGTTGGTGGCAGCGTATGTGTTGTTGTCATTCAGAAAGTCGTCAAACAGGACGTCGGTGTTGGGGTGGCGAAAGCCATAGAACCGACCAGCGGGGGAAGTAACCAGGATGGCGATTTGGGCTCCGGTCAAGACACAGATCTCAGCGGCTTTCTTGAAAAGTCCGGTGCGGCGTTTAGAGAAGGCGACTTGGAGGCTGTTGGGGTCTTCTATCTTCTTTATATCAATCTTTTGCTTGCCTTTAGTTCTTTTCTTGTTCATGAGAGTATCTCCGGCGACACTGGTTATAACCATGTTGGTGATAAATGATAATGGCGATGGTTGTCGATGAGAGGATGATGTGTGTTTCTGTGTTTGAGGGGTAAAAATAATGTTTTGAAAATAAGGGGGAAGATGTGACGATGATGTGTTGATGAGACGATGATGTGTGTTATAACCCCCGAGAGTTCTGAAATCAAGAACCGCGTAATGCAAGTGTCGTGAAAGATCGAGAATAGATTTGCTACAAACCCTTTTAGTTTTATGGAAGGTTGTTATTAAGATCACTAATTAATTATTACATATCAACGAAATTATAGCGAAATGAAAGAATAAAATATTCTAAAAATCAGTAACCCAAAACTTAAATTGTCTACTAAGTAATAAGGTCTTGAAAAAATAATTACCAGTTTATTGTATTTCTAAATTTAATTACTAAAAAAATAGTTAATTAGATTTTTGGAAGGGCCCAATGTCCATACTCTTAACCTTCTCCTACTTCTTCTTCCCCTGCATGGCTACATATTCCCGTCGGTTGTTTGCGTTTAATTGATTTGATTATTTTCGGTTTTTTATATCTTAAAACAAATCAATAACCAAATAAGACTCGGTTTAATCGGTTTTGGTATTTGGTTACGGTTTATCTAGTTTGGTTTACTCGTTAAACTGGATAAAATTTCGCATGTAAATAAATATTAAACTAATAGAAACAAAACCTACTAAAATTTTACCAAATGAAAAATATATATTAATACATAGTATATTATATTCGGTCTTTCACGTTGTATTGTCTTAAAGATATCGATGCATCCATACAAATTGTAGAGATTTATTAATATAGTCTTAGTCGTATAGAAAAAGAAAAAAATGAACGAAGGTTAATTGACATTTGACAAATTGGTTGTGATTTTTTAATGCAAAATAGAAACAATTATAAATTTATAATGATTAATAATTAAATAATGAGTTATGAAAAACTTTTTTAGAAACTAATCTATCAATTTAAATATAAAATGTTAATTCATAGATATAAACTACTACAAAATATAATATTAATTAAATTGTTTGTTCGGTTTAACCAAAATAATGAAAATTTAACGAAAACATAACCAAATAAGGTCTCGTTATTCGGTTCACCAAACCGAATTAACCAAAAACCGAATAACTCGAACCAAATAAATCAAACATCATTTGGTTCGGTTCGGTTTGGTTATTCAGTTTCGGTTTTTTTTATCACACCCCTAACAACAACTACAACTAATCCCTATCGCCTTCTCCATCTCGTTCTTCATCCAATAATAGGAATTCAAAGATAGTAAAGAAAATTCTAAGCCTATCATTTATTTAACTAGATTTTAAATGATGAGGGTATTTTCGACATTTTATATTATCATTAATATAATGTTTAATAATTCTTCCTTAAAATTAGGCTTTCATATCTTTTAACGTTTTTGGTATCTCAATTAGATTATAAGCGTCTAGGAGAAATCGGGCTACCCTAATTTCCCCTGACTCCTTGATCGAGCACACATTTCATCAAATCCTTGACGACTCATTCACCTCGTCGCTTTCTTGCGACCTTGCTTACTCATGTCTCCTTTGGTGTGCAACATCCATAAAATTCATGAAAAATTTGAACTTTTAAAACCAATCCACAAATCATCATTGTTTACAATTTAGTTTTCAAAACATGTTTAACTTCAGAGTTTTCCTAAAATCATAAATCAAAACAGGAGGAGGTGCACGGTCACGACTTTTCCTACGCACGATCATCTGAGGTACCTAAAACATAATCCAAAACTATAAGCCTAAAGTTTAGTGAGTTCCCCAAAGTACCAACACAACACATAATCATAATAATAACAACAAACCACATGCATACAAAGCCTTCAGTCTGACTGGAACGCCCCACCGGCCTACAGTCTATTTGGTACGCTCACAGAACCTTCAGCATGACTGTTACACCACACCGGGCCTTCAGCCTATCTGGACCGTTTTCTAGGCATTCGGCCTCACTGGCCTTTAGTCTTTCTGGGACGCTCTGGGTCTGTTGACCTTCATCACAAAGTAAGACCGCCTCAATCCAACCACACATATACCATGTCGACACACATATATAATAGACAAGAATACAAATAACCAACCAATAAACAAACATACAAATCTTACAAATCACTGAGCATAGCATCATCCTATCTACCAGGATATAGATCTAACAGATCACTAAAGTACAGAATTATACGATACACTAGGATAACAATCCAAAGGGTCGGCCTTGGTGTCTTCGACCCGTAAGTACAATGAGGAAAACTCACCTTGCACTGCCGAATCTCACAGAAAGAATCTCTGACCGTTGGCCCATAAGATTTCGCACACTATCAATCACAAGTTAATCATCCATTAATAATCGGATTCGAACTACACTAAGTGCCCAAACTCGGGTAAAAGACATTTTTACCCTTTTCATAACTTGGCCCAATCCAATAATCCGAAAGCCCAAATTCCAAAAAAACACCCAAGGCCCAAGCATGGCCCAATTTTCCAAATTGGGCCCAAACACCTTCCATGGGCCTTAACCCAAGGTCTAATAATATTCCCATCCTAAAACACCAGAAATTAGATGGCCCAACAAAGCCCCAAACATCTAAGCCCAACACATGGCCCAAACTGAAGACCAAAAGATCTGAGGCCCATTCTAATGAGTACGTCCTAGTGAGTACGCAGGGCGTACTCAGCTTTACGCTAAGCGTACATGCTTTAGGGCTTGTAAACTGTGCATACTGGCCTATACGCACAACATACTCCTCCTGTTCAGCCACTTTTCACATTCAGCCCTTAATCCCTTAAGACATTGCTCCAAAACATAGATCTGACTTCCTTGAGCTGAATTATCACATAAAGTTTCCAACTTTACGTTCATGCATGGCTAAATGAAGCTCTTAAGCTTAAAAAGGACTTAAAAAGTGACTTAATGCATGCATGTGACCAATAATCCAATAAAGCTTGCACCTTTATGCCATAGGAGTTCGCCATAAGCCTAGATTTAAAAGAACAAGCCCTTAAAACGTCTTAACTCTTCAATCAACCCAAAATGGGACCAAAAGCATAAAAAAAACTATGAGGAGATCTAAACATCTAAGCCAAGGTATAAACTTGATACCTCAAATAGATTGCAACAAGAGAGATGATTATGTATCTATGACCTTCCTTCCAAGCAAAGCACCTTCAATCTTCAAAGCTTCCTTAACAATGAGAAGAACAACCACTAAAATCCTCTCAAGGGCTCAAGAACACCACTAAGGAAGCTTAAGGGATGATTTAGGATTTTAGGAGGTTTGGGGGCTGGTAAAGAGGCCAGACCTAAATACTTAAGGTGCTTAAATAGGGTTCAACACCCTTAAATTAGGATTTCTGGAATCCCTCATATGCCCAGTGTACTCCTCGTACCCCCATCGTACGAGGCCGAAGCATCACAACTAACTGCTGACAACGCTCAGCGTACGCCAAGGTACACCTGCTTATAGGTCCTGACGCGAGTATGCCCTGCGTACTTGGGTTTTCCCCAAAACCCTAAATTCTTCCGAAGGCCATAATTTATTCAATATAAATTTGATTCCGATGATCCTTATGTCCATGGAAAGGTAACGAGAAGCTGTATGCTTTAATCATCTCATAATCGCCTTAAAAAATTTCCCAAATAAAGTCCAATTTCCATCAAAGTCTGAGCTGACACTTTACCAAAATATCCCTTGGTTCCAAAACACAAACCGAACCCTCGGATCATCTAAATTTACATCACCCACATCCAAAAAGGTCCAAATCTTATTTCCTTAATGGCTCTAAGCCTGATAATTCCCGATCTTTGGTCACCACCCTGAAATAAGAAACAATTCGGAATAGGGTGTTACAACTCTCCCCTACTTAAATTAGATTTCTTCCTCAAAATCATTGCTTACCATCCTAGGCACACCAGACATCCTGTGCCACATGGCCACAACCTTGAGCACCCCATAGACTTCCCAACGACGACCGAAACCAACCCTAAAATGTCTCTCCCAACACGAAGATGAACAAATCCTTTCTCATCCTAGGACAAACCCATGTCGAATAATCACTTCTACTCATCCAAAAATCCGAAGTCTCGAGTTAGTCTGACTCCATGACAAATTGACCATACCGAAACTTGCTAATTCCAGTCCACTTGACAAAAGGAATTAGATAATCTTTCAAGAAGAGACTCATCATGACGATAACAATTACATGAACATAATGAACAACACGAGACAAACTGGGAAATAAGCCTTCTAGTGTTGAACAATATACTACTTCCTTTAACTCCCGAACGAACATACCACTGCTAAAATTTTGAAACCCCATGCTTGCCTAACCCCCACACAGATAGAATGTAACACCGTAAATTTTTAAATAAAATTTTCATTTTAAAAAGCACATAATTCTCATAAACACGATTCACAATTATCCAAAAATTACAGTTTATCAAAAACACATTTCATAAATTGTTTAAACACAATCCAGGATCCTCAAGACATCACTCCATGTCGTTTGTACAATCAAGTCGGCGCCTTCCCGTGATCCTGAGAAGTACCTGAAACACATAACACATAATACGGTAAACATAAAGCTTAGTGAGTTCCCCAAAATACCACACATATCTCATTAGCCTCTCATGGCTATATCTTAAATAAGACCCTCTGGTCGATGTGCCTTAGTCGAACCCTCCGGCCCCACAACTCGGGTGGACCCTCCGGTCCTAACTCAGTAAAGCACAACATAATACAAAACATAAATCACAAAGACGTAATGCAGGATATCACAATACTCAATATAAGCACACAAGACCCTCCGATGACACAAAATTACCACTCAAGGTAAGTATAGTGAGAAGACTCACCTAGTAAGTAAGCAAATAGACCTCTTACACGAATCACCGATCTAGCCTCCGCCTAACACATATGCCAATTATCTCTAATTAACACTTAAATCACAACTACAAATAAACCAAGTTATTTTCTCTCTATAATCTCTTGGAAGGGGTAAAAGAGTATTCTACCCCTCCATGGTCTCCATAATCCCTATCTAGACCAAACCCTAAACTCAACAAAAGTCAACACTCGAGTCAACAGTCCATGTTGACCCGACTCGTCGAGTGCAACTATGTGACTCGTCGAGCCCCTCATTCCTTCAGAAATATCGCGAAAACCAAAATTAACTCGTCGAGTTGTCACATCAACTCGTCGAGTTACTCATGTCCAGACTCTTCGAAGAAAACCCTAGTTGAGTCGTCGTGTCAGCTCATCGACTCGTTGATTCCCTTCAAACCCTTTTCTCATTCAAACGTTTTAATGCAGGTCTAAAACCCCAAACTCTAGATCTAGCCTCCCAAGGTTGAGATACCACGTAAAGCTGCAAGCTTTACGTCCATGCATGGCACTTAGGGCTTGAAATGCCAAAACAACTTCCATTTAGGGTCTTAATCATAAAAGCTATTCTATTAGCTGGATAAAGATGGGACCTTTGGACTCTAGGGACCTCACAAGGTCCATATCTGAATTCTCCATTTCTTGGTAAGCTCAACACAGTCAAAGTCTCAAGGAAAGATGGAATAAGCCCTAAAACTCCATAAAATGAGATCTAATCAAACTAATGAACAAGGTGGAGACTTTTTACCTTCAACATAAGCTATAGATGAAATAAGACTAGATCCAATAGTACCTTCTCATTCCTTGCTTTGATACTCTTCTCTTCTCTTCCAAAAGTGTACTAAAATGCCCAAAGATTAGCTATCTTTCTCTCTTAGATCAATATGGACGATTAGGGTTTCACACAGGGGAGTAAGGTGGATGGTGAGGCGAAAATGAGGGCTTAAGGTCCCTTAAATGGGACCAAACCCCGGAGATTTAGGGTTTCCTCTCACAGCGCCACCTCGACGAGTTGGTCCCTCAGACTCGTCGAGTTGGTCATAAAACCCACGTGGCCAATTCGTCTCTACTCGACGAGTTGGGGCATCCAACTCGTCGAGTTACTCAATCAACTCATAAATAAATAAATAAATATTATACCTTGGAGTCGGGATGTTACAATTCTCCCCCTCTAGAATCAGACTTCACCCTCGAAGTCATTCTCTGGAAACAACTGTGGGTACTGCTTGCGCATCTCGAACTCCGGCTCCCAAGTCCACTCGGATCCCCTACGGTGCTCCCACTGCACCTTAACCAACCTCACCTCCTTGTTCCTCAGGGTCTTAACTTTTCTATCCAAAATCATTGTCAGTCTCTCAATGTAACTCAGGCTCGAATCTACCTGAATGTCTTCTAACGCCTTGTTCCCGAGTTCTACTTAAGGAGAGAAATGGGAAGATACGGAAGGAAAGTGATGGGTGTCAAAGAAAAATCATGTTCCCGAGTTTCATTAATGGAAGGAAAGTGAGGGGAGGGAAAGGATTTTGGAGGAATGTTTTCCTTCCAAATTTTCCTCCCAAATTGGGCGGATTTGGGAAGAAAGTGAGGGGAAGGAAAATTTTACGTTTTATTTTCTTTTTCCTCATAACTCGAGAACACAAAAACTTAAAATTTTTCTTTCATTTCCTTCGAACTCGGGAACACGATATAATGAATATTTTCCTTCACTTCCCTTTCTTTCTGTCAAAACTTTCCTTCCATTTCCTTTAATGAATTTACAAAAAGACTCGGGAACAAGGCGTAAAGGTACCACTGCCGTCTCATCGGCTACACACTTTCTCAACTCAGATACGTGGATGGTGTTATGAATCTGGCTCAACTCTACAGGTAGCTCCAACCGATAAGCTACCTTCCCCACTCTAGCAGCCATTCTGAAAGGACCGATATATCTAGGACCCAACTTTCCCCGCTTCCTGAATCGGATCACCCCTTTCCACGGGGATACCTTCAGGTGGACAAAATCTCCAACTTGGAACTCTAGCTCGGATCGTCGCCGGTCTGCGTAACTCTTCTGGCGACTCTGGGCCGTCAGTAACCTCTATCTGACCTGTTGAATTTGCTCATTCGTCTTGATCACTATCTCAGTGCCACCTATCACTCTCTGCCCCTACGTCTCCCCAACTAGGGATGAGCATAACCGGGTACCCGCCTATTTTAGCTGGAACCGGAACCGCTCCCGGAACCGGCGGTTCTTATGTTTTTGGTATTGGAACCGGAACCGCCTACACCGGTTCCTAGAAAATTGGAACCGCTCCCGGAACCGCCAGAACCGGTTCTGGTTCCAGGTACCTGGCTTCTTGAGTATTAAAACTTGTTATTTTATACATGTCATGTAAATTATGTAAATTAACCAATACAAACAATATAAGTAGAAGATATAAATCCAAAACATTTACCAAAAATTGATCTTTTAAATAACAAGCTATTAAAAACATGCCAAAATATTAAACTACAAGCTATAAACAGTAGCAATAAAAACAACAAATTAAAAACTATAAAATAGCAACAGGAGACTGAAATTACAATTCATAAAAGCAAAAACAACAACAATAAAAACAACAATGGTAATAGCGAAAAACAGCAATAGTGACAGCAACAATAGCAACAATAAAACAATAAAACAACGACAACACAACTCAGCAACAAGAACAACAACATCGGAAAACAGCTACAACAACAATCAGCAGAAACAACAACAATTACTTATTCCCTCTTAAGAGATCTTCCATATTGCGACTGATTTCTGAAATGAAATTAAGCAAAAAAAATTATAATAATAAATATTATACAAGAAACATAAATTTAGTATAAAAACTAACATTTTATTAAATAAAAAAGCTACATTTATAACACATTGGAGTATCATTCAAACTTATAAAAGGACCAAATCTATAAAATAATAATAATAATAATAATAATAATAATAATAATAATAATAATAAAAGTTCAATACCAAATATGGTGCACATGAATAGTGGGTACCTTCTTCAGCTTGAAGAATATAAATTTGGATCAAATAATTAAAATGGGGTTGCTTTTTAAACCTTCTTAGAGTTTCGTATAGATTTCCAGTGAGTACAAGCCTCCTCAAAGTTGTCATCAAGCCTAAAAGACATTAGAGAATAATAATATTATTAATTCATAAAAGTACCTTTTCCAATAAAAATACAAATAAAAATCATAAAAGCATTGTTTTCATGTAGTACTGAATTTTACGTGTACAATAAAATGCTAACCTTACCAATCTCAGGGGGAGGCTAGATAGTGAATTATTAGACAAATCTAATACTGAAAGCTTCAATTTGCATGCCTCAACTAGATATTCCTTTAACTATAATGAGCTTTAGTAAATCCAAAGAATCCAAAGTCATTATAAGGTAATATCAGCTTCTGTAACTCAACATTCAATCCTACTCCTGCAATTGGAAAATTTAAAGCTTCTTGCACTTATAGTGACTGAACTAGAATACAAATGATATGAATTTCTGAAGCTTCTTGCACTTACAGGCTAACAATATCTTCAGTAGAAGGTAATCGTGGAGACCGAAGAACAAATCTTCTAAAAGGGTCAAACCGACATATTACAGATGCACTTATAATGACTGAATTAGAATACAGATAAAACTTCATATTAACAGATTTCGCCATTGGATTGCCTTGATTCCTGCCTGTTGCAGCTTAAACTTCATATAGATGTTAACAAAACCTAAAGAATCGACAAATTAACAAAAAAAATCAACAAAAAATCGAAATTAACAGTCTAATAAACGAATTCACATATGGAGGTTGAACAACCTAATAACTCGATAATCGAGATAACCAATTCCACAGTCAACAGATACAATCATATTTGAGAGTTACGATTAAGAATCTAACCTTGAGGATGAGAGAGGAATGATAATCAAGCGACGAGTGAGACGATGAAGAACCTAATTAGGGACAATTGGAGCGATGTGGTACTGAGAAGAAGCGACGTGGTTCACCTATTTGGGGCAAATTAGTAATGCGAGAGACAGAGACGAGGGAGACGAAGGACCAGTTCAGGTCTAAGACGGGAGAGAACTCAAAGAAGCGTGTGTCGGCGTATTTTTTAGAATGAGTCGATATAGTCATATAACCCTAGATGAGATATAACCCTAGACAAAATCAACAATATATAAATAATTATTTTTTTTTAGAAAAGGCGGGTACCCGTCGGTACCGGTTCCAGGTAACCGCCGGTTCCGGATACCCGGTATTGGAACCGGAACCGGCGGGTATCCAGCGGGTATCGATTTTGTGAAAATGAGAATTGGAACCGGAACCGCTTAAGGTGGTTCCGAGACTTTAGGAAACGGAACCGGAACCACCTAAGGCAGTTCCAGTTCTAGAACCGGCAGTTCCGAGAAGGTTCCGGTTCCGAAAGCAGGTACCTGCTTCCGCTGCTCATCCCTATCCCCAACAGATGGGAGTCCGACACCTCCTCCCATATAAGAACTCAAAGGGAGGCATACCAATACTGGAATGGTGGTTGTTGTTGTATGAAAACTCAGCCAGGGCAAACAAGTGTCCTAGCTTCCTCCGAAGTCCATAACACATGCATGCAACATGTCCTCAAGCGTCTGAATCGTCCGATCACTATGTTTGTCTGTCTGTGGGTGGTATACGGTACTGAAGTGAAACCGGGTACCCAACTCCTAATGAAACATCTTCCAGAACCTAGAAGTAAAGAACACATCTCGATCCAACACTATCAATGTCGGCACTCAATGTCGAGCTACCACCTCTCTCACATAAATCTCGGCTAATTTCTCTGCAGAAAAGTTCTCACTGATTTCCAAAAAGTGAGCACTCTTCGTCAACCGGTCCACAATTACCCATATCGCGTCGATACCTCGTGCGGTTCTCGGTAATTTGGTGATAAAATCCATGGAAATTTGTTCTCACTTTCACTGGGGAGTCTCTAGAAGCTGCAACGGGCCATGTGGACACTGGTGCTCTGCCTTAACCTGACGACAGGTCAAGCACCTCTCGACTACCCATTCCACATCTCTCTTCATATAGGGCCACTAATAACCCCTCTTCAAATCCAAATACATCTTAGTGGATCCTAGATGGATCAAAAATCTTGATCTATGTGCCTCCTCCATCAGTATGCGCCAAGCTCCACCTATATAGGGCCCTAAATCCGCCACGGAATTTCATAAGCCCCCAACTATCCGTCTCAAACTCGGAAACATGTCCGATCACTCGCTCCCTCTTGAGGTTCTCTGGCCTCACAGCCTCCACCTGAGCCTCTCGTATGGTATCTATGACTGGAGTCATCACCGTCATCCTCATACACACATCTCGAATCGGAGCACTCTCTGCCCTACGGCTCAAGGCATCGACTATCACATTAGCCTTGCCTGGGTGATATAAGATCTCGTAGTCATAGTCTTTCATTACATCCCACCACCTCATCTGTCTCATATTCAGGGTGGGCTGATCCATGAGGTACTTAAGACTCTTATGGTCTGTGAATATGGTACATCGGACTCCATACAGATAGTGGTGCCAGATCTTAAGGGCGAACACCACCGCCCCCAGCTCTAAATTGTGGGTGGGATACCTCATCTCATGAGGCTTCAACTGCCTCGATGCATATGCTATCACATGCCCCCTCTGCATCAACACCGCACCTATCCCTGATATAGATGCATCACAGTAAACCAGAAAGTCCTCTACTCCCTCGGGAAGGGCTAACACTGGAGCTTCGGACAATCTCTGGCGAAGAGTCTCGAATGAGGCATGTTGCTCGGGCCCCGAGGAAAAAGTAACCCCCTTCCATGTCAATCTGGTAAGAGGAACAACAATCTTGGAGAAATCTCAGATAAACCTCCGATAGTAGCCGGTGGGGATCTTGGCACCTCCCATCTCATAACTGCCTTAATCTTGTCCGGGGTGACCAATATTCCATTCTGATTAACGAGGTGTCCCAGGAACTGGACCTCTCGTAACCAGAAATCACACTTGGAGAATTTGGCGTAAAGCCTCTCCACCATCAATACTCCAAGAATATCCCGAAGATGCTCCTCGTGCTGCTTTCTAGATCTCGAGTACACCAGAATATCGTCGATGAACACGATCACCGATCGATCCAACATGGGCCTACACACCCGGTTCATGAGATCCATGAACATTGTCGGTGTGTTGGTGAGTCTAAAAGGCATCACCACAAACTCGTAGTGCCCATAACGAGTCCTAAAGGGTCGGCTTCTGGATATCCTCCTCGCAAATTCTCATATGATGATATCCAGATCTCAAATCAATCTTGGAGAACCAACACGCCCCCTGCAACTGATCTAATAAATCGTCAATCCTCGGTAGTGGATAACGGTTCTTGACCGTCAGTTTGTTGAACTCCCGGTAATCGGTGCACATCCAGTGTGAACCATCCAGGGGCTAATGAAGCCCTTCCCCAGCAACTCCTGGAGCTGGGAGGATAACTCCTGCAACTCTGGTGGTGTAAGGCGATAAGGTGCCTTGGCAATAGGTGCCACACCCGGAACCAAATCAATCAGGAAATCTAGCTGCCTCTCGGGAGGCACACCCGGCAACTCCTCGGGAAAAACATCCGAAAACTTGCAAACTATCGGAACCTTGGCGATAGAATGCGACCTCTCTGCAGCAACCCGCATATCCATTGCATATGCCAAAAAGCCCATACAACCCTGTTGTAGACTATATCTCGCTCTGGCAGCAGAGGAGAAAGCTTATCTAGATATGGTACCCTTGCCAAACACTGTATGCTCTCCCCTACTAGGGTCTCGTATAGTCACCAACTAACTCTCACAGTCGATCACAGCTCCAAACCAACTCAAAAAATCCATGCCCACTATGACACAGACATCACCCATCACGATCGGTACCAGGTATATCGGGAACTCAACACCAAAGATCTCTAGTACACATCCCTAGAATACATCAGTAGAAAAAACGGCATGCTTTTCAGCTATAGAAACCCTTAGAGGTTGACTCAACGCCTCACGCCTGATACAGATGAGATGACTAAAAGCTAAATCCACGAAGGTTCGACTCACACCCGAGTCAAATAACACCAAAGCAGGTATAGAACTCACAAGAAAAGTACCTATATACAGCACATAATAAGCACAACAAATCTAAAAATAATATAAATAAGGAAATACGTACCAGCCACGACATCAGGTGCTGCACAGACCTCCTCCACTGTTAGATGAAAAGCTCTATGATGAGCCCTATGAGCCTCGGCCTTCATCGGCCGACTATCAGTAGCACGTAAAGCAGTAGGGGTGGAACCCTAGGCTGATCCCTGAATGAGCTGAAGGCACTCGGCCTTCCGATGGACGGCCTGGTTGCAGTGGAAGCAAACTGCAAACCCCTTGGGGCAATCCTTCGTCATGTGCCACTCTTTGCCACATTTGTAGCAAATCCCTGCCTGACATGATCCCTCATGACTCTTGCCGCACTTGACACAAGTGCGGCCCTTCTGTCCCCCAGCTCTCACATCAGCGGGCTTTTCCCGCTTCGTCGCCGACTGCGACTGTATTGGTCTCTTGTCACTACCCCGTGACTCCGCCTCCTCTTTGGTCTGAAACTCAAGCTTAATCTCCTTCCTCCTGGCATTGTTCCGAAGCTCAGCCAATGTTCGATATGACGAGTTCGCCACAAACTCGCGTATATCCCTCCTCATTATGCTCAGATATTGACTCACACGTGCCTGCTCAGTAGACATGCGTTTAGGGAAAAACAATGCCCTCTCATGGAACATCCTCGAAATAACAGTCATTGTTTCTGTCTTCTACTTGAGAGACAGAAACTCATGGTCCAACTGTTCCCTCTCCACCTGGGGAACATACTCGTCTCGGAACAACTATGTGAACCTATCCCACATCATTGCAGCATGGTCTGCAGGAGTAAAACTAGCTGTCACAAACTTCTACCAGTCCTTTGCTCCCCAGCGAAGCTGGTTCAGCTCAAACCGAACTCTCAAGTGCTTTGGGCATGAACACGTATAAAAGCATCCCTCAATATCAGAAATCCATCTCATGGCAGCAATTGAATCATGTGTCCCATCAAACTCTGGTGGCTTCGTGTTGCTGAACTCTAGGAACAACAACGACTCACCTTCCTATGGCCTAGCAGCAGCCACGGCTGTGGTGGCTACAACGGCAATAGCCTTAGTAACAGTAGCATAGCGCCCATCAAATGTCTCGATCAATGTGGTCTTAATAGACCCAAACATCTCTGATATCGCCTCACGAATAGCTGCGGCCACCTCCTCATGAATGATCTGGCGGATCTCCTCGTCGTTGGCACTACCGCCCTCGGGTTTGTGGCGTGTACCCACCATGACGTCTCTGAAACACAACACACAAATCATCAGAGACTCGTTCGAGCATACTCATACTCGACTTCCCGCCCCTACATGATCCGTAGGACCCTAACGATTCTTACTTCGGTTGCATACAGATCCGATGTTTTCAGTAGTATGGGACCAATACTACCTTCCACACCAACCTGTAGTCACCCCAAGTCCTCCTCCTAGGATCCCAATTCACACGTACTCTATCTCTCACGAATAACAGACTAATCTCTCAGTAGACCCCACATATGCTCATCTAGGTATCTCTCCTAGATTATCGCTCGACTTAGAACTCTTTCTAAGTAATTCCCTCTAGTTACTCCTACTCATCATATACTCAAGGAAAATAACAGATAACAACAATTCCTAGGCTAAGGCATCCCAAATCGGGAAACTCTAGCCCTAAAATATGAAATACATAGCCTATCCTCTAGCATGCTTCCCAAATATCTCATGAATATCTCATAACACAAATAAGTAAGGGTAGTTTGGGAAATCACCGTTCAGGCTCTGGCTGATTGTACACACTGCTCCAAATCGTTTTTCTCTTTAAACTCTTTCTCATTTTAGAAAAATCATTTCTTTTGAAAATCTTTCTCAAATCCTCAGTTTGAGTCCAGACACACCTGAAGGTACATCTGAATCCCTCAAATCAAGGCTCTGATAGCAACTTGTAATACCATAAATTTTCAAACAAAGTTTTCAATCTAAAAATCACATAATTGTCATAAACACGATTCACAATTCTCCAAAAATGACAATTTATCAAAAACACATGTTCATAAATTGTTTAAACACAATCCATGATCCTCAAAACATCACTCCGTCTCGTGTGTACAATCAAGTTGGCACCTTCCCGTGATCCTGATAAGTACCTGAAACACATAACATATAACACGGTAAGCACAAAGCTTAGTGAGTTCCCCAAAATACCATACATATCTCATTAGCCTCTCATGGATATATCTCAAATAAGACCCTCTAGTCGATGTGTCTCAGTGGAACCCTTCGGTCCCACAACTCGGGTGGACCCTCCGGTCCTAAGTCGGTAAAGCTCAGCATAATACACATCATAAATCACAAAGATGTAATACAGGATATCATAATAGTCAATATACACCAGCCACTCCGGTCACACAAAATTACCACTCACGGTAAGTATAGTTAGAAGACTCACCTAGTAAGTAAGCAAATAAAACTCGTACACGAATCACCGATTTAGCCTCCGCCAAACACATACGAAAATTATCTCTAATTAATACTTAAATCAAAACTCCAAATAAACCAAGTTATTTTCTCTCTCTTATCTCTTGGAATGGGTAAAAGACTATGCTACCCCTCCATGGTCTCCATAATCCTTGTCTTGACCAAACACTAAAGTCAACAGAAGTCAACACTCGAGTCAACAGTCAATATTGACCCGACTTGTCGAGTGCAACTATGTAACTCGTCTAGTTCCCTGATTCCATCAGAAATATCGCGATAAGCGGACTTAACTCGTCGAGTTGTATCATTAACTCGTCGAGTTACTCATGTCCAGACTCGTCGAGGAAAACCCTAGCCGACTCGTCGATTCAGCTCATCAACTCGTCAAGTCCCTTCAGAGCCTTTTCTCATTCATATGTTTTAAGGCAGATCTACAAACCCAAACTCTAGATCTAGCCTCCTAAGGCTGAGATACCACGTAAAGCTGCAAGCTTTACTTCCATGCTTGGCACTTAGGGCTTGAAATTCCAAAACAACTTCCATTTAGGGTCTTAATCTTAAAAGCTCTTCTATTAGCAGGATAAAGTTGGGAGCTTTGGACTCTAGGGACCTCACAAGGTCCAGATATGAAGTCTCAAGGTCTTGATAAGCTCAACACACTCAAAGCCTCAATGAAAGATGGAATAAGCCCTAAAACTCCATAAAATGAGTTCTAATCAAACTATTGAGAAAGGTGGAAACTTTTTACCTTCAATAGAAGCTATAGATGAAATAACACCGGATCCAACAGTCCATTCTTGTTCCTTGCTTTGATACTCTTCTCTTCTCTTCCAAAACTGTACTTGTAGAGTTGCTCAATCAACTCATAAATAAATAAATAAATGTTATACCTGGGAGTTGGGATGTTACATAGAACCAAACAATCCACAATCTCAAGAATCTTATCTTCCATCAAAACTGAACCCAACTTTTAACCCTGAACCCTTTAACTGCTACCCTTGACATACATATTCATTAATTCATACCCTACCGAAATGAAGACTTTGCACATACACACCCGCGATTCCCAACGCGAGTCCCACCAAGAACGAACTTGATAACTAACTCATAACCCGATATCCAAGGTTCTACTCTTGCAATATACCGAAAACCTTATGATTCACAACAATCCCTCACTAAACTGAGATATAAAGGTTCCCATACCATCGCTGAGAATACCAGTCTCGCACCCGGTCCAACCACTAGGTTCTCAAGAGCTCAAAGACGAGAATTTCCTGGCTTAAGCATCCCTCTGCGCCACTCGCTGACACACATTCAATCCCACAACTCCAGATCCAATACCTTGACCACACACTCACTAAGCTCCTAACTTACATGACTTCAAACCAGAAAGTCACACAGGTCGTCTCTCCTTGTAACCGGGGTGTGAAACTTTCCCTAGTTCCACATCCAAACCATTCCCAGAGATTCTGATTGATTTTCCCCCACTTGAATTTGTGAAAACTCTCCCATCCCCAAGGATTCGATGGATTTCCCACCCACTAATCTACATATAGTAGGAACCGACCATGACCTACTTACCAATATCAACGTTCCAATACTAGCTGATCTTGAAGACCACCCAACTATTGGAATCGAGAAGAATAATCCCTGAAATCTTAGCAGGTCCGATAATCCCAACTATCCCTATGATGCAACACTAAACCCTGAAGTCCTTTGTGCTGCCGAATAAAGACCATAACCCTTGCTCCGAACTGGCGAGTCTTCACCCTAACTTCCCCATCCTCAAATGAATCTCCGAATTATAACCATCTACAATCCTTGCTATAATAAGATTCCCCTGGTACTTCTGGTGACCAACAACTCTTAAACGACCCCGATCCCACCAGATCAACATATAAAACACCCAAAACCTAACTTCCCTGGAGAACTAACCCACTACTCCTGATCATAGACTCTTCAAACATTACCCCTGAATTGATCTCGTCAAGGACCCAGAATAACCACAGAACACAGCAAAACCCGCTCAGCAAGATACGACCCACTAATGATTCATGGCATGCAAAAATGGCATGTAACAATCTTTAATGATATGACCCAGACAAAAGTAGAATACCAAACCCAAAGATAATGCTTACCCCGAACCAATAAAAAAAATTCCCAAACAATATAAATTCTGAAAATAAACAAGAAGGAAACATAAGATAACATACCCGCACAAGCATACACTGGAATCCTGACCCCCTCTTCCTGCCGATGTACTCGCGATGGAACATGAGTTGCCCTGACCACTAAGCGTGCGTAATTTGCCCTGGTATGACCTGGCTGATGACAACGAAATTCTACCTCCAGGGTGCATTCTTGGCGGAAATGACCCTTCCACCCACACCTGCCGCACTTAGACCTGTTGCACACATCCTAATGTATCCATACATCCTTCGTGCAACCACCACAGCCCCTCGGGTCTCTAACACTCACTATACCAATGTCCAACTGATCTGATTACTGAGCTAGACCATGAGTTTGTCTCTTCTTCTCCAATTTCCTATCTGAACCAACCTCGTGCTCCTGGCTTACCCTGTCCATCCCGTCAACCACCTGAATAGCCGAGGTCCGACCCTCAGACCTGGCGACCAATCTATCAGTTTCATGCCCAATGATGTTGGGTAACTCTTCGTGTAAGGCTAGCAAAACCTCCACGGGGATTCAATCATGAGAATGACTAGAACTAGCGATATGATCCTATTTCCTAAGGGATTATAGGGATCCACAAGCTTTGGGCTCTAGATGAGCCCCCAACTGCCCTGCTAAAATCTCGGCTCGAAAGGCCCTAGGACGGCCATCCAAGAGCTCCAAAATCCATTCCTTGACTGAACCAAAGGTCACCGGAGTTAATTCCAAAATACCACGGTTAATCTACGATGAGATGAAACCCCGCATCCGCTCATCGATTTGCTCAGAACTTGTACCTAAGCCGGAACCGAAACCTAAATCCCCTTCCTGGGTGCTCAACACCTTAATGAAAAGACCACATGCAAAAGATCAGAACATACCCAAGAATCCTCATCTTACAGGCTTCCTAGATTCTCCATGACTCTCCCCGATTCGAGTATGGATCCTATGCTTTACATAGTACGGGTTCAATACTACCTTCCAGACATATCCATACTTTCCTCAAGAATCATCACGAATCCTGCAAGTTACTTTCATAAACTAATACTCCAAGTACTCGCTAAACAACACAACAAAACCCACTGAAGCATTTCCTAGGCTTTCCTAGGTTCCCGACCTCATGCTGTCATCAGCTACTGAAGAAATACCAGTAATGTCAATTAACTATATCATGAATACAATCACATGAAACAAAGCTTGGATAATCCTTCGAGTAATAGACTCATCCCTACAAAGGTTAGACTCAGATGAGAGCTACAAAATAGGGTCAAATCCGTTACTCAGAGATTATTCAACACTTGTCACATGTTACGTAACATATTCACTCAGTAGCTAACTCACATCACTTAAGATTCCCATAAATCACAAAGCAATCAACATTTGTGTAGTAACATTCCAATCCATAGAATAACCAAAAACATCCCTTCTCACATACCACAACTCATGCTCTCCATCCTCACTTCCTTGAGGAACACTAAACATAATGCAACTGGCCAACTGACCCTATTTAACTCATCCTACCACCAATGCCACACGACCCTCCATTGGTTATAGATAGCTATCGCATGAATACAATCACAAGCCGCACAGCTTAAACAATCTTAGACTAAAAGATTCAATCCTACAACATTTAGACTCAGACGAGAGCTGTGCAGCAGGACCAAATCCTTTACCCAAAGATCATTTAACCCATGTAGCATGTGACTTAGCATATTCACTCAATAGTAAGTTCACATACGAAAGAGTCATACAACAATCAATCAAGTACTCTATAGGAGATAAGGCGTCATATATCAGGAAATTCTATCATAGAGTCCCTAAAGATCCCTAACCTATTACTAGAATGTGGTTCTAACATATCATAACAAAATCTCAAATAATGGTGTGGTAATTTGGGGTCCACTTACAGGCTCCGACTGATCGTACACATCGCATCCTCCTTAATTATTTTGAAAACCATTTGAAAATTGTTTTAAAATCTTTTCCCTTAGTTTCAGACTGGATTCATAGGAGTGTTCCTCCAATTCACTAGAACCAAGACTCTGATACCAACTTGTAACATCCATAAAATTCATGAAAAATTTAAACTTTTAAAACCAATCCACAAATCATCATTGTTTATAATTTAGTTTTCAAAACATGTTTAACATATGAGTTTTCCCAAAATCATAAATCAAAATACGAGGAGGCGTACAATCATGGCTTTGCCTTTCCGCGATCATCTAGGATACCTGAAACATAATCCAAAACTGTAATCCTAAAGCTTAGTGAATTCCCCCAAAGTACCAAGACAACACATAATCATAATAATAACAACAAACAACATGCATACAGAGACTTCAGTCTAACTGAGTCTATCTGGTACGCTCATAGAATCTTCAGCATGACTAGTACACCACACCAGGCCTTCAGACTATTTGGACCGTTCTCCAGACCTTCGGCCTGACTGGAACGCCCCACTAGCCTTCAGTCTATTGGGGATGCCCTGGGTCAGTTGGCCTTCAGCACAAAGCAGGACCGCCTCAACCCAACCACACATACACCATGTCGACACACATATATAACAGACAAGCATACAAATAGCCAACCAATAAACAAACAGACAAATCTTAAAGATCACTAAGCATAACATCATCCTATGTACCAAAATAAAGATATAACATATCACTACAGCACAAAATCATACGATAAACCAGGATAACAATCCAAAGGGCTGGCTTTGGTGCCTTCGACCTGTAAGTACAGTGAGGAAAACTCACCTCGCACTGCCGAATCTCATAGAAAGAATCCATGACTATTGGCCCGCAAGAATCCCTGTGCTATCAATCACAAGTTAATCATCCATCAATAATTGAATCCGACCCAAACTAAGGTAGTGTTTGTTTTTTGTCTGCGGATCTGCGTGACCTCTTCTGTTTTTTTTGAAGATTATAGACCTAAATATGTCTGCATGCCCTCTTCTTGGCACAGATGTTGACCAGAGTCTTCTAACATCTTCAGATATCTTTTAGCCTGAAAAAACATATATATCTTTATTATTTTTAAGTTTTTTTTTTAAATTTATATTTTTTTTCCAACTTTATTAATGATAAACAATTTGAAAAAAAAATACAAAACTTAAAAAAAACGTTCGACAATACAAACATGATATATTTGACAAATTTATAAATAAAGATTTATTACAATAATAGTCGTTGAATTTGTTTATATAAATATGAAAAAAAAATCATAATATATTCTTATATTTTTTTTTGTCAAATTTTGTAAAACATTATTTAATACAATATCGTCAATTTCTCGGGAAAATATTTCTGGTACGTTTTTAATGGATTTAATTAAAAAAATCGAAGTTTATTTCCATCCATTTATGTATCAAATTCTTTAATCACTAATTATAATGTTTAGTTATAACAGTGCAACCAAAGTTGTTGGCTTTTATCAAATATATATGTTAATTCATACAATTTTTATTTTTATTTTTTATACAATAATATATAAAAGTTGATCTAGATTCGTTAATTATTTATAACAAAGTCATAAAGATATTAAAAAATCACTTTGAAGTTAAAAAAATCAGTTTATTTATATTTCAGTTTATTTTAGTAGCCCACAGATGTTAGAAAAACAAGCAGTCTTCTTTTTTCAGACTGCAGACGTTTGGTCCACCTCTTCTATTACAGAGGTCTACAGATGTGGTCCGCAGACTGCAGACATTTTGCCTCAGAAAAAATAAATAGCACCTAAATGTCCAAACTAAGGTAAAAGACCTTTTTTCCCTCTTTATAATTTGGCCGAAAGCCAAGGCCAAATCTGAAAGCCCAAATTCCAAACAAACACCCAAGGCCCAAGCATGGCCTAGTTTTCCAAATTGGGCTCAAATCCCTTCCATGGGCCTTAACCCAAGCTCCAATAATATGCTCATCCCAAAACACCAGAAATCAGATGGCCTAGCAAAGTCCCAAACATCTATGCCCAAAACTTGGCTTAAACCAAAGACCAAAAGATATGAGGCCCATTCTGCAGAGTACGTGGGACGTAGTCAGTTGTACGCTAAGCGTACACGCTTTAGGGCTTGTACTCTGCGCGCATTAGCTTGTACGCCCAACGTACTCCTCATGTTTAGCCACCTTTCACATTCAGCCCTTAATCCCTTAACACATTGCTCCAAAACGTAGATATGCTCTCCTTTAGCTAAATTATCATGTAAAGTTGCCAACTTTACGTTCATTCATGGCTAAATGAAGCTCTTAAGCTTAAATAGGACTTTACAAGTGACTTAATGCATGCATGTGACCAAAAACCCATAAAGCTTGCACATTTATGCCATAGGAGTCTACCACAAGCCCAAATCTAAAAGAACAAGACCTTAAAACATCTTAACTCTTCAATCAACCCAAAATGGGACCAAAAGCATAACAAAACAAAATATGAGGAGATCTAAAAATATACAAGTCAAGGTATGAACTTGATACCTCAAAGAGATTGCAACAATAAAGATGATTCTGGATCTATGACTTTCCTTCCAAGCAAAGCACCTTCAATCTTTAAAGCTTCCTTCACAATAAGAACAACCATTAAAATCCTTTCAAGGGCTCAAGAATACCACCAAGGAAGCTTAAGGGACGATTTAGGGTTTTGGGAGGTTTGGGGGCTGGTAAAGAGGCTAGCCCTAAAGACATAAGGTGCTTAAATAAAGTTTAACACCCTTAAATTAGGGTTTCTTGAATCGCTCGTACGCCCAGCGTATGAGGCCGAAGCTTTACAACCAACTACTGACTACGCTCAATGTACACAAAGGTATGCCTCGCGTACATGTCCTCACACGAGTACGCCCTGGGTACTCCCCCATGTACGTCCCGCGTACTAGGGTTTCCCCAAAACCCTAAATTCTTCCGAAGGCCATAACTTATTCATTTTAAATCTGATTCCGATGATCCTTATATCCATGAAAAGGTAACGAGAAGCTCTATGCTTTAATCATCTCATAATCTCCTTAAAAATTTACCGAATAAAATCCAATTTCCATCAAAGTTCGAGCTGACACTTACCAAAATACCTCTTGGTTCCAAAACACAAGCCGAACCCCTGAATCATCTAAATTTACATCACCCATGTCCAAAAAGGTCCAAATCTTATTTCCTCAATGGCCCTAAGCTTGATAATTCCTGATCTTTAGTCACCACCCTGAAATAAAAAACAATTTGGAACAAGGTGTTACATGGTGTAACAGTCGCCTTCACTCAACCTTGTTGTCATTTCTATTAGCCTTGCTCACGCCGCCTCCAACATTTGCTATTAGACCAGTCGGAGTGGTTGTAAATGAAAAGAAGAAAAAGACAAGGCGAGCTTATATTTTATAGGCAATACCAGAACACATTCTCCCACAAGTTACTAAAAAGAAAATGGCGAAAGAAGTGTGGGAGTCACTAAGGACTAAGTATCTTGGTGTTGATTGAGTGAAAAAGGGAAGATTGCACACCCTTAAAAGTGAATTTGATGCTCTTCGAATGAAAAAAGGAGAATCTATAGATGAGTTTACAGGACAATTGAGTAGGTTGAAATCAAAGTACAATAGCCTTGGAGTGAGAACTAAAAACAACACTTTGGTAAGAAAGTTCTTAGATTTTGTCCCAGACAAATGCATAAAACTTGTGGCATTAAACAAATAGTGCTCATACGTGGATACTATGTCACCTGAAGAGGAAATCAGTATAGTTAATGCCTATGAGGATCAGTGATGACTTCATGGTGAGAACACAAATGAAAAAGTGGTTCTATTACTTACTCGATCAAAAGAGAAATAGGTTAAAAGTATGATGGGTTGAGTTCCGTCATAGCTTGCAGAGGACGTGGCTCTTATCACAGTAAGATAAGATGTCAAAGTACAGTGAGAGAGAGAGAGAAAGAGAAGAGAGAAGAGATGAAGTTCATGAGGTATAGGCGGTCGCGACAACCACCAACCACCATGAGACACTAGAAAGAATCGAGGAAATATAAGAGATAAAAGACACATAAAGTGTTTCATTATTTGAAACGTTTTTCACACTTTACATTAAGGCGTCCCAACCCTAAGCGGAAGGAGGCCGATGCCAATTTCACTCAACCACACGAGGAAGAACCGACTCTACTATTGTTTTATGGGGAGAGGAAACAGATGCTTGGGTGTTTCTTAATGAAGACGAATTCTTTTTGGTCTGAAAAGGGTACAAGGAGAACACTTGGTACATGGATGATAAGGTAATTAATCACTATCGGGGGTGGGAACACAAAGAAAGAATAACCAGTTAGGTACGATTTGGTAATGGTTCCAAAGTTTAGATTCAAAACAAGTGCACAATTCTACTGGAATGAAAAAACAAGGAACAAATCGTGATAGAAGAAACATACTCCATGGATGAAAAAACAAGTGCACAATACTACATTCCCATCGTGATTAGTAACATACTCCGTCTAGGGCCTATTACTGAGGTGGGGGTACAAGGTTGAGATGTTGAATGAATTCTTGTGAATTCATGATGAGGGGTAGAAGCTAATAATGAAGGTATATCAATCAAAAAATCGCTTGTACAAGATTGTTCTCCACACTACACAACCTATGAGTCTTGGTGCTAGTATAGATTATACTGCATGGTTATGGCACGCAAGACTAAGGCACATGAACTTGCATGTGACTGAATCAATTGTAGAAAAAAGAATGGTGCCAGGAGTGCCAATAATACATCATCCAACATAGGTTTGTGAGGAATGCTTAGTTGCCAAGAAAACCCGACAACCATTTCCAAAAGAAGCACAATGAAGAACTAGTAATCCACTACAATTGGTACATGCGGATCGATGTGGTTCCATAAAACCCCAAACCCCAACAAGTAATTGATACTTTGTAATGTCCCAAAAATTATGGTAAATTTAATTTTTAATAACATTTTTACTTTAATTAAAAGTTACATTTTATATCAAACCCATTATACCTAAACATATACCAAAATTTGTCAAAATCATTATTGTTAAACAAATACCAAAACCATTATTCTTAAACAACTCATAATCATAAATCCAATTCAGCGGAAACAAAATGCAAAGAAAATGTCATCCAACATCCGAATCATGTTAGTGTGTATCGTCAAGGATACAACCAAACAATCACTACATATGTAAGTCTAAGAACAAATCAATAAACAAGCATACCAAAACTCGGGACACGTCAGCAAATGTCAACCCCCTTACTTCGTACATCGAGCCCTTCTAAATCCCTCAGTATGTCGAGATAATGTCATATACAAATTCCTAGTACAACGAGTAAATATTACACACCTACTAGAAACTAGTACAACCTAGGGATGAGCAGTTTCTACCAAATCCCGATCCCGTACCGGTACCATACTGCAATCGATACTGAAATGTACCGAATTTAAAAATATAGGACGATACTCGGTTGTAACATCCCGACTCCCAGGTACTTTATTTATTTATTTAATGAGTGGCTCGACGAGTTGAGTGTCCGACTCGTCGAGTAGAGTTGGATTGAGCATGTGGGGTTAAAGACCGACTCGACGAGTCAGAGAGCCGACTCGCCAAGTTGGCGCTGTGAGAGGAAACCCTAAATCTTTGGAGTTGGGACCTATTTAAAGGAACTTATGTCCTCATTTCCGTCTCACCAACTACCCTACTCCCCTGTGTGAAACCCTAATCGACCATTTGAGCTAAGAGAGAGTGATAAAGCTAATATTTGAGTGTTTTGGTGAATCATTGGAAGAGAAGAAGTGAGATTCAAGCAAGGAACGAGAAAAGGATGTGATATCTAGTATTCATTCACCTGGAGCTTCTGTTGGAAGGCGGAGGCTAGTTCGAGATTCGTGTACGAGATTATTACTTTCTTGCTTACGAGGTGAGTCTTCTTATTATACTTTACCTAGAGTGGTAATATTTGTGTGACCAGAGGGTCTTATGTGTTATATTGAGTATTGTGATATCCTGCATTATGTCTTTGTGATTTGTGTTGTGTATTATTCTGAGCTTACCGAGTTAGGTCCAGAGGGTCCTTCTAAGTTGTGGGAATGGAGGGTCCCACTGAGACACATTGACCGAAGGGTCTTATTTCAGCATATCCATGAGAGGCTAATGAGATATGTGTGCTATTTTGAGAACTCACTAAGCTTCGTGCTTACCGTGTTATGTGTTATGTGTTTCAGGTACCTCTCAGGATCACAGGAAGGCACCAGATTGATTGTACACACCGATACGAGATTATGTGGATGATTCTGGAATATTGACATTTATATGTGGATTCTGTTAACACATGAGAAAATTATGTTTTTGAGATATATTATGAGTTTTTGTGTGTTTTTAAAATGAAAATTTTGGTTTGAAAATTTACGTTGTTACAAGTTGGTATTAGAGCTTTGGTTTGAGGGATTCGGGTGTACCTTCGGGTATGTCTGAACTGAAACTGAGGATTTGAGAAAAAATTTCAAAGAAATGATTTTCTAAAATGAGAAAGAGTTTTAAGAGAAAACGAGTTGGAGCAGTGTGTACAATCAGCAAGAGCCCGAATGGTGATTTCCAAAAATACCCTTACTTATTTGTGTTATGAGATATTCGTGATGCATGCTAGAGGATAGGCTAAGTAATTCATATTTAGGGCTAGAGTTACCTGATTTCTGATGCCTTAGTCTAGGAGTCGTTGCTATCTGTTATATGTCTTGAGTATGTGTCGAGTAAGAGTATCTAGCAGGAATCACTTAAAGAGAGAGAGAGAGAGAGAGGGGGAGAGAGTTCTGAGTCGAGAGATAATCTAGGACAGATACCTAGATGAGTATATGATAGATCTAATGATTAGGTAGTCTGTTATTCATGAGAGACAGAGTACATTTGAACTGTGATCCTAGGAGGAGGACTTGGGATGACTACACGTTGGTGTGGAAGGTAGTATTGGGCCCTACTTCTGAAAGCATCGGATCTGTATGCAACCCAAGTAAGCATCCTTAGGATGCTAAGGAACAAGTAGGGATGAGTGATCGAGTGTGAGTATGCTCGAGCGAGTCTCTGATGATTTTTGTGTTGTGTTTCACAAACATCATGGTGGGTACACGTCACAACCCCGAGAGCAGTGGGACTAGTGATGATGAGATTCACAGGATGATTCACGAGGAGGTGGCCATAGCCATTCGAAAGGCGATTCATTCGATGTTTGGGTCTATTAAGACCACACTGATTGAGACATTTGATGAGCAGTACGTTGTTGTTACTAAGGTGGCTACTGTTGCAGCTGTTGCCGCTGCCAGGCCACAGGGAGGTGCCTCATTGTTGTTTCAGGAGTTCAGCAACACGAAGCCACCATAGTGTGAAGGGATACAGGATCCGATTACTACTACGAGATGAATCTCTGATATCGAGTGGTGTTTCTATACGTTTTCATGTCCTGATCATTTGAGGGTTCGGTTTGCGCTGAACCAGCTTCACGTGGGGACAAAGGACTGGTGGAAGTATGTGACTACCAATTTTACTCCTGCAGACCATGCTGTAGTGATGTGGGAGAGGTTCACCCAGTTGTTCCGAGATGAGTATGTTACCCCGGTGGAAAGGGAACGTTTGGCCCAGGAGTTTCTGTCTCTCAAGCAGAAGATAGAGTCAGTGATGAAGATTACGAGGATGTTTCACGAGAGGGCGTTGTTTTGCCCTGAACATGTGTCCACTGAGCAGGCACATGTGAGCCGGTATCTGGTCATATTGACGAGGGATATACGATAGTTCGTGGCGAACTCATCATACAGGATATTCGCTGAGCTTCAGACCAATGTCAAACGGAAGGAGATCGAGCTAGAGTTACAGACTAGGGAAGAGGAGGAGTCTCGAGGTAGGGATCGGAGACCAGTGCAATCGCAGCCGGCAACGAAGCAGGCTAAGCCCACTGATATCAGGATTGGGGGTCAGAAGGGCCGAACTTGTGGTAAGTACCTCAAGAGTCACGAGGGATCGTGCCAAGCGGGGATTTGCTACAAATGTGGCAAAGAGGGGTATATGGCGAAGGATTGCCCCAAGGGGTTTGTAGTTTGCTTCCATCACAACTAGACCGGCCATCGGAAGGCCGAGTGCCCCCAGCTTCTTCATTGATCAGTACAGGGATCTGCACCTGCTGCATTACGTGCTACTAAGAGTCGGCCAACGATGGTCGAGACACTAAGGGTTCATGGGAGAGCCTTTCAGCTGATAGCAAAGGACGTCCGCATAGCACATGACATCGGGGCCGGTACGTATTTCATTATTTATGTTATTTCGAGATATATTGTGCTTATATTGTGTTGTGTATAGGTACTTTTCTTATGATTTATGTACCTGCTTTGGTGTTATTTGACTCGGGTGCGAGGCGATCCTTTGTGTCTTTAGCTTTTAGTTGTCATATCAATATCCGATGTGAGGCGTTGAGTCGACCTTTGAGGGTTTCAATAGCCAATGAGCATGCGATTTTTGCTACTGATGTGATCTGGGGTGTGTATTAGAGATTTTTGGTGTTGAGTTCCCGATAGACCTGGTACCGATCACGATGGGCGATGTTTGTTTCATACTAGGGATAGACTGGTTGAGTCGGTTTGGAGCTGTGATCGACTGTGAGCATCAGATGGTGACCATACGAGACCCTAGTGGGGGAGTGCTCACGGTGTATGGCGAGGGTACTAGATCTGGATCAACTTTCTGATCTGCTACTCTAGCGAGACAGAGTCTACAAAAGGGTTGTATGGGCTTGTTGGTGTACGTGATGGATACGTGGCTTGCTATAGAGAGGCCGAGTTCTATCGCTAAGGTTCCGATAGTGTGCGAGTTTCTGGATGTTTTCCCCAAGGAGTTGTCAGGTGTGCCTTCTGAGAGGCAGGTGGAGTTCTGCATTGATTTGGTTCTGGGAGCGGCGCCTATTGCCAAGGCACCTTATCGCCTTGTGCCACCAGATATGCAGGAGTTATCCTCACAGCTCCATGAGCTGCTGGGGAAAGGTTTTATCAGACCAAGTAGCTCACCGTGGGGAGTGTCGATCCTTTTTGTGAAGAAAAAGGATGGTTCACACCGTATGTGTATTGATTACCAGGAGTTGAACAAGCTGACGGTCAAGAACCGTTACCCACTACCGAGGATTGACGATCTGTTCGATTAGTTGCAGGGAGTGTCTTGGTTTTCCAAGATTGATTTGAGATCTGGATATCACTAGATGAGAGTCTGCGAGGAGGATATCCAGAAGATGGCCTTTAGGACTAGTTATGGGCACTACGAGTTTGTGGTGATGCCTTCCGGGCGCACCAACGCACCGAAAGCGTTCATGGAACTCATGAACCGGGTTTGCAGGCCTATGTTGGATCGATCAGTGATCATGTTCATCAAGATATCCTGGTGTATTCGAGATCCATAGAGCAGCACGAGGAGCATCTTAGAGAGGTTCTTGGAGTTTTGAGGACGGAGAGGCTTTATGCCAAATTCTCCAAGTGTGATTTCTGGTTACGAGAGGTCCAGTTCCTGGGACATGTCGATAATCATAATGGGATATTGGTCGACCCGGCCAAGATCGAGGCAGTTATGAGATGGGAGGTGCCGAGATCCCTGACCGAGATCAGGAGTTTTCTGGGTTTAGTTGGCTACTATCGGAGATTTAGCCAAGATTTCTCCAAGATTGTCGTTCCTCTCACCAGGTTGACTTGGAAGGGTGTTACTTTTACTTGGAATCCCGAGCAGTAGGCCTCATTTGAGACCCTTCACCAGAGATTGTGCGAAGCCCCGGTGTTAGCCCTTCCCGAGGGAGTGGAGGACTTTGTGGTTTATTGTGATGTTTCTATATCCGGGATGGGCGCGATGTTGATGCAGAGGGGGAACGTGATAGCATATGCATCAAGGCAGCTGAAGCCTCATGAGACGAGGTATCCCACCCACGACCTGGAGCTGGGGGCAGTGGTGTTCACCCTCAAGATCTAGCGCCACTAACTGTATGAAGTCCGGTGTACCATATATACGGACCACAAGAACCTAAAGTACCTCATGGACCAGCCCAACCTGAATATGAGGCAAAGGAGGTGGTTGGAAGTAGTGAAGTATTATGACTGTTAGATCTTATATCATCCGGGCAAGGCTAATGTAGTAGTTGATGCCCTGATCCGTAGAGCAGCGAGTGCTCCGATCTGAGATGTGTGCATGAGGATGATAGTGATGAATCCAGTCTTAGATACCATTCAAGAGGCCCAGGTGGAGGCTATGAGACTGGAGAACTGCAAGAGGGAGCAGGTTATTGGGCCGGTTCCCGAGTTTGAGACGAACAGTCGTGGGCTTATGACTTTCCAAGGGCGAATTTGGGTGCCCTATATAGGTGGAACTCGTCGTGTATTGATGGAGGAGGCACATAGATTAAGATTCTCGATCCACCTAAGGGCCACTATGATGTATTTGGACATGAAGAGAGGCTACTCGTGGCCCTGTATGAAGAGGGACGTGGCATGGGTTGTAGAGAGGTGCTTGACATGTCCCTGGTTTAAAGCGGAGCACCAGTATCCACATGGTCTGTTATAGCCTCTAGAGATTCCCCAGTAGAAGTGGGATCAGATTTCGATGGATTTTATCACCAAACTATCACAGACCGCGCGTGTGGTTGATGCGATATGGGTGATTGTCAGTGAGCTCTTCTACAGAGAAACTGGCCGAGATTTATGTGAGAGAGGTGGTAGCATGACATGGAGTGCAAACATTGATAGTGATAGATCGAGATGTGCATTTTACTTCCAGATTCTGGAAGAAATTTCATGAGGAGTTGGGTACCCAATTGTATTTTAGTACCGCATACCACCCGCAGACAGACAGGCAGAACAAGCAGACGATTCTAACACTCGAGGACATGCTACGTGCATATATTATGGACTTCGGAGGAAGTTGGGACACCTATTTGCCATTGGCTGAGTTTTCTTACAACAACAGCCACCATTCCATTGTTGGCTTGCCTCCCTTCGAGCTCTTATTTAGGAGGAGGTGTGGAACTCCTATCTGTTGGGGAGAGGTAGGGCAACGAGTTATGGGTGGCACTGAGATAGTGCTGGAGACGACCGAGCAGATTCAGCAGGCTAGACAGAGGTTACTGATAGCCCAGACTTGCCAAAAGAGTTATGCAGATTGGCGACCATCCGAGCTAGAGTTCCAGGTTGGAGATTTTGCCTCCTAAAGGTATCCCCATGGAAAGGGGTGATCCAATTCAGGAAACGGGCAAGCTGGGCCCTGATACATTGGTCCTTTCAGAGTAATCGCCAGAGTACGTAAGTTAGTTTACTAGTTAGAGCTACCTGCAGCGTTGAGTCAGATTCATAACACCTTCCACGTGTCTCCGTTGAGGAAGTGTATAGCCGATGAGACAAATGTGGTACCATTAGAGGACATTCAGGTGGATGCGAGCTTGAATTATATTGAGATGCCGATTGTGATCTTGGATCAGAAAGTGAAGGTTCTGAGGAACAAAGAGGTGCCCCTGGTTTAGGTCCAGTGGTAACATCAGAAGGGGTCCAAGTGGACTTGGGAGCCAGAGTCCAAGATGCGAGAGTAGTATCCAAAGTTATTTCTGGAGCATGACTTCGAGGGCGAAGTCTGATTCTAGTGGGGGAGAATTGTAACATCTCGACTCCTAGGTACTTCATTTATTTATTTATTTAATAAGTGACTCGACGAGTTGAGTGTCTGACTCATCGAGTAGAGTTGGATTGAGCACGTGGGTTTAAAGACAGACTCGACGAGTCAGAGTCGACTCACCGAGTTGACGCTGTGAGAGGAAACCCTAAATCTCCGGGGTTGGGAAATATTTAAAGGAACTTATGTCCTCATTTCTTCCTCAACATCTACCCAACTCCCCTATGTGAAACCAAAATCGACCATTTGAGCTAAGAGAGAGTGATAGAGCTAATATTTGAGTGTTTTGGTGAATCATTGGAAGAGAAGAAATGAGATTCAAGCAAGGAAGGAGAAAACGATGTGAGATCCAGTATTCATTCACTTTGAGCTTCTGTTGGAAGGCGAAGGCTAGTTCGAGATTCGTGTACGAGATTATTACTTGCTTGCTTACGAGGTGAGTCTTCTCACTATACTTTACCAAGAGCGGTAATCTTTGTGTGACCGGAGGGTCTTATGTGTTATATTGAGTATTGTGATATCTTGCACTATGCCTTTGTGATTTGTGTTGTGTATTATTCTGAGCTTATCGAGTTAGGACCAGAGGGTCCATCCGAGGTGTGGAACTGGAGGGTCCCACCGAGACACATTGACCGGAGGGTCTTATTTGAGCATAGCCATGAGAGGGTAATGAGATATGTGTGGTATTTTGGGGAAATCACTAAGCTTTGTGCTTACCGTGTTATGTGTTATATGTTTCAGGTACCTCTCAGGATCACAGGAAGGCACCAGATTGATTGTACACACTGATATGAGATTATGTGGATGATTCTGGAATATTGACATTTATATGTGGATTGTGTTAACATATGAGAAAATTATGTTTTTGAAATATATTATGAGTTTTTGTGTGTTTTAAAAATGAAAAATTTGGTTTGAAAATTTACGTTATTACATCGGTACTCCAAAATCATGAAATTTGGGATTCGCTATTGTCGGTACCGGTACTAGTACTGAAAACTGTTATCATTCCCGGTACCGATACCGGTAACGTTAATTTGGTACAGTACTCAGGATTGATTTTCAATCAAATTCGGTATTCGGGAAATTAGGAACGGTGTCGGTCGGTACCGTTTATGTCCCATGCTCATCCCTTGTACAACCTAGTACTACTCATGTACATCCGATAAGCACACACGAGCTAAAGCAAAGGATGTACAATATCAACACAATATAGTGAGAAACTCACCTTAAACTGTAGATTTGACTCCCTAAAGCAAACCGAGAATCTAACAAAGACCAAGTCACATCCCTTACACACCTATAATATCATTTTAAAGTGTTAATGGCTAGTCCTTAACACTTATTACACTTGTATTATTATTCTGTCAAATTACCGAATTAAGACCCAAAATAGCAGTCTGATCAAGACCACTTTATCCTTTTTCAAAACCATCAATTCTCCATTGTCATTCCATAACATTATATTTTAAACTTTTCCTTTCCAAGGACATATTACACAAGTATATATGATTTCCCTACTATTTATTATGAAAATTTGAAGATAGCATGTCATAGCAGCTCAAACCGGACCAGTCTGTAAAGATTGAAAATTTCACCGAAGCTAGAGCCAATTCCATGCTTCAACATCACAAAATAAAATGGATGTAATTTCTAAACTTTGGGCATTGGAACCAGCCAAATATGACTTCTCTAGAGTTACTTATGATTCTTACAAAAACAGGACTGAACAATGGATTTTGCAGAAAATCAAAACTAGGGTTAGGATTCAATCCACTTAACCCGTAAGTCCTAAATCCGATTAAGACCTTCCAGATCTGTAAGATATCAATCCTATGTGCCTTAGTACCTGTCAAAACATGGAGTAGAAGAGGATATCACTAATGCACACACCCACACACAACCGTTACCACAAAGATGGCGATGATTCGACCATGGTGGAGGTGGTTCGATCATTGTAAAGAAAAAGAAGAGGACACAAGGTAATGTAGACTTACCTAGACAAGAAAAACAATTCGTACTTCCTTCTCTCTCTCTTCCTTTTTCCTCTTCCTTTTCCTTATTTCTTTTCCTTCTTTCTTTATTCCCATCGATTTCCTCCTTCTTTTCCTTCTCACAGATTCTCTCTTTTCTCGGACTCATCTCTACCTATATTTTGTTAATTTTGGCCGGCCATACTAGCACACATGCTTAAATTTTCAATTAATGTTGTATTAAAGACTCAATGTAGGCTTAAGAAAGGTAGAATGGACTGCAAAGAACCGACTGAAAGCCCCCTTCAAAATGATGATATAGGCTTAAAATATCATACTTTCCAATTCTAGACCCTCTAGATCCCATGGCAACCAAACATGACCCATTTGATAGAAAGGTTATCAAAAATAGTTTTCTAATTTGGCATAAAAGACTCTTTACTATTTAATATAATTGTCTCATTCATTTTTATAGTCCAAAAACAATTAAATAAACTCAGAAATTAAAACATACCGGAAATCGTGATGTTACATACATCCTTCTAATTGTCAATGATTACAATAGGTACATGTGGGTGTCTATGATTAAAAGTAAGAGTGAAGCTTTCACAACCTTCAAGAAGTTCAAGATACAAGTTAAAAATGAAGGCCAATACAAACTAAAAATGCCACGTACAGATCAGTGATGTGAATTCACATGTAAAGAACCCAATGAATATTATAGCAAAGGGGATATCAAAGGCAGTTAATAACACCCTACCCCACAACAAAATGGGGTAGTAAAACACTGAAACCGGATAATTCTTGGAGTCACCAGAACCTTTTTTGGAAACCATGGATGTCCCAAAACATTATGGGGGAGTTTTCTGCCACGCAATACAAATTCTCAACTATGTTTAAACAAAAGGAGTAAAAATATGACCCCATATGAAAGTATAAATAGAAAGAAGTCGGTGTTGGATCACTTTAGGGTTTTTGGACGTGTTACACATGAAAAATTGCCAACAAATCAACTCATAAAGCTGAGTTATAGAAGCGTGGAACTTGTCTACTTGGTAAATGACTGAGGCGGTAAAGCATTGCATTTACCCTAAACAAAATTGAATATGTGTAGCTCGGGATGTGGTGTTTGAAGAAAAACCCATGTGGAATTAGGTTAGGACCCAATAAGGCATAATACTTAGCAATGAGTATTTAAGGTTCCCAAGTGAGGAAACAATGCTAGATGGTGTAGAGATTAATGAACTAGTACAAGGTGAGAACTAGAGTCCTACACCATAATCAGATGGAAAATTTTCTCCATCGTCGATCACCAACATGAGTGTGCCATCAAGTACTCCTCTATACAAAAGGGATTAAAATGACCCCATCATTAGAAGTAACTCCAAGTATAGACAATTCCACATTTAACCACATACCTGTTCGAGGGTTTCAAACAATACTAGATGTATACAACAAAACTCAATCCTTGGTAGATAAACCAGATGTACTGATATTTGCAAGTGAAGAACCAATAACATTTGAAGAGGTAGCAGATGATCATGATGATGGATTTTATAGGTTATTAATCTATCCATGGGGCGGAAAAATACTTAAATCTTAAGTTCACATACAATTATTTGGAACTATGTTTTCTCTATTGATAGCAATAAACCATGAACATCACGAACACTAAAGGAACTCTATAATAATCGAAATAAACATAGATTTAGGATTTACATATCTTTTGATTATTATATAAAACAAACAATTTAAATTCTTCTTCAAAAGTCTTGGAAAGCAAGCACCAGAAATCTAATTCCTCTAATGGTTTGTACTTAAAGCCTAGTAAAAAGAAGATTAGAGGTGAGAGGAGAGAGGAGGATAATTTTAGCTATTCTCTTTGTAGAAGATATAGACGAAAATGAGGACTCCTAAGGGTCCTATTTATAGCTGATAGGAACGTTGGATTAGGGTGTCTAATCCAATAACTAAATTGGTATATTCTTGAATTAAGAGCAAAGTCGTTTTTGGATTGCCCTCATAACTAGTAACTGAATATAATAACTTTTGGAGAGAGAGATGATGATTTATTAATTTATTATATGACTAATAAGTTAAATAGAAATCAAAATAAATGATTTATTAATATATTATATGATTAATATATTAATTAAAACATATATTTATTAATTAAGAATTAATCTAAAATTAATTAGAATTAATTTTGTGATTAATTTGATTAATTGAAAATAAATGGACTGAAGGTGAAAATGTTCAAAAGTTGAGTATTGAAGAATTACAGAACCTTCCCACAAAGTGGGGACAGGTTTGGAGGCTTCCTAGAGTTTCTAGGAGCCTTATGGAGCAAGAAAAGGGATAAGGGTTATCTAACGATACCTGCATTATCTAAGCCTCCTTACTCACCTATATAAACCCCTTAAGGGCTCCTTAATTTCATCTATCCCTTTACACACACAAGAGCCACAAGTTTTCTCTACTCTCCCCTCTCTCAAAATCTTCTAGTTGCTAGGGTTTTGGGTACAAACCATTAGAGGCACCCAAGCATTTGGTGCTTGCTTTCGAAGGAAGACAAAGGAGGTTTTACTTAATTAATTGATACATTAATCAAAAGATATGTAACCCTAAATCTCTTTTTGATTTTTGATTATACTAGGGTTCCTAGGGTTTCTTTATATTCTTAGCTAGTTGCTACCAATAGAGAAAACATATATCCTTTGTAGGTTGCATGTGAACTTAAGGTTTAAGAGTTTTTCCGCCACATGAATTTTTTTATAACCAAGAAAACCTATCAAGGAAAACCCTAGCAACCCTAATTTGAAATAAATTAATATTATTTCAAATATGGTATTTATGTAGTTTTCTTATTATCCACATGGATCATTCTAGAAACCCTAAAGGCAGGCGAAAAATTCGGCCACCCTAGGAAGGATCTAGAATATTTCTCTTGTTCAACATTTGAATAATTACAACTTAAGTCCTTGCACTTTTAATTAATCCAATTAATGCCAAAATTAATTCCAATTAATTTTTGATTAATTATTAATTAAACAATAATATTTTTAATTAATATATTAATCTCATAATATATTAACAAATCATTTATTGCTATTTATTAGTCATATAATAGACCGATAAATCAACCTCTCTCACCAAAAATCATTCTACATAATTACTAGTTCTAAGGGAAAACCAAAAAGGATTTTACTTCCATTTGCAACTTTATATCAATTTAGTTATGATCTTAGACACCTTAATCCAACAGTATCCCACTTGGATAAGTCTATAACTACAATTGCAAGTATAACAAAAAAGAAAAGAGTGTTTTCCAAAGTCACTACCGAACTCTGGTCCAATCAGACATTGGCCCTAATATAAGTGATCGAATATCCCTTTGTTCCTCAAGATATCATATTGACATGAGACATAGATCAAAATTAATCTCATAGTCCAAGATTTTGTTTCTTGATTTCCCGATTTATGAAGACTGAATTCAGACTACTCATTGAACACATCAATTTAATCCAGACTCGGCCAAGCACTTTAGATGTCCACAACAAATCATCGAGGGGCCAAAAGATAGCACTTTTCTTGTTAAGGAAAAAGGAACAAATAAACTTTGACTTATATATTTGTATCTTTTACTCACTAAATCATACATGATACAACGTTTTATGACATCATGTTACTAATGCGTTTTCGCAATACCAATGCATAACTGACTTTTAAATTATAACTTATATATCTCCGTTTGAAGAATAAAAGATATTATCATCTCAAATTTTATTGTGATAGAATCGATGAAGTAATTATCTGAGCGAGGGTTTATCCAGTCCCTATGGACAGTCTACAATCTATTCATGACAGTCTTAATTCAATAATTAATCCCAAAAGTGAGAGCGAACGTAGAATTTCGAATAATCAAATCATTTAGGAAGTAAAACATGTAAAGTGAAACACAATAATAAAACAATTGACTATGGTATCATATTTATGGAATATAAATAAATTCTTGTTATTTAATCACCATAATAATTACAAATTTATTTATTGTATAATGTTTCAAGTAATCAACTAACCACTTGAATTAAATAACACCAGTCATGCCATGTTATGAAAATGCATACTATGCCTCTCTATGGTCCTTCATTTGTGAAAAGATCAACTGGACATTACTCCAATGATGCTCATTTCACAGTTCCAAATTCTTATCACTATCCAAGATAGGGTGGAATTACAACTTTACATGCATTTATCTTTTGTGCTATCGAGATTCCAAAGTCTCAAAGACTGAGTCTTTGATATTATAGAACATTCTGCTGGAACTTTCTTGCTAGAAACAATTCCATGGTAATGAACATTACTTTCAAATTCAAGGTACACTCCTTGAACACCTTTCTTGCATTAAATTTTCCAACTCACGTGTAAATTTTACAAGCATCTCACATTATGGAATCATTTTCATATTTCCATATGACAATCAATTCCTACCAAGAATCATCTCAATCCAGAAACGCGTCACTATGTCCCTCCTATATAATATCATACTTCTTACTGTCCACAAGGAACTAGTCTTTAGTAAAACCTCAGAATCAGAATGTTCTTGACAATTGTTTAACAACTTTAGTTGCATGAAAATGCTCAGGGAATTTGAAAATTTAGAATAAGTGAATATTATAGAATATATGATCGATCCTGTGTCCGAAGCATATGTGAATCGATTCATTATGTCTCACATAAGGATTTGATATATGTTCAATTTCTTGCTATAATATTTCCATATATCGAATTTCCTATGTCAAAACATTTCAACATGATATTCATATATGTATTGACTAAGTCATATTAAACTATATGATCTAAACCTTTAGATCCGAATTAAAGTATGAGTTCCCTCTCCCTTAAGTCTATTATAGTGAAACAATTCCCAAACTTTGCACTTTGCAAATTGGAAGCATTGTTTCCTATGTATAGTATTGTCGACATGAAATACCAACATAACAATTATGCTCCCACTAGCATTGACTTGTACCCAGAAATCAACTAGACTTCTAGAAATCAATACTCATTGACTTTCTTGGAGAATTACATATTTTTGTTAAGCAATGCTTTGATAAGTCTCCGATTAGACTTTTCAAGCTTATACACCATAATTAGATAGCATATGTGTGTGTTTTAACCCTTCAAGACTGAAAGATATATCTATCGAAAGTTGAAACAATTCCATGACCTTCCTCACATTTCGAAATATGAAGAGGGATGTTGTGATAATATTGTGAATTTGTGAATGCAATTAACACAACCAATATCCATATTGATCTTTAAAATCTATCAGCGAAAGTATTTACTCATAATCATTCTCATGAATTAGAGTGAAACCTTTGCCACCTATATTTTATAGTGCATACGCTCCCATCCATGTGACTCTATCATTTTCAGCCTACAATCATAAGATAAGGTTTAGGACGAAACCAAATTCAAATTTCGCTTTCCTTCATGGACTAAACTTTGTTATTCAAAATTTATTGCCTTTTAGCAGTACAAGGCTTACTAGTCTTTACATGTTGTCAGTAACTCACCCATAATGATCAATGTACTTTCACTGACCAGTGCACTTTGCTTTTGTAGTTAAATGAAAAACATAGAACTCATAAGCATTGCCAACTAAAATTGAAGTGCACATAAATAATAATGTGCCAATCAAACACGATAGGTTATCAACCTCAGGTCGCTTGTTAGTGATAACTAAAAGGTTTATTGTCGGTTGACTCTTGCAACTCTCAAGATCAATGTGACTCCTACTGAATTCTTGACCCACTTGTTTTCTTTCAAGGAAGATTAATGACCTAAAACAAATATTCAAAAGTTCGTGTAGATTCCCGACAAGAAAACACTTCATAGAATTGGTCTCAGTTTATCTTTTTTTTTTCTTGATTAATGAAAACGTCACAACTCCAATTCCAAATGTGCTAGAGTAAGAAAACATTATCACTCCACATATTGTGAGGTGTTATCAACCTTCTTAGTTTGAAATGAGTTTCAAGATACGATTAACAGTTACTTTAGTATTGCTCTAAACTTGATTGGGAATGAAGTACGACTCATCTCTTAATCAAACCATTTCCAGCAATATATGATTCCTCTTCTTAGTCATACAATTGCACTAAGATGTTCTTCGAGTATCAATTGTGATATAATTCCATGATCACTAAGATGATCATAAAACATGATAATAAAGTACTCTACTTTCCTTTAAGATTGGAGAAACTTTTATCTTTCTGCCTAATAGATTCTTCTATTCATTATGCTACTCTTTATATGTTTTCAAAGTATTAGAATTATGCTTAATCTTATAAACAAAACCATATTGACTGAAGCATCAATAAATCATGACGAATAGAGTTATCATCCTTTGTGGTGGATCTGAATAGTTCATATCAACATGTACTAGATCCATTATTCCTTCACTTGCTTTTCATAAACATGTGAGAAATGAATTAGTCATAAGTTTCCAATGAACAAGACTCTCATGCATCACACAATTCAAATTATATGACTCCATGTTTCCGTCCAATCAAAACTTTAGTGATGAGATTCATTTTCACTTGGTTGATTATGACAGTAACACAAATGATATCATAAGAATCAAATCCGCAATTAACATTGCCACTATTAGAAACATGATCAACATATTCATTTATGCCATTGAAAGGAAATATAAGTTAAGGCAACCATATGAACCAACACTTCATTTTATTGAAAAAGAAAATTGGAACTTTTCCTTACAATGCATAAAGAGAAAACTATGTTTCTAGACACATTTGAAAAGCAATAGCAATCTATTAACTTATCCTAACTCCTTAACAGTAGCTTCATATTCTGACCATCAAACCATGTGAAAGAAGTCCATCTCTCATGATCAGATTTAGCTCACTCTACTTAAGCATCCTTCTTTCTATTAGATCCTGCAATATCTGTAAAATGTGATCATTACATCATGTATTACGAGTCTATGAATAGGAACTTATGAACCGGTTGAGTTAGATAATAGATGCACATGAAGTAGAGTCATACGAGTTGACTTTACCATGTTTGAGATCCTTCAGGTACTTTGGGCAGCTTCACAACCAATGTCCATTCAATTGGTAGTAGAAATAGATGGACTCTTTGGGGTTAACACATGGAATGATCCCAGAAAAAGCTTTTCTCTTTACCATACGATCAAACGGTTTGATCTTGGATGACCCCTTTCCATTGGGAAGAGAAATATTTTCTAGACCACCAATGTCACCATTTCTAATGTCCATGTAAACCTTGGAATCAGAACATATAAGCATCTCTATTTCAGATGTGTTCTTAAGCATTTCTGCTCCTGCAACCACCAACATTTGGGTCAGATCAATAGGGTCACATTGAGGTTCCTAATATAAAAGTTCTCAATGAACTGATCATATGAATTTGGAAACAAGAGAAGAACCAAATCAATGGCTTGCTCCCTTAGGAAAACAATGTTGGGTTCTGAGCACTATAACACTCCTATAGTGCACATGCAACCCTAAATTCTTTGGATCTATGTTTTCTCTAATTATACATGCATTTTTTTTTCCAAAGCATTCACCCTAGCTAGCATACAATTGAAGTTATATAATAAAAACTTAGTTTGGATGCTTACCTCTTGAGTAGGTAGAGTTCTTGACCATTGAAAGCTTGAGCACCTCAAGTGTGATGCCTCTAATTGTTCACAAACACCAATATGCAAGAGGAGGCTTAATAGAATAAGTTACTTATCTTAAAAAGATGGTGTAACCGATTTTGGCTCATGAGGATTCCATTTATACTTTGGCAAATGCTAGGGTTACACTTTGTAAACCCTAATGCTCCATGTCTTTTCACATTCTTATGCTCCATGGATTTAACCTCCATGGACTATCCATGGATTATTTCATTGGTTTAGCTCATCTACATAATCATGGATCATTAGCTCACACTATAAGAACCACTGATTTACATAATCAATCCCCATATATTTAATTAGTCTCTTTTGACCACAAAATTAATTCCAAATTATTTTTTGATCAATACTAATTAAATAATATAATTTCATATATTAATATATTATAGTTATAATTTATTAATAAATTATAAATAACCTTATTCTCAAAATTTCATCCTATCAAATTGCACTGGTGAAGGTAACCCAAAAGGACCATGCTACTATCGGGTCAAGTACATCCCAGTTATAGTTATGGGCTGAGACACCAAATCCAATAGTCTCCCACTTGGATATGTCTTATTAACTATAGCTGCCAATCTAACTTTAGATCCGACATAACAATCATAAGCTTTTAAAAGTCGCTGCCAACTCTGACCCAGTCAGTGATGTATCCTTTAGATAAGGGATCATATAATCCCCTGTTTTCAAGATATCAGCTGGACAAATACATGGAACAATGTCATACTTATTGTCCAACAGTTTGTTTCCCGATTTACGATTCGTCTGACATAGAACATAACTGAAAACATCAATTTAGTTTTGACCGGGCCCGGTATATATGAAACATCCCAAAAATACAAGCCAAAAATTCGTTTTGAAAGTTAATTTAAAAACCATAATCACACATAAACATAAAGAGAACCAAGTGTCATGTATCTCGAAATCTCATATCCAATATTGTAACAAAACATATAATTAAAATTTCAGAGTCTCAATCAATCCCAGGCTGAGAGCTGTGGTGTGTCTGTGTGTCATATGATCATCCCGAGCCCTTCCCTTTACTAGTGGAAGTACCTGAAACCAAAACTGAAAACTGTAAGCATGAAACTTAGTGAGCTCCCCAAACTACTACATACCATACAATAACATATAAAACACATATTAGGCCCCACCCGACATCGGACGAATCCGACATTGGGCCCCTGCCCAACATCGGACCGAGGTCCGACATAACTTGGGCCTCGCCCGGCATCGGACCGAAGTCCGGAACATATAACACATAACGTAAACATGCATGAATTACAAAGATATCAAGCATACATAACTACTTCTCGGGATCGCCCTGGCATACTACAACTACATAAACGGGCTGACATTGGTGCCTTAGACCTGTTCTTACTGAAGTAAAAACTCATCTCTCAATCTGGTTGTTGAAACTCGTGCAAAGGTGACACTTTCTGCTACTCCAACTACTCCCCGACTATGATAACCAAATAAATACTTAGTCAAAAACTGAAGGTTCTTCTATGGGTAAAACGACTATTTTACCCGATTTGATCTAATTTGGGCCATGACCTAAGCCCAATCCTTCTAGTCCTCACTAAAGCCCATTAAGTCCCCAAATGGCCTAATTTTCTAAATTGGGCCCAACTCTTCAATTGGGCTTTCCTTTTAAGCCCAACTAGTCCTTGGGCCCTTAACTGACTTCTGAAGGCCATCATGGCCTACTATTGCTATGTCCAAGACTTGGCCCAAAATAAAGCCAAATAAGAAAACCCATTGACTGAGGGTACGCTGAGCATACCTGTTTGTACGCTCCGCGTACTGCTGAAATGGCTTCTACGCTGCGTGTACTTGCGTGTACGCCCAACCTATTCTCATGTTAAGCTCTATTCTCCAAAACTTCTTAATCCCTTAAGACACTACGTCCAAACTACAGATCTGAGTCCCATACTACGTCCTAACCCGTAAAGTCAATCACTTGGTGGCTTGCAACCCACTAAGTGAGCCCAACGCTAAAAATGATAATGAACTTTCATGTAAATGGCTAGATCTCTTGCATGGCTTCATAAAATCCTCAAAGCTTGCAACTTTACAGCTAAAGGAACACATTGAGCTTCAAGGGTGGCAACCCTAAGCTCAAGAACGACATTGCATGGTCAAGATCCAAACTTTGGACCTAAAAGGTCAAAATCTACAAAACCCTAGATCTATGATTCTAGAAGGAAAGGTATGGGCTTTATACCTCCTTTGGGTGCCAAATGATGAGCTTTCTCCAGATCCTTGAGCTCAAGATACTTAAGTGCTTCTTCTCCAACCTCTCCTTTCTTCTTCCAATCCTTTCTTCACTAAAATAAGCCCAACTATGTCAAACATGCACAAGAAAGGAGTATGAAACGAACTAGGGTTTCTCTGGAGGTGAGGGACAGGTGAGGAGGCCAAATGGGAGGCTATAATGGGGTATTTATAGGTCTTAAACCCTAAAAATTAGGGTTTGGCATCTTCTCGCGTACGCTGGGCATACCTCTTGGTACGCTGCACGTACGCCCTCAAGTCCCTTGAATCCAATGTGGCCCCTATGCCCCGTGTACGCCAGATTACGCCTAGTGTATAGCTTATGGGCAGCACAACTTCTTGGCCTAAATTTCTAAGGTCCACTCCAAAGGGTCAATTGCCCAAATGCTAGACCAAAGCCAATATAAATTTACATAATTTAACTAATACCTCGATAGACGGATGTTACAACATAAGTCAAAACATAGTCATCGAGGGGCCCAAGATATCGCTTTTAATCCTCTTAGGATAAAAGGGAATAGATAAACTTCGACATTATATTCTTGTACTAACTACTCATTAAATCATGCACAACGATACGGTTTATAACATCAAGTTACTAATGTGTTTTCTTATCATCAATGCACAACTAATTCAAAGTCAACAACTCATATATCTAGGTTTGCAGATTTATGTGATATTATCATCTCACGATCACTCATGATAAATTCCATGAAGTGATTCAAGTTAGCGCGGGTTGATCCTATACTCAAATCTTATTTTAGAAGTACTCATGAATGGTGTAGTAAACTGTTGCTATGCCTAACGCCTTAGACAATCTACAAGCCAACTCATGACAGTCTTCTTTCGTACTTACTTCCAACGTATGATCGACTGTGGATAGTTTGAAAAACTCATATTATTCTGGAAGTGAAAACATGCAAAGTGAAACAATAGTAAACAATTGACACAAGACAGTAACTTTACTTATAAATAAAACTCCTTTTATGCAATCATTAAATTTCAATTACAATTTAGTTGTTACATGTTTCAGTTTATCTAACCACTAAAACTAATATTGTCCATTACCCCAATGCCCATTGCATGATGCAAGTGCTTAACCCTGGCCGGTCCATTTGTAAGGGGATCTAATGGGTTGTCCTCTGATGATATCCTCTTTACCACGAGGTTCCCTTCTTCTACTTGATGTCTTATGAAGTGATACTTTCTGTCGATATGCCTCGATCTACGATGATCTGTCGGTTCCTTGGTTAAGGAAACCGTCCCTTCATTATCACATAAAATATCCATAGGCTCCTTTATGGATGGAATGACTCCAAGGTCTCCGATGAAGTTTTTCAACCATATCGCCTCCTTTGATGCTTCGCTTGCTGCATTGTACTCTGATTCGTACGTTGAATCAGCTACAATGTCTTGCTTGGAACTTTTCCATGTTACTGCTTCTCGATTGAGGGTAAACACCCAGCCCGACTGAGATCGGAAATTTTCTCTGTCGGTTGGACCCAGTCCTTAGTTCTCCATAGGTACTTAAGAATGATCTTAACTGCAGTCCAATGAGCTTTACCAGGATTCCTTTGATATCTGCTGACATCAGGGGGAGTACAATTCATAACATACATGATCGAGCAAACAACAGAAGCATATAGAATTCGACTCATCTCTGCTATCTCAGCCTCTATACTCGGACTCTGAGTCATACTTAGTTTGGTATTGCCTTAGATAGGTAAGTCACCTTTATTGGAGTTCTCCATACTGAAATGTTTCAACACCTTGTCCAAGTAGGTAATTTGACTATGTCCTATTAGTCTTTTACTCCTGTCTCTCAATATCCTTATCCCTAGGATGTATGCAGCTTCTCTGAGGTCCTTCATAGCGAAACACTTCCCAAGCAAGGACTTAACCTCCTGCAAGGTTGAGATGTCATTTCCTATGAGCAGTATGTCATCTACATACAATACCAAAAATCTCACTATACCCCCACTAGCTTTGACATATATGCAGGAGTCATCCTCGTTTCTCGAAAATGCAAACTCTTTGACTTTCTCATCAAAACAATGATTTGATCTGTGAGATGCTTATTTTAATCCATAAATGGATTTCTCAAGCTTACACACTCTATTAGGGTACTTTGCATTGACAAAGCCCTCTGGTTGACTCATGTAAACATCTTCAACCAACTTTCCATTGAGGAAAGCGAGTTTAACATCCATTTCCCATATTTCATAGTAATGAAATGCAGCTATGGCTAGCATAACCCTTATATATTTAACCTTCGCTACTAGTGAGAAAGTCTCATCATAGTCAACTCCTAGAGTTTGAGTAAATCCCTTCGCAACCAGTCGCGCCTTATATGTGTGTACTTTCCCATCCATGTTGTTCTTCTTCTTGAAGATCAATTTGCACCCGAATATCATACGACCCGGTACATTGTCAACCAAGTTCCAAACTTGATTGTCATACATGGACTAAATCTTGCTGTCCATAGCCTCTTTCCATTTTGCAGACTCGGGGCCTGCCATGGCTTCCCTATAGTTATTAGGTTCATCCAAATTTACCAGTGTGCTATTACTGATAAATGTACCACCTTCAACTGTTAAATGAAAACCATATAACACAGGTGGAACACTAACTCTACTAAAACGCCTGAGAGGTACTGTAACAACGCGAATTTTCATGACAATTTTTTTCATTTTTTTTCAATTTACATAAAAACCATTCAATATTCTCAATTTCTCAAGTTTAACAATAGTCATCACGATAAAAACATATCCCAAGATCATAAAACAAATCTCCTGTCAGTGTGTACGGATCATGTCGGCGCTTTATCGCGGTCATCACTAGTACCTAAAACACATAACACTATAAGCATAATGCATAGTAAGTTCCCCAAAATACCACATAAAACACATACGCCACTCATGGCCATAAATCTAAGGGATCTTTTGATCCATGTGTCTCAGGGGACTTCCATCCCAACTCTGGTAGACCTTCCGGTCCTCATCATCTTGACCTTCCGGTCCCTACTCTGTTGACCTTCCGGTCCATATCATGGTACTCATAACATAACATAGCACATACATATCACATAGCAACACATATCACATACTCCACATAACATATAATACCTTCTGGTCACACATAGTTACCACTCTGGATAAAGTATAGTGAGAAGACTCACCTCGTATGTTGTCTAGCTACTCACGTGCTTGGTATCCCTGAACCTCGTAACAATGACCTAGCCCCACCTAAACATATAAGCAATCATCTCAAATAAATAACGGCTCTCCAGGCTAGACTAGTTTGTTCCAATGCTCTCTCATAAGGCTAAAAGACCATTTTACCCTTCGTCCAAAACTCCAAGTGTTGACCTAACCCTAAAAGTCAACAAAAGTCAACGGTCAAACTTTAACCAGACTCGTCGAGTGCACATAGGTGACTCGGTGAGTCCAAGCGTGTACTCTGGATCTTTCTAATCTTCACTCGACTCGTCGAGTGAACCTTCCACTCGACAGGCTACAACCGGTCACAAGTCACAGGGTAACCCGACTTGACTCGTCGAGTCCCCTTATGGAATCGGCGAGTTTCTTCCATGACAATCACCAAATCGACCTTCTAAGTTCAGATCTGCTTCTCTAACCTATAGATCTGACTTCCTCATGTCCAATAATCACGTAAAGGTCAAATCTTGACACTCATGCAACACATACAAAGCTTCTTTTGGTGAAATGGCTTCTAAAATGGCATCCTAGGTTCATTTCCTCCATGGAACAACATAAAGTTGGATAGATAATGCTCTCTAGACCTCTAAAGGTCCAGATCCAAAGTCTAACACTAAGAGGGACAACATATGAATCAATACAAGCCAATAAAGGGGGTATAGAAAACCCTAGATTCAAGGATTTGCACAAAACAGAAGAAAGGATCGGTTTTATAACTCAATAATGAAGACCCAAGATAGAAAACCACAAAATCACAATCCCCTTGACCTTCTCTTGCTGGAGACACCTTCTTCTTTTCAAAACCACAACAAAAGGGGATCAAAATAGCTCTCTTTCTCTCTCACACACAACTCGCTCAAGCTCTCTAGGGGCTCTTTCTCTGGACTGGTAGCCTCAAATGAGGGCTATAAGGTCCCTTAAATAGGGCACAGGCTCAGAGATTTAGGGTTTCTGACATCAGCGTGGACTCGTCGAGTCCCCCCATAGACTCGTCGAGTCCGTTCATTAATCCAGTGAGCAATCGCGATCCTACTCGGCGAGTCTAAGCGTCAACCCGCCGAGTCCCTCCTCAAAAATCAATTTAAACAATTAAAATATGATACCTGGAAATCCGGTTGTTACAGGTACGGGCTCATCAATTGGCTCAACCGGAGTTTCCTCCTCAGGTTTATTGCTAGTGTTTGAGGTTCCTTCACCACTTGACTCTTGAAGCTCTTCAAGGTCAATTTGCCTCCGACTGTCCCCTTAGCATATGAGTTCTCTCTCACGAAAGACTCCTATCCTCACAACGAAGACAACATTGTCACTCGGTCTATAGATGAGATATCAAAAGGACTTCTGTGGGAAGCCGATGAAAATACATCGCTCACTCTGAGGTTGGGGCTTGTCATGAGTCTCGCCTCTCACGAAAGCCTCGCAACCCCAAACTTTGATGTGGTCTAATGAGGGAACCTTCCCTGTCCACATATTGTGAGGTTTTTGGAAACCTTTTTGGTAGGAACTAGATTAAGGATATGGGCAGCAGTCTCTAAGGCATACCCCCATAATGAGATGGGTAACGAAGCTCAAATCATCATGGAATGAACCATGTCTAGAAAAGTTCTATTGTGCCTCTCAGCCACACTATTAAGTTGTGGTGTTCTAGGTGGCGTCAATTGTGAAACAATTCCGCATTCCATAAAATAGTCAAGGAACTCGATACTAAGATACTCTCCTCCTCGATCGGATCACAACATCTTTATCTTCCAGCCCAATTGACTCTTAACTTCTTGCTTGAACTCTTTGAACTTTTCAAACGTTTCTGACTTGTGCTTGATTAAGTAGACATAGCCATATCTAGTGTAATCATCAGTAAAAGTCACATAGAAGCGGTTAGCATCCCTTGTGGTGGTTCTGAATGGTCCACACACATCAGTGTGTATGAGATCCAACAGACCTTCACCCCTTTCACAAGTACCAGTGAAGGGTGACTTGGTCATCTTTCCAAGTAAACAAGATTCGCAAGTGTCATCCAACTTTAAGTCGAATGACTCCAAGACTCCACCCTTTTGGAGTTGGGCTATGCACTTCTTGTTGACATGTCCAAGACGACAATGCCACAAGCATGCCTTATCCAAATCATTTGAAGAATCAATGTGTAACACATTATTTCCTAAGTTATCTACAACCATCACAGTTTCATATATACCATTGCATGGTAATGCTTTAAAATAAAATACACCATTATAATAAGCATTAATACCACCAATTTCATTATTAAAAGAAAAGGTAAAACCTTGTTTATACAAACTGTGAAAGGAATTAATATTTCTCACCATATCCTCCGAGTAACAACAATTATTCAAAACTAAATCTAAACCATTACTAAGCAATAAAGAATAAACTCCAATCATGGTTACAAATGACAGTTTTTTATTTCTCATGATTAAGTTTATCTTTCCGTGCTCCACATCCATACTTCTTTTTAGTCCCTGCAAATCTGAACAAATGTGAAATCCACAACCTGTATCAAGGACTTAATAATTAGCATGCGATGAGTTATTAGATTGAATAGTGTAAATAGCTGCAAATGAGGGCTTGATCTTGACATCGTTTATATCCTGCAAGTACTTGGGGAAACTTCGTTTCCAGTGCCCTTTTCATGATAATGGAAGCAATCAATATCCTTCGAATTGGAAGAGGAAGCAGAACCAGCTTTGATCCCACTAGAAGATGATCCATTAAGAGACTTTCCCTTGTGGCTCTTGGAGGGAGCCTTCCTTTTCTTTCCCTTTGCGCGACCGACTGCCAAAACAGGGGTAGAAGTAGTAGTAGTAGGAGTAGACACAACCGATTTGCCTTTCAGGTTGCTTTCTACAGTCCTTAAAAGGCCTTGAAGCTTGCTAAGAGTGATCTCTTGCTTATTCATATGATAAGTCATACAAAACTGATCATAACAAGAAGGTAAAGAGTGCAGAGTGTAGAATAATATCTATGGCCAACTCTTCATTAAAATTGATATTCAATTTAAAAAAGCGGTCCACGAATCTGCATCTTTTTCAAGTGGGCCGTGATGGGTTCTCCATCCTTCATTTTGGTTGTGATCATGGAGGCAATGATCTCATACCTCTCCATCTGAGAACTTTAATGGTATCTTTCCATCAAATCTTGATACATTACATAGGGATATTAGTCCTCATAGGAGTTCTATAGCTCAACAATCATGGTAGCAATCATTAGACACGACACCTTTGTCGTATCCCTCTCATGAGTAGTGTGTTCATCGATTTGTTCAGGAATGGCAGTGGTTACATCAATCTCTTTAAGCTCTTTATCCAGGACATATTCTCCTCATAGCGAATAACCATTCTGATGTTATGAATCCAATCATTAAATTTCGAGCCATCGAAAATGACCCTCCCACATAGGTTCATGAGGGAGAAAGAGCCTGAAGGAATTGGTGTGGAAGCATTGTTTGGGATAGACATATGAAAAGAAGAAGAACAAAGTTTAGGTTAGATGATAATCCTTAATATTACACCCAATATGAAATATTAAGGCTAGGACCCCAACACAATATTCTACAATTGTGAAGAGGGATGCTGTAACGCCCGCGAATCCGGGCTAGTCAATTTAGAGGCAATAGGGGTCGAAAATGACTTTTCGACAAAAGATTATTTAGAATAAATAATCTTAATCAAGTTGTATAGTATGTCACAAGGTTTCCGTACATATAAGGAACGCCGAAATCCGAGTTATAACGAAGAAGTTATGACCCGTTGAAGTTTCGCGACGGAACCAGCACGATACCGGAAAGCGTAAATAGTGAATTTACGATAGAGTGAGATTTAGCTTTAGCGATCTAAACGAAAGTCGTAGAATATGTTAAACTAAGAACATCGATAAAAAGAACGCCCAAATCTGACTTCGTATGAAGAAGTTATGATTTTTCGAAGTTTCGGACTAGCAGTGTACAACCCGAAATTCGAATATTAGATCGAGCGGTTTTTAGCTGACACAACCTAAACGAGAATCGAAGGTCTCGTTGAGAGTAGCGTAATGAGAAAAATATGGGTGAAAACGGATGTCAGATGAAGAAGTTATGAGGATTTAACGGACCAATCGTGTCCCGGCCCGTTAATAATATAAAATTTAAAATGGAGCCAAAATTAGCCGACGGAGTCTAAACGAAAGTTGTAGAGTACGTTCCCACCTTCGCGTGGATATAAAGAACGTCGAAAACGGAGGTCGTACGCAAAAGTTATGAATTTTTAAAGTTGGAAAGGGAACTTGCGAAACTGATGCATGAAGTGATGACGTGGCCGAACTCCCAGCCGTCGGATGAAACCGCTTCTGATGATGACACCTGGTGCGAGGGTTACGCCCAGCGTAGCGAAGAGACGCCTAGCGTCCGGAGTATGCCCCGCGTCCGAAGCTGGGTACGCGCAGCGTAATTGATCTGGTCCGGGTCCGAGAATGGGTGCGAGCCAGCTGGTGCGAAGCTGGCATCCTTATCCGAGAGAACGCGCCGCGTAGCCGAGGATTACGCCCTGCGTAGTCCGAGGCCTCGCAGCTATAAAAAGGGGGCGAGGGTCTCCGGATTTTTCACACTTTTTCAAACCAATTTCTTTCTCTCTCTAAAATTCTTTCTCTCTCTAAAGGGTTTTAACCCCCCTAAGCCCTAGTTAAACCCCTAGCACCCTGGGGAAGCCCCGAGGCTCCCGGAGTCCCGAGAAAAAGGAGTTTTTCGGTTTCGAAACGCTGCTCCAATTAAGTTCCGGTTTTCGATAAAATTCGCTGTAAGTGTGCTACGCTTACGCAATTTTTTTATATAGCTTTCAAATAATTATAGGAATGTTATTAGGTCCTTAAAATAATTATTTGGGCTATTATTATGAGTTATATTGAGCGTTATTAACGCTTAATAATAGTCAGACTAATTAAATTGTCGCGGTTATCGTTAAACTAAACCCTAGTGGTATCGGTACTAGGTTTTATCGAAGGAATATCGTTTTGAGAGTATCGAAGCGCTGTCCGAGTGCTGAGTCACCACCTACTCAGGTGAGTGCATGGTCCCTTTCATCTTACACATAGATATGAAGTATTTTATTATTAATTACGTGCTATGTGCGCATATTGTCTGAATACTTGCTGTCTATGCTGGTGAAAGATTTTTATACATGTTTTAAATGATGTAAACTATGTAAAGTATTTTATATCTACATAATATGTTGGGTAAAACATGGGTAGATGAATGATGAGGGATAAAAGCTGAAATAGAGGAACATTAGTAGCATGGACCTACTACCCTATAGGTATACATTGGCAGCAGTGGACCTAGTACCCTATAGATGAGCACTGGCAGCTGCGCCACAACCCGTAGATGTTTTAGATCTACGGTAAACGTCCTAGCAGCTGCGCTCTAAGGATAGTATCGGCAGCTGCGCCTAATGGGGAGCCTTATGACCATGACAGTAGCGTTTAAAGGTCAATACCGGCAGAAGCACCTCATAGAAAATGTCACAATTCTGGCAGCTGCGCCTAAGTGACAAGATTAGCAGCTGCGCTTGACCAAAGTGTCATTGGCAACAATGGACTTCATGTTGTTTCCTTAGGATGATCCTTAGGAATGAATGAACGAGAAATAGTTGATTCTTAGGGGAGACCCTTAAAGAATAAAGAAGATAATGGGGATGGGTAATTGGGTTAACTGTTTGATGATTGAACATAATAATTATATTATTGTGGGTTGAAAACTCTATGTACTCACCAGGTTTCCCAACCTGACCCACTCAGTTTATTTATATCACAGGTGTTGATATGAAGTCACATTACACAGAGAGATTTAAAGAGATGTAGATCACTAGTGTAAATAATTGTAAGTTCTGTTTATGCTTATGTTTCTGTATTAACGATGACATCCCAAACGTTTTAAAATGAAATAAATACGTTTCTTCGAAAATGTTTTAATAACGTATTTACCATGTTTTTCTGGGAACAAATTCCGCAACATTTTTATAAAATGAAGTACTCTGATTTTTATAAAGCATAAACAAACCGGTCTTTTCTGGCCGTGATTTTGGGGATGTCACAGATGCCGTAATCCAATTGTAAAATATTTGAAGGTAGGTAAATGACGATTTACCAATTTCCAACATGAAAAACGAAATACATTATTAAGTTTTAATTGGTTTGAAATTCCTAGATCTTTGAGATTCATTGAACTTTTCAATGGCATGTTTAAATATCGATTGTGCTTTTCAAGTTTGTGACTGGGATGTCGAGGATCACAAAAAAGGAGTGAATAACCATGCAAATGAACTTGGTACACCCAATGTTACATATCACCTAATCAATGTGTCGGTTAACCATACACACTCCATTTATCTATGATTAAGATCAAGTTACCCTTTGCCACACATTTCCAGTCCCAAATTAGTGTGCCGGTTAACCACACATGCTCTACTAACGACTTAACAAGGTGAAAAGTGTAATTTCATGGATTAGCACCATTTTCACATTTTCCTAAAGTAACTAAGATTGTGAATTTAATAAAATTTAGTTACTTTATATGTATCATTATATTTTTAATAAGGGAGAATTAATGTCCTATCCTACCCGTTCGGCTAACGACCCTCCACCGGTAAAGGAAGCGGTGGGTGAGAGTGGACACCCATTAAACAACCATTTTATAGGCAGTTACCTTATACCCCCCTTATAGATCGGCTTCGTGAATGAGGCCTACTAACGGTAAGATTGACTAGTCTTACATATATATATATATATATATATATATATATATATATATATATATATATATATATTATTAAACTTATATTATTATAAAGTATAAGGGTTGAATTTTAACTTTTAAAACTCTAGAGTTTGGAATTAAAGTTTCATTGATGAGACTTTACGAATTCCAAAACTTGAGGGCAAGCTTTGAAACTTGTCAAAACTCTTCACATTCATAAATTATGAGTTCAATTGGATTTTAATGTATGCGACCTTTCATTTTCCATAACTTGAGGACAAGTTATGGAGGTCATTAAAATTCATCTAGATCATTTTTCTAACAACTAAAATTATCACATAGTCTATGATCTAACTAAGCTCATAATCAAGATAATTTCAAGTCAACAATTTCAAAGCAATTTTATTTATCATATAAAAACAAGAATTATTTTAAAATTTTGACAATTATCTTGTGGTTGGATGAGTACAAGAACTACCAAATCATAAAAAACATTTCCAATGATCCAAAACAGTTTGTGTTAGTGTTCCCAATCCAAACCAGGCCAAGAAACTCGAAATTCTGCAAACAGAGCCTTCAACTCATAGAGTGCATGAACTGGACTCGGCGAGTTGCTCTGTTACTGAGTGGACTCATCAAGTCTGTTCAAGGACTCAACGAGTTCGCCAGTCAGAGGCTAAAATTTTGACTTTTTCAGCTTTGAAAAACTAGTAAGCATCAAATATAATAGAAAACAAACCTGGCTCTGATACCACTGTTGGGTTTTGAGCACTATAACACTCCTATAGTGTACATGCAACCCTAAATGCTTTGGATCTATTTTTTCTCTAATTATACATACATTTTGTTTTTCCAAAGCATTCACCCTAGCTAGCATACAATTGAAGCTATATAATAAAAACTTACTTTGGATGCTTACCTCTTGAGTAGGGTAGAGTTCTTGACCTTTGAAAGCTTGAGCACCTCAAGTGTGATGCCTCTAATGGTTCACAAACACCAATATTCAATAGGAGGCTTAAGAGAATAAGTTACTTATCTCAAAAAAATGGTGTAACCGATTTTGGCTAATGAGGGTTCTATTTATAGTGTGGCAAATGCTAGGGTTACACTTTGTAAACCCTAATGCTCCATGACTTTTCACATTCTTATGCTCCATGGGTTTAACCTCCATGGACTATCCATGGATTATTTCATTGGTTTAGCCCATCTACATAATCATGGATCATTAGCCCACACTATAAGAATCATTGATTTACATAATCAATCCTCATATATTTAATTAGTTCTTTTGACCACAAAATTAATTCCAAATTAATTCTTGATCAATATTAATTAAATAATATGATTTCATATATTAATATATTATACTTTTAATATATTGATAAATCATAAATAACCTTATTCTAAAAAGTCCATCCTATCAAATTGCAATGGTGAAGGCAACCCAAAAGCACCATGCTACTATCGATTCAAGTACATCACAGTTATAGTCATGGGCTTAGACACCAAATCCAACAAATAACACCCATTATGTCTAACTTGTCAATGTACGGCTTCATTTTCAGAACATGTGCACATACATAATTTCCACTTTGATGTCTACTTGTAAATAAGGCTTGAGTAGTCTCATATTTATCAACTTAGGGAAAAGTTGACTTTGGGAGAGTCACAAGAGGAGGAAGATGAAGAGTTGAAGAAGCATGATGTCTAGTTCCACCATTTCTTGAAGAAGAGAAGACTTTTTCACCTTGATCATATTATGAAAGACCAACTTTAGAAGATTGTGGAAAACCATTTTCATAAGATTGAGGAAGACGATTTCTATCTTCACAAGACATCTGTAAATGGAAAAAGAGAGAATTCAAGTTAGTTGATTTTAATCCTTAATTATTAACCCAAAATTTAAATTAAGGGTAGGATCCATATTTTCGATTTGAACTTTTAAGTGTGATGTTGTAATAAAATTCGAATCTATTTTGGGTAGGTAAGCCTTTTACCAATTTCAATCTTATGGAACTCCTAAATTTTTTATGATTTATTGAATCTTATCAATGACATATTTAATCTCAGATTATGCTCTCACTTTTGTAACTATGATGCCGAGGATCACAAACGAAATGTGAATAACCATGCAAACCCACTTGACAATATTGATGTCTTTTATCCTCTCTAATTGATGTGTTGGTTAACCACACACTCTCTATTAACAATAATAATTTACGATTTACACCATCATTCAACTTTATAGTCCCAAATTAGTGTGTTGATTACCACGCACGCTCCACTAATGACATATAAAAAATGATGTGCGTTTTCATGGATTAGGATACAATTTCATATTTTTACCTAAAGTAATTAGAGTGGGGTTTAAAGAAAATTCTAGTACTTTATATAATTATACTTTGGATGAGGTTATGTCCTATCAAATCTGTTTGGCTAATGACTCTCCACCATACAGGAGAGTGGTGGGTGAAAAGGAAACTCATTCAACAATCATTTTATAGGTCGTTTCCTTATACCAGCTTTGTAGCATAGTGTCGTGAATGAGGCTTATTATTGATTTGACTGATTTCTCTTACACATATAGTAATTTAAATTATATAATACACCTTATATATATATATATATATATATATATATATATATATATATATATATATATATAAGGTGTATTTTAAAACTTTTCAAAATACAAGGTTTAAATATTAATTATCCAGATTAAACTTTTAATTGATTAATATTAAACAAATTATTATGTAATATTTATCTTTTAATTAAACTATTAATTAAATTAATTTAAATCAATTATGATTTAGTCTTTATCTTTTAATCAAACTATTAATTAAATTAATTTAAATCAATTATAATTTATTCTTTATCTTTTAGTTAAATTATTAATTAAATTCATTTAAATCAATTATGATTTAGTCTTTATCTTTTAATTAAATTAATTTAAATCATTTTGATATTAAACAATTATTTAAATTAAACAATTAGTAATATAATTCAAATTTAATCCTTATCCAAAGCCCTACTAATTTTCGACAATTAGGGTTTAAGTTAGGTATGTCAACAGGGGAAAACAGGAAGGAAAGTGCATCCCCCACCCCACCCCCAAAATTTCACCGTTCCCCCCATCTCCACCCTGTCCTCGAAATGTCCAGCCTTCCTACCCCCGCCCCCGCCCCCAAATCCCCTTTATTACCTCCGCCCCGGCCCCCGATTGATTTTGGGCTGCCTTTTTTGGGCTAAAATAAGTTGGTATGGACCTAGATGGTTGAAAGTGCACAACAGGGACAATGTTTTACTTTTTTGGTAAGCTGATCACATGGTCATCTCAGAAACAACACACCATGTCGTTGTCCTCTGGTGAGATCGAATTCATGCCAACAACTATGATTATGTGCTAATCATTATGGCTAGAAGCTTGCTGAGAGAATTGACCAATTGAAAGGACGAAAGTGTGATGCTATATGTGGATAACGAGCCAACAATAGCCCTCATCCAGAACCTTGTATTCCATGGAAGAAGCAAACATAATGACACGAAATTCCACTTCATACGTGAACGCATTGAGAATAAACAAATTGAAGTAAGGTACATCAGTGGATACGAATAAAGAGTTGATCCCTTAAAAAAGCATTGCCCCAGAATTAAGTTCGTTGAGATGAGAAAACTTTTGGGAATTGAAAGGGTTTAGGACACAGTCTAGGATTAGGGGGAAATTGTTGAATAATTATGATTTGGTCCTTAGTTTGACTAGGTTTGAAGGAGAATAAATTGGCTTAGAGACCACCTCTATCAGATCACATACATATGCTAGTTTTTAGCTTAGTTAGTTAGTTTGTTTTTTTTTTTGGTATTCTAAATAGGGAAAATTGCAATAAAGTCCCTACATATTAGCCTTATAATCAATTTAGTCCCTATAGTTTTTTTTATTCTATTAAGTCCCAAATACCGGTAATCGTATTCAATTTAACCCTTTGACCCGGTCAACAGGTCACCCAACTTTCAAAAATTACATTTTTGGCCCAAATTTCAAAATTTATTACAAATTTGGTCCAAAATTTACACTTTTGGCCCATATTTTAAATTTTGTTACAAATTTGGTCAAAACTCTATCCTTTTTGCCCAAATTTTAGAATTTTATTATGAATTCATCCTAACTTTAGTTTTTTTCCAACTTTTTTTTCTCAAAAAATTGTTTCTAATATGCTTTTTCTTTATAAAATCATATTTATAAAAAAAAAAAAACACATTTTCACATAAAAATCTTATATTTTCTATATAAAAACTTTTTTTTAAAAGTTTTTTGTATATGAAATATCTAGTTATAAAAATATGTATTCATTAAGTATGTAAATATATATATATATATATATATATATATATATATATATATATATATACAAATCCGTTTTTATAAAAAATGTATCCAAAAACGTATTTTACAAATATATATATATATATATACAAACACCTATCACCTTTATATATATATATATATATATATATATATATATATATATATATATATATATGTGTGTGTGTGTGTGTGTGTGTGTATGCACAAATAGGTGTGTATCTATATTTTTTTTATAAAAACGTGTTTGAATAATTTTTTATATAATACGTGTTTGTATACATTTTATAAAATCGTGTTTGTATACATTTGATAAAAACGTGTCTGAATAATTTTTTATATAATACATGTTTGTATATATTTTAGAAAATCGTGTTTGTATATATTTTATAAAATGTATAAAAACATGTATTATATAAAAAATTGTTCAAACATGTTTTTATAAAAAAAATGTAAACAAAATCAATTTTATAAAAAAATGTAGATAAAATAGGTGTTTGTATATTTTTTTTGTGAAATATGTTTTTGTATATATTTTTTATAAAAATGGATTTGTATATCTTTATATACTTAATAAATACCTATTTTTATTACTAGATATTTCATAAACAAAAACTTTTTTAAAAAAGTTTTTATATAGAAAATATAAAATTTTTATGTGAAAATACGTTTTTTTAATAAATATAATTTTATAAAGAAAAAAACATATTAGAAATATTTTTTGAGAAAAAAAGTTGTAATAAAATTAACGTTAGGATGAATTCATATCAAAATTCTAAAATTTGGGCAAAAAGGGTAAAGTTTGGACCAAATTTGTAACAAAATTTAAAATCTGGGCCAAAAGTGTAAATTTTGGACCGAATTTGTAATAAATTTTGAAATCTGGGCCAAAAATGAAATTTTTGAAAGTTTGATGACCTGTTGACCGGGTCAAATGGTTAAATTGAATACAATTACCGGTATTTGGGACTTAATGAATAAAATATATATATATATATATATATATATATATATATATATATATATATATATATATATATATATATATATATATATATATATATAGGCTAAATCGATTATAAGGTCAATATATAAGGACTTTATTGCAGTTTTTCCTTCTAAATAACATAAATTGTACTTGTTCTTATTAATAGAAATAAGAAGTCAGAAGTAAATTCCTCCGTCTCTAATCAGTCAAGTAAATTCCTAGCAGTATGGAGTGACCATCTCATTTAAGAGGTCGGGGGTTCAAGTCTCGGTCGAAAGATAAGTGGTTATTTAAGACTAAATTAGTTAGTTTGCCGTTTCAAAAAAAAAAATCATTCTTTATCCGTGGATGTGAATTCATTTGATCCTAGAAGGGCATTTGGACATATCTAAAAAGCAAAAAAGATTTAAAAAAAATGAAAAGAAATCCCATTACAAATTATATCACAGATCATGATAGATTCATATTCTTTAAAATAGAAATCCTTCAAACTCCAAAATCGATTTATAGATTCCAAATTTCATGAAAACAATCCTACAATCATAGACGCCCGATGATACAATGGCTTCATGTATTTCTTATCTTACTTTGAACATGCATATTTTCTAAAACAGAAGGAAAAAAAAACTATATAGCTATGAATTATAATTGTCACATATCAGTTATTTTAAAATTTTTGATAAAAAATAACTATTTATTTCGTAAAGGTTCACTGTAAATTTCATTATTTATTGTGAAAATTACTTTTTGTACGGTCAAATTAATACAAATAATAAATAACTAGAGAAAATAATCTATTGCGGTATTTATTTTTATTTTTTTGTCTATTGCAAAATTGTTTTTCATAGCAAAACTATTTATATTGTTATATGATAATCACAATTTTTATTCAGTTTTTGTTTTGATGTCTTTAAAAATCATTTTTGTTGTAAAAGTAAGTTTTGTAGAACGAAGATGAAATGTTAAATTAAAAGAGATATTTCAACAAAATTGAAAACACAAAAACAAACCCAATAAGATCTTAAATGATACTTAATAAAAGTTTCTATTAAACCAAAATTTACTTTAGTAAAGTATCTAATGTAAGAATGCAGAAATCTAATTCAAATCTACGCTGAATATTTACGACATTAAGAACTTCATCTACGTAATTAACTAAAAATTCCAAAACCCCCATCGTACTCGAAGTTAAAACCACCGTCGTCGACTACTGCGCTTGCAGGAATATCCACCGGCGGTTGATCATTGCCGTTGTTCGAACCAAATAATGCATCAGAAGACTTGTTGATCATCATCAGTTCAACAGCTCTCGTCAAAACCTTCTTCTTCAACTCTTCCAATGAACAAAGATACCGTTGCAACTCCTCCACATCCAGCCCATCAACAGCCTCATCGTACCATCGTAATCCGCCACCGATCACCGGAATCGTCTCCCTCCGCTTCTTCTCAGCGTCCAACTCCCTTGAAACCTCCATGTAACGTTGATTGAACTCCTTCATGGGCAGCGGTGGTGGAGAGTTCGTGGTGGTTCCCGTATCCTCTCCGGTGGTGGTGTTGTTATTATTCAGATAATTGTCAAGCATGACGTCGGAGTTGAGGTGGCGAAACGTAAAGTGCCGACCACAGGGGGAAGTAACCAGGATGGAGATTTGGGCTCCGGTCAAGACGCAGATCTCAGCCGCTTTCTTGAAAAGTCCGGTGCGGCGTTTAGTGAAGGTGACTTGGCGGCTCTTGATATCTTCTATCTTCTTCGAATCGATCTTTCTTCTACGTTTAGTCGTTTTCTTGTTCATGTTAGAACCGCCGGCGACATTGGTTATATCCATGGTGGACTGGTGGTGAGGAAGGCGGAAGGCAGTGGGATGGTTCGTGGTCAATAAGTTTAGGGAAAACATATATTTATAACAAAATAATGTCCAAATAAAGATCAAGATAAAAAGATTATGATATATTTTTAAGAAAATTCCAAAAATAGCTACTTTTCTTAATGATTTATCTATTTTAGCCAAGAACTAGTATTTTTTTCAAAATTTTTATTCAGTATAGGTTTATTTTTCTTTTGTCATGTGTCATTTTATGAGGCATCCTAATTAATATAATACTATTTGTCAACCTATTGATTCTCCATTTCAAAATTCAAATTTTAAATTTTCTCATTCTAATTAGGGCTGTCAAAATTATACCACGGAAAACCAACCAACATGCTACCAACCGAACCAAGAAAGTTAGTAGCCAACATGTTTAGTTGGTAGTACCGTACCAATTGAACAATCTTGGTACGATAATGGTATAAAATTTTGAATACCATGGTAATTCGGTACCAACCAATTCATATATATATATATATATATATATATATATATATATATATATATATATATATATAAACAAAATCGTATATTTCAAATTTTCAATTGTTAGTTGTATTAGTGTTTAGAGTTTTAAGAACGTTATATAAGTTAGTTGGTTGCATTAGTCGATAGCTATTAACACGTTAAAACATAAAACTAAAATGTTACTTTAACATTACTTCAATAGAATTATTTTGTAAATTAAAAGAACTACATAACCAATTTCTTTACTAAATATCAAAATTACCCGATGTATTTGCTTATTTTAAAATCTTACAATAGAAAAATAAAATAAGTCGATATATACAATTACCAATTTGTACCAACTAAACTTGTTGACAGCCAAATATATTGGTACCAAATATATTTGGTACCAAATATATTTGGTATGGTACTGGTAGCAATTTTTTTATACCAAGTATAATTGGTACGGTACACGGTTTAAGGAAAAACGAATTGGTACCATACAAATTTCACCCCTAATTCTAATTACATTAAATTAATAACACTAAAATTAAAATTAAAATCAAATTAATACATATTACAAGGTCACGCATTTATTTAAATTAATGATTATAATTTTATATAACTAAAAAATATCTCTTAATTAATAATTTATTTAAATAATTGATTTATAATTTTGAATTTTTAATATGAAAATTTAATTAATTTTGTAACTGTGGTTCTCACGGGTTATAAACTAGTAGCTTATAAAACCGTAGGTGGTGATTAAGCATTCCCACGGTCAATGCATGGCTCACTACGGGTTAATGTTGTGTTGGCTAAATTTTCGGGTAAGGGGCTATTGTCTCATGGGTTGTTTACTGTTTTAAGCCTATAAACTTTTATTATATAAAGTTTTAATTTTTATTTGTGGTCATTTTTGGATTTTGAAGATTAAAAAATCTTTGTCAATGGAGCTTTTAAAGAACAATCATTGTTTGGCTAACAATAGACAAGTCATTCAGAAACTGGTTAATTTAGTAATTTTTTCTAGATTTTTTTTAAAGGAAAGTTGTTAGTTGTTACTTTGTTATATTATTAAATAATATTCTAATTAGTCGAAATAAGTCAAAAACAAATCAATTCATTGAAAATAGAAAATTTTATTAGGTTTTTTTCTTAATTATCGGTTGATAAAAATTGGCTAAATTAGCCCATGAGTATATTCATGGAATAACATGAAAATTTAACATAGAAAATATCCTGAAAGTTTAATAACACTGTAATATGAATATTTTACAGGAAGATGACATACATTTGTGTGTCGTAACCTTACGACTCGCACTCACGACACTCATTGCGTGTCAAAGAAACCCTTGTCATAAAGGAAGACGACATACATTTTTGCTTGTCATAATTTTAAGTGTTTTAAAATAAATTAATAGGTTTATTAATTTTCAAATTAAATAACACTTAAGGTATCATAATATAAAATAACATATCATACAAAATAAACAACCTATTTAACAATATATAATATGTCAAATATAAATAATCATTCTACTCTAAATAAATGTAATTTATTTATATTAAGGGCATTTCTCTAACTATATAATCTGGTAATACATTGTCATACAATTAAGCTGCATAATATTAGTGCTTTGTCTAGTGCAGAACTCTTTTAATGCCATTTCTCTAATTATAGCTCCAACCAAAACTTTTTCCACTACCTGTAGAAATGTTTACGTGTGAGTTAGTTCCAAAATAAAAATACAATAAAGAAATAAAACCCAACCCCACTTGTATGTGTCACAAATAAAGAAATGTTAATATAAATTTAACTAAGATAAATTATTTAAAGGAAAAAGTTAAAAGTGATGGGTTTTCTGTAAAACAAATAAACTAGAAAAAACTAAGTTCACATGCAACCTACTTTGGATCTATGTTTTGACTATTGAACATATAACTTTGAATTGCAAAACAAGAACCCTAATGGAAGAGACTATTTTCGAAAATAACAAATTAGGGTTTAGAATCACATACCTTTCAATTGTTAAAGTAAAAAATTGATAATCCTTTTGATCTTGATCTTTTTGGAAGCCTAGCACCACAATGGTAATGCCTCTAATGGAATCACACTCAAGAGCTAGCAAGAAGGAAACTATATATATATATATATATATATATATATATATATATATATATATATAGTTTCCTTCTTGCTAGCTCTTGAGTGTGATTCCATTAGAGAGAGAGAGAGAGAAAGAGAGAGATGAGGAGGAGGAAGAGGAGGAGTATGCAATTTCGGCCTAGGGTTTATTCAACAAGGAGTGGTGGTCGAAATTTTGGAGCTAAGAGGCTCCTTAAATAGTTGAGGTAGCTAGGGTTTAAGGAATAGCCATAATGTTCCTTTGCTTAAGGCCCAAGCTAATCCAGAAGCCTTATTCAAGGCCCTTGGGCGAAATCATTAGGGTTTCCACTAAGAATTTCGTCCACCTCCACCAAGGAGGTTCTGGAATGTTTCTTCCAACTATTTAACAATTACAAACTAGTCCCTATACTTTATAATTAATACAATTAACCCTAAAATTAACTCCAATTAACGTCTCGTTAACTATTAATTAAATATTGTGATTTCTAATTTATATAACATTTTCCTAACACATTAATAAATCATTTATATTAATTTATTAATCTTATAATAAATTAATTTCTCTCCTTTCATAATTTCCTTGTCCAATTGCTAGGTTTGAGGGCAACCCAAAAGGACTGTGTTGCTATCAATTCAAGTACATATCAATTATAGTTATGGGATTCGACACCCAATCCAACAAAAAGTACATACCATATTACATGCTATTAACTCCAATAGTGACAACACATCACCCGAATCAGACAAACTACCATGAGATACCTTATTTACTAATGGAGCCACATGCTCTAAAATTGCTTGAATAAACTGCTCATCTCTCTAAAAAGACCTGAAAGTCAGGTGTTTGTATATACATAAAAAAACATATGGTTCTAATCTATGAAATATAAGCGGGATACATATGAAAACTCTAAAAACTGAATATGACAAACTTATATAAATGTAACATATTACATACCCCACCTGAATCAGTAAAGTAACCACCCATTACAGAAAACTCCTTTCAGTAGACTTACATCACCAGACTTGCAACAACCTGCAATGGTAGAAAAGAAAAACAAAATTACATATGTATTTCATGGAATAATCTAGAAATCTGGGATAAAATTAGTCTTAAGGGTATTTTCAAAATTCTTTCTTTTTAAAAGTTTTTTAGTTAGTTTAGGAGTCTAATTTGTTTTGTATATATAGGGTGGTTATGTATTAGTATTTTATGAAGTTTGTATTTCTATGTATTAATAAAAGCTTAATAATTAAGGAAATTTTATATAAGATATTTTTCCCATGTTTTGTTCTTCCCCTGTTCCTCTGTATCACATTTTGTACCTGTTGCTATGTTCCTATTCTTGCTGTGATTTTAGTTTGATTATCTTAAATATACCTTAGTGAACAAGCTATAATCATCAGCCCGATTCTTATTCACTGTTATCTTTCTTCCTATTTTTGTCCCCTGTTGGTTTGTACTTGTCACAAAGCCTAAACCTTGTTGATCAAGGTTAACAAATTCCACTAATTTTGCTCAATATTGAAAAGTGAACCACTTCTCAAAATAAATGCATTTCATACATTTGAATAACCACTAATGTGATGTATACATGATACCTTGGTGGGACAGAATTTGAGACAGTTTTCTACTTGATCAGAATCTATAACTTCATCATTCAAAGCTAAAATTGCATCCTACAAATGATGGATAATGTTGCAGTTAGTCATTAATAGCTAGTTTTGTTTTTAATAAAAAATGTAGAATTTTCTTCTCCTTCCCAAAACATATTTCTTATCATACTTTGGACTTTTTGTTGATATCACCACCTGTTATAATTATATAAAAAAATGAGACAAGAATGATACTAAAAAGATCATAACTGAAAAAGTGCTTTAGTCTTCAGGATCTAAAGTAACATCAAACATATTGAACATTAAAGAGAAATGAAAAAGAGACTTCATGCCCCTCATCAACTTAAGAACACCATCTAGAGGATTGCTCTCCATAACTGAGTCATCATGTAAGTTATTGAAATAAATCAAATATGTGGTTTAGTTTCCTTGAATAATTGATGAGAATATCTCTGAACCTTCATGCTCCTCATATCATCCAATACTTCTAACATATATTAGGGAAGATTGCAATTTCACTGGACAATCACAAAAAAGAAAATAATTTTTTACTTTTTTCAACTAATTTCTAGAAATTATCAAAAAATTGTCATGCTTTCCTTCTCTACAAACCATATATTCTATAACCTTATGTTCTTTTATATTATTTGTGAGAAATTAGTATAGATAACTAGATACCATTTTCATCAGTAACTTGCTTCAGAACACATGATCTGCCATAATGTAAAATGACCATTCTTAATTTGACAATAACTACAAAAAAATAAAACAATATTTGATGAGTTTGTTATATAATTTTTTTTAGAGGTGGTTAAAATGCTTATACATAATTCATAAGAAAAAAATGATGCTGACCTAGAAACATCATTAATGAAGATATCTCATGACTCATGTCGATATAGAGTTCAAGAATCTAAAATATGGTAATAATATGCTTCCTTGTTGATTTAGCATGACAATTTATCATTTCATAAAGCAACTTCAGTTGATTAGATTGAGAAGCAAGTGATCATTTGTTAAAAGGAAAATAAAATTTTAGTTGAGGAATTACATCAAACACTTGGTGGGTATGAAAAATTGTATTGTTATTGTGATCTGAGACGTATCTCTCGAACTCAATTAATGAACCATATTGGATCTACATCATACTCAGATCAAATAAAACGAGTTTAATACTTTGTTTTCATAACATGGATCTGTTTTTTACTTTGTTCTATAGAATGATGTGGGTAAATAAAACTCACGAAATCAATATGGAGAGATGTAAACGTTGGTGAAATTATGAAAACAATGATAGAGAGATAGATAGAGAGAGAGAGAGTGAAAGAGAGAGATAGAGGGTCAATGAGTACATTAGGGCTACCTGAGACACCGATCTATATCGTGTCGCTGCTGAAGGGATCGAGCATCAACCAATGCCGACAGAAGAGAGAACACTCATCCCTGATCGACATCGAATCGAAGTTGCGGAAGATCTCCAAAATCAACTCATCTGGTAAATTTGAATTTTGCGATGATTAAAATCGCCAAAATGTTGAATCGGATGTAAAAATAAGAGCATACGTAACACAAATATTGTGAGTCTACTGATGAAAAGTTGGCCCTTAAAATCGTCCACCCTTTTTCCTTAATTCGAATCCTAAATCGTATTTTGAACTAGGAGAAATAGAAAACCATGGAGAAATGGAAAATGATCTTGAATGATGAGGTGTTTTGATTGTTCTTCAAAAAATCCCTAGAAATAGTCCTTGTAATTTTGTGATAAGAAACACACGTCTAGTAAAAAATATAAAGCGACATTTGTAGAGGACACACATTTAAGATAAAGTTCCCTCCATGTTTGTAATTTTTCTTTTGGACACTAATTTTAGAGAGCGCACAGAGAGCGCACAAATGTGTGTCCTCTATCCTTCAAATTTTGAAAAGCTGACATTATTTTTAGGACACACAAAAAATGTGTATCATAAATCAATGTGTGTCATCGTCCACGTGTCATTAAAGGTGTAACGCTCTAAATATTCAAACAAAATTTTCATTTTTAAAAACCACATGAAAACACAATCTCACATTTCTCAAATCACAAATGTATAAGTTGTTTAAAACACAAGAACAAAAAATGTTTTATAATATCCCAGGATCCTCAAAACATAACTCAAGCTGGTGTGTACAATCATGCCGACACCTTACCGCGATCATGAGAAGTACCTGAAACACATACCACACAACACGGTAAGCACGAAGCTTAGTGAGTTCCCCAAAATATCACATACATAAATAATAAGCCTCACATGGCTATAGCTCGGCATGGACCATCCGGTCATGCGTCTCAGTGAGGACCCTCCAGTCTCACGACTTGATGTGGACCCTCCAGTCATGTGTCTCAGTGAAGACGCGTCGGTCGCATAGCTCGGGTTGGACCCTCCGGTCATGTGTCTCAGTGAAGACCCTCCGGTCTCACAACTCGGTTAGGACCCTCCGGTCCTTTATCTCAGTGAAGACCCTCTGGTCTCACAACTCGGATGGACCCTCTGTTCCTAACTCAGTAAATCATAGACAAATATCACAAAGACAAAATGCATAATATCACATAACTCAATATAAACACATAGGACCCCCCCCCTGGTTCAATAACTCAAATAAGACCCTCCGGTCACACAGTATTACTACTCAGGTAAGTGTAGTGAGAAGACTCACCTCGCCTAGTAAAGCAATATATATATCCCACACTCGAACTGCTGGTCTAGAATCCACTCCTTCATGGCTTGCAAAATCCACAGCTTGACCAAAACCCTAAAGTCAACGAAAGTCAATTGTCAAAGTTGACCCAACTCGTTGAGTGCAACTCATGAACTCGTCGATTTCCTTAGTACTCAATAAATCCCGAAAACCCAAGTAAACTCGCCGAGTTGCTAGCCAATTCATCGAGTCCATGCAATGTCCAGAAGATCAGGGAAAACCCTACGCACTCGTCGAGTTGCTCCACCAAATCGTCAAGTTTACTATGACTCCAAAAACGGGAAATCTCAACTCAACTCGTCGAGTTGGATGCCCAACTCGTCGAGTTCTTCAGCTATTACATAATAAACACATTCCAGTCGATTACAATGCTCTAAACTCCAGATCCAACTTCCTAGGATGAAGTTAGCACATAAAGTTGCTAACTTTACGATCATGTAATGCCTCACAAGGCTAAAACACCAAAAACTAAGCTCAAAAAGGGTTTAGGACATGAAGATGGGTCAAAGCTTCATAAAGCTTGAGACTTTATGTACATGAGGGCTTAGAGGATTCCAGATATGCAACTACTCCTCATGGACAAGCTCAACCCGAAAATGGCCCTCATTTTGCACCAAAATACCCATAATCTCACACAAGAAGAGATCTCAGAAATGGAAAGCCAAGGTAAGGACTTTTCACCTCCAAATAGATGCTACAACTATATGAATGTTGGATCTAAAGAATCCTTCCTGTTCCAAGCTCTTCACTCTTCAAGCTTCCTCCAGGAATGCACACTTTTGGCTTCACACACTCAAAATATGGGCTAGCTCACTAGGGTTTCTCTCTGGACGTGATAGGGTGATGAAGGAGGCGGGTAAAGGAGTTAAAGTCTGTAAGTCCCTAAATCTCTTTGATGTATCAATCCGATCCACTTGATTGTGCGGAATCCCAATCAAGTGGATGATGCAAGATAGAATGGAGAAGAAGAAGAAAAAGAAGATAGTGATGAATCTTCAATACACACATTGATATTGAATGATGATCCGATACATAATATTCGCACACACTCACACGTTCTCTCCTTGTTTCTCTCTCTAGAACACCATGTATAATAATGGCAACCCCTTTCACGTTTTCTACTCTCCTTGTACACTCCTTTACATACCCTTTTTGACACTATATATATGTATGGACAAAACCCAAACCCAAAACCCAATAGCTAGACCGAAATCACATGTGATTTCGGTCCAAACTACAACAAAACCCAAGACTGTATTCGGCCCTAGACCGAAAACTATAAATGCCTAAAAAAGCAAAGTACAAACCATAAATTTAGACCTAACAATATCCCCTTTGGTTTATAGCTTTTTTTATAACCCAACAAACTCCCACTGGGTTTGTAGCTTGCTTTTCTTTTTAATCATTCGTTTGAGCTTGGCTTTAATGTTTATCTTCGATTTCTTCACAACTTCAAGATGAACACATGAATCTTTAATATGAATGACTTCATCTTGAACAGTTGGGCTTTTCTTCAAAAATTTGACTCTGAACGCACGTTGGGTGAGGAGGCTTCTTGTAAAGATTCTTAAAAATCAACACCTTCAGCTTAAAAATCTTCAGAGAGAATAACAGAGAGACCGATTCTTCTTAATCACTTAAGCAAGTTCAAAGATAGCAGAAAATTGATTGAGGAGGCTTCAATGCAATTTGTCACTTAATCTTCATGTACAAATTCACCTTGCTTTTGGGGTTGAAAGATTGTATGTTGAAAGAATAATCTTCACTTCATGTTCCTTTGAATGAACGTTCTTCAGCGATCACCGTTGGGCCTTGAAAAGTAATCATGACTAAAAAGTCCATGTGGATCACAAAGTTATAAAAGCCCTTCTCACCATAGTTGTTCAAGGACCCAGCCTTGGCTTAGATGGAGACTTCTTGCAGTATCTGTGTGAAAATACAGCCTCCTTGAGTCTCTTCTTCCTTTGAATTCTCCTTGAGTCTCTTCTTCCTTTAAGTTCTCATTTTAAGGCAACCAAAACTTTAAGATAAAAATAAAACTAAAAAAAAACTTAGCACGTAAAAGAAATAACTAAGAAATAAAAATAAAAGTAAAATACTCAAAAACAATATTTTTGGAATTTTCAAATTTTTTCTGAAAAAGAAATAAAAAAATATTTTTTTTAATTTTATGATTTTTGTTTGATTTTTTTAATTCTCCCCCTAAATTTGTGCATAGAGGAAAATTATGAACAATTTAAAAAAAAACAAAGACTTTTGGGATCAAAGTTATCAAGCAATTCGATATCGTTTATCAGCACACACCTGCATGTCTAGCTCTGGTCAATCACCGGTATTATGATCCACTTAAACACAAAGGATATTAATAAGTTGGACCGATTAAAAGTGACAAGACATTGTACCTATATTCCTAAATAGACCATTTAGATGACAACGACCAAGGATATTGTTGTCCACTTAAATTCAACAACAAGATCTACAGAAAACCTTTAAATGGTTCGGTTTTAGATGTACTAGAATGTGTTCCCCACTTCCCAACATACCCCCATAATCAAGAACTTCTAATTCTAAAGAATTCCTTACTTTAGGTGAGTATTCAATCATTTATAGAGAAGATAGATATAGAAATGCATATGTTGTATCCCAGGTCAGATGTCCTCTAATCATGCAGAGGGAACAACATATGACTAACATACATAGAGGGTTAGAGAGATAGTAGGGTGCATATGTTGTGTCCCAGGTCAGATCTTCTGATCACACAGAGGGGACATCATATGGCTAAAAGATAAAAAGAATTGCATAGAAAAGGAGACGCATAGAGATAGAGTTGTATATGTTGCATTCCAGATCAGATATGTTCCAATCATGCAGAGGAGGCAACGTATGAATGACAGATAAAAAACAAGAAAATAATTTCGTACAGACTTACTTTATCAGAACCTCCAGTCATCCTATCAGTACCGGAATTAAGGACATGAGTCCATACATCGAGGAAATGTTGAGCCACAGTTCTTGATTTGTATGACTTTAATGTATCCCGCAGTTTCCCATGTTTATTTCACTGCTCAATCTACCAGAGCGTCGTATTTTCAGTCTGAATGAAACTATGTAAGTCCACACTATCAAGTCCTTTCACTGTCAGATATGTCTAGTCCTTTTGAATCGTTTGTGCCTACTAACACATTGAGCACAAAGTCTAGACAATTAAGCTTTAGTACCTTACACTTGTTTAAACCGCCCGTTATCACTCATTCTTAATATCACTTCCTAAATAATCACCTACAAACGAAAAACCATACAGACATATTTTTGTATTTTTGTCTAATAATTTTATCTTGTATTTTGTATTTTGATTTCTCTCCCTAAATTTGTGAATGGGGAAGAAAGAAAATTAAACCACAAATTTTAAAAAATTGTCTTCAAAACGAATCATTTTAAGACAAACTCAAGAGAATTGAGAAAACACAAACCATAATTCACCAATTGAAGTTGCATCCAGATGATCTAAGAACAACACGCACATGCAACAACACATTCATTCTTAGTTGTGTCTTAATTTCGGAACAGATCCAAAAATTCTTGACATCATTAAGTATAATCCCCATTTGTGATCCTCTTCTTTCTTCCTTTCCCACAAAGGATACATACTCTCAATTGAATTTCTGAATGGTTATAGTTGAGAGATGTCCGTTATCATGTGCTTGGAACACCCACTATCAACAAACTGAAGTCTGATGATATTCCTCCATAGTTGCTCCAGTGCAGAGTGCGAGATTAGTTGGTCATTGCAACCCAGTCCATTTTGAAACTGGGTTGACCTTTATCATCTATGCAAGATACTCTCTCCCATGACATATCCTATTTATCACACACAAAAGATGAAGAAATGTTAGAGTCATTAGGTGATTCAGGAGTATGAACCTTTGGTACCCATTTGTAGTCGGGTTTAACCCATTTCTTATTTGACCGGATGGGTGCCTTATCACTTGCTTTAGAACTCGAAACCAAATGCCGAGATGACTTTGACATAATTGATTTTGGTTTAACTGGACCATCTCTTGAATTTGGCTTTTTGGCTGGCACTTCCTTCTTGACCATGAGAGTTTGATTCTTGCCCTTCTTGGTATTCTAGTCACCATTGTTTAAATGTGGCCTCAAAGGGTTTCTTTTGAAAGATCTCCCTCTTGGCACCTTCTGCCAACCTTGTGCATAGTAGGGAACATATGCATGATTCGGATAATTTCTAACAATGTGTCCAGGTGTTCCACAGTGAAAACATGTATGTCTCTTCACGTAGGAGTTGTTTCTGCCTGCCCCTGGTGACATTGCCATGCCTTGTTTCTGATTGTTCCCACATGCACACTTTCAGCTAGCAGTCTATGTCGCTTGTTTTGGTGGCCTGTATTTACCAACAACATGTTTATTAAAAGTAACTGCATTAGAAGCAACAGATTCAGAGTTAAAGGAGACATTGGTTTAATAATCAGTATAATTAACAGAACTAGAATTAATTATGTTCTACTTGTCCTCATCTTCCACTACTTTACATGCACACGAAGTAGAAGCATCATTAGTATCATTCACCTCAATATTCTCAGTTGGGCCTGATTGTTCAGTCTTAACTGAAGCTGGAACAGGGGCGGACCAAACTAAGCAGGTGTCTCTTCCTCATTGATTTCAAGGGGTGGGGTATAGTGGTATTTGAAGGGAGGTGAAACACTATGATACCCTAGACCCTTGTTTTGATTATCCTTAAATTATAGTTGTTTTTCAATCATAGTCTCAACTTTCTTACTTGACACATCAAACTTTTTAAAGTTAAAATCTGCATTTTCAAATTTATTCTTCAATGTGTCAAGCTCGGCAGTCAAGCTGGCAAGTTGTCTCTTAACATAGTCATAGTTTTCACATTTCTTACTATATTATTCTTGAAGTTATCTAAAGTCCTTTGTCTTGGCCTCTAGTTGTTCTTTTAAGGGTTTTTGGGCCTTCCTAAGATTATAGACTTCATACCTAAGGTCCTCATTGTCTCTACATAATATATTAATTTGATCACGAAGAAGTTTAATCGTTGCTTCACAAGACTGAGAACATGAAGTTTCATTACCCTTGGTGATTGAGGAACTCATTGTTTACCAAAAATACCCTTTGCTTGAAACCTCGAAAGTCAAACTTAAAAAGTCAAACTTAAAAAGTTGAACTTGAAAGTCAAACTAAAAAGTTAGAATTAAAAAGTCAAAAGTCAACTTCGAAAGTCAAAGGTCACAGCTAAAAGTCAAAAGTCAAGCTTGAAAGTCAAAAACTGAAAGTCATAATTTAGGCAGAAAACGAAAATTTTAAGATAAAAAACAAAAAGTATTTGACGGAATATGTGGCTTTTTGACTGAATACGAAGCTTTAATATCGAAAACGAGGTTATTTTATCGAAAACCAAGATTAAGGTTGAAAACTAGGTTTAAAAATCGAAAATTTTGATTTTCAGGCTGAAATCGTGAGGCCTCTCAAGCTGACTGAGAAGTCTCGCACCGAGAAGCCTACTAACCGAAAATGAAATCAAAAATTGAGGCCGAGAACTGGGAACCAAAATCAGCAAGACTGAGAACCTTCGCACCCCGCTCCACCGAGAACGCTGACCGCAATCGCTGACTGCAAGCTCATTTTCTGCCACAAACTCCTTGGAAACCCTAAATCCTGGCCGAGATTAGCCACCGGAGTCTCGCAATTTATGACCAAAAACACAATTTTTCCAACTTTTTAGTGCGAAACTCGATCAAAAAGTCAAATTTACGAAGAACACAAAGAACAAACATCCAATATTTCTTCCAAAACAAATCAAAAAAGCCAAAACCTTCAAGAAAAAGTCCAAAAACGATCTATATATTGCCAAATTAATTGATACGATCCAAGCTCTGATACCACTTGTAAGTCCCTAAATCGCTTTGATGTATCAATCCGATCCACTTGATGGTGCGAAATCCCAATCAAGTGGATGATGCAAGATGGAATGGAGAAGAAGAAGAAGAAGAAGAAGAAGAAGAATCCTTAATGCACACAATGATATTGAATGATGATCCGGTATATAAAATTCACACACACTCACATGTTCTCTCCTTGTTTCTCTCTCTAGAACACCAAGTATAACAATGGCAGCCCCTTTCACGTTTTATACTTCTTAGACACTCCTTTACACACCCTTTTTGACATTATATATATATATATATATATATATATATATATATATATATATATATATATATATATTTATGGACAAAACCCAAGACCAAAATCCAATAGCTAGACCGAAATCACATGTGATTTCGGTCCAAACTACAACAAAACCCAAGACTGTTTTCGGCCCTATACCGAAAACTAGGAATGCCTAGAAAAGCAAAGTATAAGCCATAAATTTAGACCTAACACTCCAAGACTGCTATTCCTTTGACCCGACTAACCAAGAAGTCGGTGATATTATGTTGGGGGCCTGAGCAGCAGGCAGCCTTCGAGACACTCAGATAGCGGCTATGCGAGGAACCGATTCTGACTTTGCAGAGGACGTCGACAAATTTTTAGTTTAATGTGACGTTTCAATCACGAGCATGGGTGCGGTAGTGATGTAGCGGGGTCACGTGATAGCGTACGCATCGAGGCAATTGAAGCCTCACTAGGTGAACTATCCGACGCATGATTTGGAGCTAGGGTCTGTAGTTTTCGCCCTCAAGATTTGGCAACATTACCTTTATGGGGTCCATTGTACCATTTACACAGACCACAAGAGTTTAAGGTACCTCATGGATCAGCCAAATCTCAACATGAGGCAGCATCAGTGGTTAGATGTGGTGAAGAATTACGATAGTCAGATCCTTTACTACCCTGTCAAGGCCAATGTGGTGGTTGATGGTCTTAGCCACAAGGCAGTGGTGGCTCCGACTCGAGAATATGTCTGAGGATGACAGTGATTAATCCGTTGCTAGAGCAGATCCAAGAGGCTCAGGTCGAGGGTATGAAGGAGGAGCACGGGAAGTGTGAGCGGATCATAGTCTAGGTGGCCTCATTTGATTATGACAGTCGTTGATTGCTGACCCTGCATGGGAGGGTCTGGGTCCCGTACTAGGGCAGAGAAGGTTAGGTTTTGATGGATGAGGCCCACAAGTCGAGGTTCTCCATTCATCCCGGGGCGACGAAGATGTATTGGGATCTTCGGCCTGATTATTGGTGGCTCTGTATGAAGCAAGATGTAGCTTGGTACGTGGAGTGGTGCTTGACTTGTAGGAAAGTCAAGTTCGAACACCAGTGATCACACGGAAAGACAGCTGTTAGACATTCCTGTGTGGAAATGGGAAGATATTGATGGGATTTGTACAAACAATCCTATGTGTGCATGCAACCCTAGAATTGGGTCTATGTTTTCACTATTAGATACACAACATTATGAACACATAAAGAAACCCTAATTCTAGCATATAAGTAATCATATTAACATAAGAATAGGTTTATAATATTACCTTGATTGTTATGTAGCAATAACAATCCCAAATCTCCTTGTATTGACTTTGGAAGGCTTAGAGTCACAAGTGTCACTCCTCTAATGGTTCACAAACACCAAGTGCAAATGGAGAAGCAAGAGAGAGAGGGGAGAGGTATAAAATTCGTTTCTAGGAACCCTAGACAAGGCATCGACGAATTCTTATGGCCTTAGGGTTATTTATATAGGTGTAGAGATTAGGTTTCAGTCCTTATCCTTATCTAGTTGCTTGCCCACCAAGCAACCATAAGATAAACCTTGAAAACCCTTATCTTTTATCCTTTGGACGATTTCAAGGATCCTTATCTCCTTGAATTCGTTCAAACCATATTTATTATAACCATTACCATATTTTGTAACTATCACATAATTACAATTCAGCCCCTCTAGTTTAATTAATTACATTTGATCACAAAATTAACTCTTAATTAATTATTGACCAATATTAATTACACAAATATGATTTCTCCTTTAATATATTATTCTTCTAACATATTAATAAATCATAATAACCTCTCTCTTTATTTATTTCTCCAATCAAGTTGCTTTGGTGAAGACAACCCAAAAGGACCATGCACCATCCGGTCAAGTACATACCAAAATAGTTATGGACTTAGACACTAATCCAACAGTTTCCCACTTGGATAAGTCTAATAACTATTATGCGTATGAATTCAGCTCCTGGTCTGCAATCGTAGCTTTCCAAAGCCGCTGTCAACTCTGATCCTATCAGATACGTGTGTCCTTAGATAAGGGATCATATATTCCTCCATTCTAGATATCATATGAGATATGATTTCAAATCATTCTCTTTGTACTATATCTCGATTTCCGATTTATGACGACTGACTAATTGAACAAATCAAATTAGCCCTAGCCCGGCCGAGCATTTACGTTTGTCATCACAAAATCATCGAGGGGCCCAAAGATATCGCTTTTATCCTTCTTTGGATAAAAGGAACGGATAAACTTTGATACAATGCTCGCTTGCACTCACTCACCAAATCACACACAACAATATGTTTTATAACACCAAGTTACTAGTGCGTTTACATATTATCAATGTGCAACCGATTCGCAAGATACAACTCACACATCTCGGTTTCAAGAATATAAGATGTTATCGTCTCACCAATCACTCGTGATACAATTCATGGAGTGATCCAAGTGAGCGTGGGTTTAATCCAATGCTCAAATTCATATTCATAAGCACTCATGAACGTTGCAGCAAACATTTGCTTATGTCTAATGCTCTTTAGACAATCCACACACCAATTCACGACAGTCTTCATTCATATCTACTTCCAACATATGAATGACTGTGGCTCGTTCGAATAATTCGATTATTCTTAATAAACTCAATTATTCTGGAAGTCAAAACATGCAAATGTGAAACACAAGAATAATACTAATCCCATATGGCCTCAAACCTTTGAGTATAAATAAAACACCTTTTATTTATCACCATATTGATTACTCATATTTGTCGTTTCGGGTAATCCACTTCTTACTTGAATTACAACACTTGTCCCATGCTCCTAGCATGCACACAATGTTTACCTATGGTTCTTACTTTGTGAAATAGATCACATTGAACACATTTCCAATCATTCTCATTTCACAACTCCAAATCCTTTTCATAAGTGAAAGAATATAAAATTCTTGCTACTTATAGAATATGCTAGATTCTAACATTCTATGCAACATATACTTTCGTGATGTCACTGCATAAAAGTCACAAAGACTATTGCCAATGATATTACAAAGTCTTTTATCGGAAATTGTTACAAGACAATTCTTTAGATATGATGTCTCTCACTCAAAGTACATCCCTTTGAACATCCTTTTGCATAAAAGTTTCTAATCTAGTCATAGATTATCAATATTCAATTCCCAATGTGGATACATTTCCATATTTTCCATATGACAACTCATTCTTAATAGAATCTTATCTATTCCTAATAATGTCGATATGGTCCATCCAATATGAAAACATTTCCATATCTTCCAATACTATACTTCCAACTGTTCACAAGCAACCAATCCTCGTCGAACTTGGATTGTCCTTTGATAGTTGTTTAATTATTTTAGTCTAAACCGATTCTAGTCCTTTTCCCTGTAAATGCGCTAGACATTTGGAAAATTTTAGAATGGTCAAACATTAAAGCATTTGCAATCGATCCTATACTCGAAGCGTATGGGACACGACGCATAATGTTTTATTTGCTATGTTCTCAAAATTCGAATTGTGAAGAGGAATGCTGTAATCATAATCGAAAATTTAATAACACACTATTTACCTTTGACTAAATTTATTAACATTTCTCAACCTAATCCTTTAGATTTGAAATGAAGCATAATATTCTCTCCCTTAATTATAGCAAAACAACATTACAACCCTTACGACTTTGCAAGGTATAACTCTTGTTTTCTATAATTAATATTGCCAAATTGCAATAGGTGCCTTAATAATCATATAATCATAACTTTTATGCTCCCACTATCATGATGATTATTATAAACATAACACTTATGCTCCCATTAGCTTCGACACGTATTCAGAAACAGCTTAACTTTCAGAAAAACAATGCTTATTGAATTTCTTAAGTTCATGTTTCTCATACTTAGTGCTTTGATAATCTTTTATCAAGGCTTCTTGAACTTATACACCTTTGCCTTCGATAGTTCATATGTGTGTCTAAACACTTAAGACTAATTGCCAAACCTCACAATTCAAATTATGGAAAGGGATACCGTAACCATAATCGAATTCGAGAATGCAATTTTACAATCACTATCTTCTTAAATCTTTCTTAGTGAAAGCATTTCCTTACAATCATTTTCATGAAGGAGGAAATCTTATGACACTTAGATTTAAACGGTGTATTTGTTCCTATCCATGTGAATTTGTTAAAAACAAAGTTTACGACAAATTCAAACTCATATGGATCGAACTTTCTTAATCTCGATTTCTTGCCTTATGGTAGCACACCTGCCCACCATGTCTTCCAAGTCGTTAAGCAGCTCACCTTTTCTTATCAATGTACTTTCCATTGATCAAGGTCCTTGCCTTTTATGCATTCAAATGAGAACTCATAGGATTCACATGCATAATTAACTCGATTGGATTGGCACAGAAACAAAATAATGTCAACACGATAGGTTGTAAACCTCAACTCGTGTGCTAGTGATGATCGATAAGGTTTATTTTATTTGTTCTTGAAACCTTTCAAGACCATTAAGACTCCCACTGACTCCTTGACATATAAGATTCTCTTGTCAACAACCATTTCTTGACAAACAAATATTCAAGAGTTAGTGTAGCTTTTATCAAACACTTCATAAATTGGTCCTAGTTGGTCTTTGTCTTATCCAAGACATCACAACTTTCCACATTTGATGAATGTTATAAACCTTCTTAATACTTATCACTCAATCTCACAATCTTAACTCTAAGACTTGTTTTTTGGAACGAAGTATGATTGACTTCTTGATTTAACCATTTCTTCAATTCTTGATTCCTCTTCTTAGACATACAATTGTACTAAGACTCACCTAGAGGATCAATTGAGATATGGTTCTTAATCATTAAGACCCATCATAAAGCATAAAAGGTACTCTCCGCTCTTCTTAGAATGGAGAAACTTTTATCTTTCTGCCTACTTGATTCTTCTTATTCTTTCTACTATTGATTTAAACCTTTTTTCAATCAATCTAGAATTACACTTAATCTTGTAAGTATAATCACATTTACTCTTATGGTGGACTTGATCAACACGCAACTTTGTGTGCTCGATCTCCTAGTCCTTCACTTGACACTTTGTCAATGAATTAGTCTAATTTCCAAATGTGAAATTTCTCATTCATCGTGCAACCAAGTTGCATGATTCCAAGTTTCTGTCCAATTGAAACTTGGGCGATGAGAAACTCTCCCTACTTGGTAAATTCTCGACTTTCCATAAATAACATAATAAGAACCAAATCCATTATTGCTAATAATAGAAACATCCAAACATCGATTTTTCATATACGCCATTGCAAGGATAAATAAATAATATAAAATCAAAATTTATTTTATTGCGGAAAAAAATTTGTCCTTACAATGCAATTCATAGAAAAGCAATCTAATTCTAACTCTAAGTAGTAGCTCAAGAATCTAATCTTCGAGAAATGCGATCGAAATCCATTCCTTCACGGTTAGATTTTGCTCACTTCTTCCCTTAAGCTTCCTTTCTTTTCTTCGATCCTACAAAACATCAATTGTAATCTTATCACATTATGTATTAAGAATCTAGAATAGAAGCTTAAAAGAGTTAGTCAATGGATTTTACCTAAAGCAAAGCCATACATTTCAACTCTCCCATCACTTAGATCTCTTAGGTAAATAGGGCAGCTTCGTCTCCAATGCCCTTTCTCTTGGCAATAACAGCAAGTTGACTCTTTTGGAACATGTCATGGAACTACTTCTGACATTGCCTTTCTCTTATGATCAAACTTTTTGATCATAGCATGTCTTTCGTTGCCATTATCTATATCCATAGAGGTCTTGAAGGCAGATTCACCAATCAACTTTGCTTTTCTATTGCGCCAAACCATTGCTGATTCAGCAGCAATAAGCATATATGTGAGATCTATAAGGGTCACGTCGTGGTTCATCATATAGTACTCTCTTACGAACTCACTATACGAGTTAGGAAGTGACTGAAGAACCCAATCAACAGCCATTTCCTCACAGACAACGCATCCCAACATTCTTAACCTATCAATGTGTGACTTCATCCCTATGACGTGTGCACACACTGACTTTCCTTCTTTATGTTTACTTGCCAAAATGGATTGAGTGATCTTGAACTTTTCAGGCCTTCGAACTTGTGGGTTAGGGAGAATAATTTGAGGAGGAGGAGGAAGCAAAGCATGATTCCTCGATCGAATCGTGGAATATCATCTTCATGTGGAATGCTTGTTCCACGGGATTTGGGAAAACCATAGTTGTCGAACTTTGACATCTACAAAACGGGAGAAAACGAATTCAAGTTAGTTGATTGATTGAGTCCTTAGTAAATCACCCAAATGAGTTACTAAGGCTAGGACCCAACACAATATTCTACAACTCGGGAGAGGGATGCCGTAACCCTAATTGCAGAATATGTGAAGGTAAGTGAATGACGATTCACTAATTTCCACCACGAAAAACGAAAAAGAATATAAGTTTTAAATCTATGAAAACTCCTAGATCCTTTGAGATTCATTGAACTTTTAATGGCATGTTTAAATCTCGATATGCCCCTCTTGTTTGTGACTGGGATGCCGAGGATCACAAAGCGGGTGTGAATAACCATGCAAACTTACATGGTGCCCTCACATGTTACAGTCATCTATTCTATGTGCCAGTAAACCACACACGCTCCACCGAACTATGACAAACATTGAGTCACCCTTTGCTACCTTCACTTAGAACCATTTAGTGTGCCGGTAAACCACACACGCTCCACTAACGTCTTCGCAAGGGTACAAAGTGTAATTTCATGGAATTGCATAAATTCACTTTTGCCTAAGTAACTAAGATTGGGAATTTTATGAAAACATTTAGTTACTTTAATAATTCATTATACTTATAATGGAAGGTTTCGTCCTATCCTACCCATTCGGCTAACGACCCTCCACTAGTCAAGGGTGCGGTGGGTAAGAGTGGATACCCATTCAATCGCCATTTTATAGGCAATTTCCTTAAACACCCCTTATAGACCAGCTTCGTGAATGAGGCCTACTAACAGTAAGACTGACTTTTACTCATTCATATATATAATGTTAGACTTTTAATGTTATATATAGTATAGGGTGTGTTTTACACTTTAAAATACTAGGTGGTCAAGTATAACAACTATATTTTTAATTGTAAACCAAAACTTTTATGGATTTACTAAACTTCTTTTAATTATACACCTTAATTAATTAATAAAACCATAAGGGTGTAATTTGAACCTTTTCAAAACAATACTAGGGTTTTAGAATTTAACATCCTAATTAAACTTTTAATCAACTTTTAAATTCCAAAACTTGAGGGCAAGTTTTGAAACTTTTCAAAACAATTTAGTTTTAATCTCTCTTAAAATTTTTGAATTTATGCCATATAAATTAATATTTTAAATATTAAAACTCTTGATTTAATAATTATCTTGAATTAGACTATTAATTTAATTATTAAATCATAAGGGATTATCTAAATCATGAGGATAATTACCATTTATACATTTAAGATATCCTAATCCCTTAATTATCTCTCTAGATTTCGAAATTATGGTTAGGATAATGCAAAATCTATAATTACCATATATAACAACTAGAGGATAATTACAAGATATGGGATAATTCAAATCCCTAAAATTTAGGATCTTATCTTGGGGAGGTGGCTAATTTCAAAAATCATGGGGTTTTTCAAACCCTAGAATTCGAAATCTTGAGGCTTGAGTAAGGATTTGAAACCCTTTCAAATTTTCGCAAATTAGGGTATAGAAACCCTAATCTCGAAATTTCTAGCCTCCTAGGGTTTATTGGCTATAAACCCTAATATGTCAAGTTCATACAATTGTATAATACTAATTGAAAACAAGTTAACCAAAGGCTCTGATACCACTGATGGGATTTGTACAAACAATCCTATGTGTGCATGCAACCCTAGAATTGGATCTATGTTTTCACTATTAGATACACAACATTATGAACACATAAAGAAACCCTAATTCTAGCATATAAGTAATCATATTAACATAAGAATAGGTTTATAATATTACCTTGATTGTTATGTAGCAATAACAATCCCAAATCTCCTTGTATTGACTTTGGAAGGCTTAGAGTCACAAGTGTCACTCCTCTAATGGTTCACAAACACCAAGAGCAAATGGAGAAGCAAGAGAGAGAGGGAAGAGGTATAAAATTCATTTCTAGGAACCCTAGACAAGGCATCGACGAATTCTTATGGCCTTAGGGTTATTTATATAGGTGTAGAGATTAGGTTTCAGTCCTTATCCTTATCTAGTTGCTTGCCCACCAAGCAACCATAAGATAAGCCTTGAAAACCCTTATCTTCTATCCTTTGGACGATTTCAAGGATCCTTATCTCCTTGAATTCGTTCAAACCATATTTATTATAACCATTACCATATTTTGTAACTATCACATAATTACAATTCAGCCCCTCTAGTTTAATTAATTACATTTGATCACAAAATTAACTCTTAATTAATTATTGACCAATATTAATTAAACAAATATGATTTCTCCTTTAATATATTATTCTTATAACATATTAATAAATCATAATAACCTCTCTCTTTATTTATTTCTCCAATCAAGTTGTTTTGGTGAAGGCAACCCAAAAGGACCATGCACCATCGGGTCAAGTACATACCAAAATAGTTATGGACTTAGACACTAATCCAACAGATATCACTATGGATTTCATCATGAAGCTTCCCAGGACCGCTCGTGGAGTAGATTTGATACGGGTCATTGTAGATCGGCTGACCAAGAGTGTTCATTTCATCCCAATCCTGGAGAGTATATCGGCTGAGTAGCTAGCCGAGATCTACGTACGTGAGGTAGTGGCACGACATGGAGTGCCTGTCTCGGTGGTGTCAGACCGGGATGTTTGTTTCACTTCCAGGTTATGGAAGCGGTTTAACGACGAGATAGGTACTCGACTCCACTTTAGCACCGCTTTCCACCATCAGACGGATGGGCGGATGATCCAGAATCTCAAGGACATGGTGCGTGCATGTGTTTTGGATTTCGATGGCAGTTGGGATACGTATCTTCCGTTAGCGGAATTTTCATATAACAACAGTTACCACGCCAACATATACCGACCTCCCTTTGAGATGCTCTATGGGAAGAAGTGTAGGACCCCAATCTGTTGGGGAGAGGTCGGACAGAGGGTCATGGGGAGTATTGAGGTAGTACTAAAGACCACAGAGAGGATCTAGCAGGTCCGGAGCATGCTCCAGACTACTCAAAGTCGGCAGAAAAGCTATGATGACAAGCGATGTTCAGACTTGGAGTTTCAGGTGGGTGACATGGTTCTCCTGAAGGTGTCACCTTGTAAAGGTGTCATCCTGTTCAGGAAGCGGGGCAAGCTGGGCCCCAGGTACATTGGTCTGTTTAGGGTTTTGTCTCGGGTGGGCCGGGTTGCTTACCTTTTGGAACTTCTAGTAGAGCTCAACCAGATCCACAACACTTTTCATGTCTCCTAGCTGCAGAAGTGCTTAGTGGATGAGTTCACGATTGTGCCTTTAGAGGATATTCAGGTTGACGACAATCTGAACTACACCGAAGGAGCTGAGGAATAAGAGGGTGGAGCTGGTGAAGACGCAGTGGCAGTACCGTATGGGATCGGAGTGGACTTGGGAGCCCGATGAAGCAGACTTCGAGGACGAAGTCTAAGACAAGTGGGGGAGAATTGTATTGCCTGGTTCCTGGTATGCATTTAAATTATAATTTATTCATTTCTGTAGAGCAACTCGATGAGTTGGGAGCCACAAAATCGTCGAGTAGAGACCAGAAGTGATGCGAGTTTTAAGTAACCTACTTAACTGTTGGATTAATATCTAAGTCTACAACTATATTTGGTATGTACTTGACCCGACTCGGCATGGTCCATTTAGGTTGCACTTCACCGACACAATTTATATGGATAGTTTTTTGAGAATAGTATATTTATGATTATATTAATATATTATTAGTTCTAATATATTAATATGGAATCATATTATATAATTAGTATTGATCAAGAATTAATTTAGAGTTAATTAAGTGATCAAAAGGAACTAATTAAATATGGACTCTTATATATATATATATATATATATATATATATATATATATATATATATATATATTTATTTATATATATATATATATATATATATATATATATATATATATATATATATATATATATATATGGAATGGGCCAAGTTCATTTAGGTTAGGCTAAGCTATCATGGATAGTCCATGGAGTTTTAACCCATGGATCCTATGAAATGAAAGGTCATGGGTATTAGGGTTTACATGAATGTAACCCTAATCCTCCACACTATATCAAGACATCTTTGGCACAAGAAATGACACTAGTGTGTGAGGACATAAGAGTGGGCCAATTTTAGTGTGCATACATATTCTCTCAAGTTCTTCCAAGGTGTTTTGGTGATTTGTGATTCCACTAGAGGCTTCCACACTATTGGGGCTAAGCTCTTGAAGCTTGAAGACATCAAGCTACATCAAAACGTATGTCATCTAAATAGAACTTTGTAGTATAGGTGCTTCATAATATGCTAGTTAGGATGAAACCTTGGAATATTTAATATTTGCATGTATAATAGAGAAAACATAGATCCAAGGTTTATAGGGTTGCATGTACACCATAGGAGTGTTAGAATGCTCAAAACCCAACAGTGGTATCAGAGCCATGGGTTGTTTTATGTTATATTGATGCAAATGTTTTATTTTCAACGTTGAAAAAAAAGGGAAAAAAACATGACGTTTGTCAAATTTTAAGATAATTACTTGTTTTTGTGAAAAACTAATTATTTGTAAAATTTAAATCATTTGCTATATGAGTTGAATTAGGTCAAATTTAGTAAAAGGTAAAATGATATGATTATTTTATTAGTTTTAAAAGTTTGATCTAAAGAGTTTTTTTTGAAACCTCCATAAGTTATGGATATTTAAAGGTTTTAAAAAAAAAATTGATTCAAAGTTTTTATGGAGTTACGAAATTTGGTGTTAATGTTTTAAAGAATTTCATAACTTATTCTTAAGTTATGGAACATGAAAAGTTTCATCATAAAAAAAGCATTTAACTCCATAAGTTATGGATTACCAAAAGTTTTATGTTTCCTTGATTTATGAGTTAGTTTAGATTAATGAAAAAATTGTGTTTTAGTTGTTTTCAATCCTAATTAATCTAGAGGTAGTTCATAAAATGTGTTTTTGTAACTTATCCTCAAGTTACATAAAAGGTCACATTTATAAATCTTAAAACTCATAAAAGTGTCATAGGTTACATAAAAAATGAAGAGTCTTTTTCATTAAATAGTATTATGACTCCATAACTTGTCCTCAAGTTATAGATGTTTAAGAGTCACTTCTTTAAAACTGTTATTAAAGAATAAGAGGTTACATAAAAAAAATGAAGAGTCTTCATTTTAATGAACCATTAAACTTATAAATTATGAAATGAAAAGTTTTGAATAGTTTCAAAAACTGGCCCTCAAGTTTTGGAATTTGTAAAGTTTTCCCATGAATACTTTAATTCCAAGTTAAGCCCTTAGAATTTTAAAAGTTAAAATTCAACCCTTATACTTTATAATATTATAAGTTAATAATATTTATATATATATATATATATATATATATATATATGTATAACAGCAAGTCGGCTTACCATTACTAGGCCTCATTCACGAAGCCGGTCTATAAGGAGAGTATAAGGTTACTGCGTATAAAATGACAGTTTAATGGGTGTCCACTCTCACCCAACGCTTCCTTGACTAGTGGAGGGTCGTTAGCCGAACGGGTAGCACAAGGACTATAAATCTCCCTTAATTAAAAGTATTAATGATAAATATAAAGTAACTAAATGTTTTTTTATAATTCGCAATCTTAGTTACTTTAGGAAAATGTGAATAAGGTGCTAATCCATGAAATTACACTTTGCACTTTGTTTAAGTTAGTTAGTGGAGCGTGTGTGGTTAACCGGCACACTAACTTGTATTTAACAAGGTAGGCAAAGGGTAACTTAATATTTATCATAGTATCGATGGAGCGTGTGTGGTTAACCGACACAACGATTGAGGGGTAAATATTAAGGGTACCAAGTATATTTGCATGGTTATTCACACTTTTTTTGTGATCCTTGGCATCCTAGTCACAAAACCTGAAGGGCACACTCGAGATTGAAACATGCCATTGAAAAGTATAATGAATCTCAAAATAATGTAGGAGTTTCAAAACCAATTAAAACCTAATAATACATTTCGTTTATATTGGTGGAAATTGGTGAATCGTTATTCACCTACCTTCAAATATTTTATAGCTTGGATTACGACAACCCTCTTCCAAGTTATAAAATAGTTTGTTGGTTCCTAACCTTAATATTTCATATTGGGTGTTATATTAGGGGCTTTAGATTTAATATCTTGAATATCTCCCAAAAGATGTCTAGTTCAGACATTTATAATCGTCCCAAATCTCTTGGAACTTCACTTCCTCCACCTCCTCCAATTATTCTCCCTAACCCACAAGTTCAAGGTCACTCAAGCCCTATTCGGAAGGCAAGGTCTAGGTGTGATCACATCTTGGACATGAAGTCACATATTTGATGGGTTTTGGTCATAAGACATCCTATGTGCTCATACAAACCCTAATGCTTGGATCTAGGTTTCCCTATTGTACATGCAAGTTATCCAAGACTATAAACCCTAATTCTAGCATTCAAATAATCATATTAACACGAGAATAGGTTTATAATGTTACCTTGATTGTTATGTAGCAATAACAATCCCAAATCTCCTTGTATTGACTTTGGAAGGCCTAGAGTCACAAGTGTCACTCCTCTAATGGCTTACAAACACCAAGAGCAAATGGAGAAGGTATAAAGAGAGAGGAGAGGTATAAGAATTCGTCTCTAGGACCTCTTGGGAAGGCATGGACGAATTCATGAGCCTTGAGGGTCTTTATATAGGTGTAGAGATTAGGGTTTTAGTCCTTATCCTTATCTAGTTGCTTGCCTACCAAGTAACCATAAGATAAGCCTTGAAAACCGTTATCCTAGTCGAATTCTAAGGCCTTATCACCTTAAATTCGTCCAACCTATTAATAAGATAATCCTTACCTTATTTTGTAACTATCACATAATTACAATTTAGCCCCTCTAGTTTAATTAATTACACTTGATCAAAAAATTAATTCTTAATTAATTATTGACCAATATTAATTAAACAAATATTATTTCTCCTTAATATATTATTCTTATAACATATTAATAAATCATAATAACCTCTCTCTCTCTAGTTATTTCTCCAATCAAGTTGCTTTGGTGAAGGCAACCCAAAAGGACCATGCACCATCGGGTCAAGTACATACCAAAATAGTTATGGACTTAGACACTAATCCAACAGTCTCCCACTTGGATAAGTCTAATAACTATTCTGCGTATAACTTCAGATCCTGATCTGCAATCGTAGCTTTCCAAAGCCGCTGTCAACTCTGATCCTATCAGATACGCGTGTCCTTAGATAAGGGATCATATATTCCTCCATTCTAGATATCATATGATTTCAAATCATTCTCTTTGTACTATATCTCGATTTCCGATTTATGACGACTGACTAATTGAACAAATCAAATTAGCCCTAGCCCGGCCGAGCATTTACGTTTGTCATCACAAAATCATCGAGGGGCCCAAAGATATCGCTTTTATCCTACTTTGGATAAAAGGAATGGATAAACTTTGATACAATGCTTGCTTGCACTCACGCACCGAATCACACACAACAATATGTTTTATAACACCAAGTTACTAGTGTGTTTACATATTATCAATGTGCAACCGATTTGCAAGATACAACTCACACATCTCGGTTTCAAGAATATAAGATGTTATCGTCTCACCAATCACTCGTGATACAATTCATGGAGTGATCCAAGTGAGCGTGGGTTTAATCCAATGCTCAAATCATATTCATAAGCACTCATGAACGTTGCAGCAAACATTTGCTTATGTCTAATACTCTTTTAGACAATCCACACACCAATTCTCGACAGTCTTCATTCATATCTACTTCCAACATATGAACGACTGTGGCCCATTCGAATAATTCGATTATTCTTAATAAATTCAATTATTCTGGAAGTCAAAACATGCAAATGTGAAACACAAGAATAATACTAATCCCATATGGCCTCAAACCTTTGAGTATAAATAAAACTCCTTTTATTTATCACCATATTGATTACTCATTATTTTTCGTTTCGGGTAATCAGCTTCTTACTTGAATTATTACACTTGTCCCATTCTCCTAGCATGCACACAATGTTTACTTATGGTTCTTACTTTGTGAAATAGATCACATTGAACACATTTCCAATCATACTCATTTCACAACTCCAAATCCTTTTCCATAAGTGAAAGAATATCAAATTCTTGCCACTCATAGAATATGCTAGATTCTAACATTTTATGCAATGATCCTTTTGTGATATCACTGCACCAAAGTCACAAAGACTATTGCCAATTATATTACAAAGTCCTCTATCGGATATTGTTACAAGACAATTCCTTAGATATGATGTCTCTCACTCAAAGTACATTCCTTTGAACAAAAAAGTTTCTAATCTAGTCATAGATTTTCAATATCCAATTCTCAATATGGACACGTTTCCATATTTTCCATATGACAACTCATCCTTAATAGAATCTTTTCTATTCATAATAATGTCGATATGGTCCATCCAATACCATGCTTCCAACTACTCACAAGTGACCAATCTTTGTCGAACTTTGGATTGTCCTTTGATAGTTGTTTAATTATTTTAGTCAAAACCGATTCTAGTCCCTTTTCCCTCTAAATGCGCTCGACATTTGGAAAATTTTAGAATGGCTAAACATTAAAGCATTTACAGTTGATCCTATACGCGAAGTGTATGGGACACGCCGCATAATGTTTTATTTGCTATGTTCTCAAAATTCGAATTGTGAAGAGGAATGCCGTAATCATAATTGAAATTTTAAGAACACACTATGTACCCTTGAATAAATTTATTAACATTTCTCAACCTAAACCTTTAGATTTGAAATGAAGCATAATATTCTCCCTTAATTATAGCAAAACAACTATTCCATCCTTACAACTTTGCAAAGAATGACTCTTGTTTTCTATAATTAATATTGCCAACTTGCAGTACTTTCCTTAATAATCATACAATCATAACATTTATGCTCCCACTATCATGATGATTATTATAAAACATAACACTTATGCTCCCACTAGCTTCGACATGTATTCATAAACATCTTAACTTTCAGAAAAACAATACCTATTGAATTTCTTAATTCCATGTTTCTAATACTTAGTGCTTTGATAATCTTTTATCAAGACTTCTTGAACTTATACACCTTTGCCTTAGATAGTTCATATGTGTGTGTAAACAATTGTCAAACCTCACAATTCAAATTATGGAAAGGGATACCGTAACCATGATTGAATTCGAGAATGCAATTTTACAATTACTATCTTCTTAAAATCTTTCTTAGTTAAAGCAATTCCCCACAATCATTTTCATGAAGGAGGAAATCTTATGACACTTAGATTTTAAATGGTGTATGTGTTCCTATCCATGTGAATTTGTTAAAACCAAAGTTTACGACAAATTCAAACTCATATGGATCGAACTTTCTTAATCTTGATTTCTTGCCTTATGGTAACACAGATGCCCACCATGTCTTCCAAGTAGTTAAGCAGCTCACCCTTTCCTATCAATGTACCTTTCATTGATTAAGGTGCTTTGCCTTTTATGCGTTCAAAATAAGAACTTATAGAACTCACATGCATAATTAACTCGATTGGATTGGCACAGAAACAAAATAATGTCAACACGATAGGTTGTAAACCTCAACTCGTGTGCTAGTGATGATCGTTAAGGTTTATTTGATTTGTTCTTGAAACCTTTCAAGACCATTAAGACTCCCACTTACTTCTTGACATATAAGATTCTCTTGTCAATAAACATTTCTTGACAAACAAATATCCAAGAGTTAGTGTAGCTCATATTAAAAAATACTTCATAAATTGGTCCTAGTTGGTCTTTGTCTTATCCAAGACATCACAACTTTCAACATTTGATGAATGTTATAACCCTTACTTTTTCACTCGATGTCACAATCTTAACTTTAAGACTTGTTATTGGAACGAAGTATGATTGACTTATTGATTTAACCATTTATTCAATTCTTGATTCCTCTTCTTAGACATACAATTGTACTATGACTCATTTAGAGGATCAATTGAGATATGGTTCTTAATCATTAAGACCTATCATAAAGCATAAAAGGCACTCTCCCATCTTCTTAGAATGGAGAAACTTTTATCTTTCTGCCTACTTGATTCTTCTTATTCGTTCTCCTATTGATCTAAACCCTTTAATCAATTCAGAATTACACTTAATCTTGTAATTATAATCATATTTACTAAACCTTTAGTAAATCTTGACAAATATCTTTGTTACTCTTATGGTGGACTTGATCGACACGCAACTTTGCGTATTCGATCTCCAAGTCCTTCACTTGATACTTTGTCAATGCATTTGTCTAATTTCCAAATATGAAATTTCTTATTCATCGTGCAACCAAGTTGCATGATTCCAAATTTCTGTCCAATTGAAACTTGGGCGATGAGAAACTCTCCCTTATTTTAGTAAATTCTCGACTTTCCATAAATAACATAATAAGAACCAAATCCATTATTTCTAATAATAGAAACATCCAAACATTAATTTTTCATATACGCCATTGCAAGGATAAATAAATAATATAAAATCAAAATTTATTTTATTGCGGAAAAATTTTGTCCTTACAATGCAATTCATTGAAAAACTATGCTAATACATCTTTCTTAGCAATCTAGTTCTAACTCTAAGTAGTAGCTCAAGAATCTAATCTTCGAGAAATGCGATCGAAATCCATTCCTTCACGGTTAGATTTTGCTCACTTCTTCCCTTAAGCTTCCTTTCCTTTCTTACAAAACATCAATTGCAATCTTATCACATTATGTATTAAGAATCTAGAATAGAAGCTTAAAAGAGTTAGTCAATGGATTTTACCTAAAGCAAAGCCATATGTTTCAACTTTCCCATCACTTAGATCTCTTAGGTAAATAGGGCAGCTTCGTCTCCAATGCCCTTTCTCTTGGCAATAACAACAAGTTGACTCTTTTGGAACATGTCATGGAACTACTTCTGACATTGCCTTTCTCTTATGATCAAACTTTTCGATCATAGCATGTCTTTCGTTGCCATTATCTATATCCATAGAGGTCTTGAAGGCAGATTCACCAATCAACTTTGCTTTTCTATTGCGCCAAACCATTGCTGATTCAGCAGCAATAAGCATATAGGTGAGATCTATAAGGGTCACGTCGCGGTTCATCATATAGTACTCTCTTACGAACTCACTATATGAGTTAGGAAGTGACTGAAGAACCCAATCAACAGCCATTTCCTCACAGACAACGGATCCCAACATTCTTAACCTATCAATGTGTGACTTCATCCCTAGGATGTGTGCACACACCGACTTTCCTTCTTTATGTTTACTTGCCAAAAGGGCTTGAGTGATCTTGAACTTTTCAAGCCTTTGAACTTGTGGGTTAGGTAGAATAATTTGAGGAGGAGGAGGAAGTGAAGTATGATCTCTTGTTCCTCGATCGAATCATGGAATATCATCTTCATGTGGAATGCTTGTTCCACGGAATTTGGGAAAACCATAGTTGTCGAACTTTGACATCTATAATACGGGAGAAAACGAATTCAAGTTAGTTGATTGAATGAGTCCTTAGCAAATCACCCAAATGAGATACTAAGGCTAGGACCCAACACAATATTCTACAACTCGGGAGAGGGATGTCGTAACCCTAATTGCAGAATATTTGAAGGTAGGTGAATGACGATTCAGTAATTTCCACCACGAAAAAACGAAAAGGAATTTAAGTTTTAAATCTATGAAAACTCCTAGATCCTTTGAGATTCATTGAACTTTCAATGGCATGTTTAAATCTCGATATGCCCCTCTTATTTGTGACTGGGATGCCGAGGATCACAAAGCGGGTGTGAATAACCATGCAAACTTACATGGTGCCCTCACATGTTACAGTCACCTATTCGATGTGCCGGTAAACCACACACGCTCCACCGAACTATGACAAACATTGATTCACCCTTTGCTACCTTTGCTGAGAACCATTTAGTGTGCCGGTAAACCACACACGCTCCACTAACGTCTTCGCAAGGGCACAAACTGTAATTTCATGGAATTGCATCAATTCACTTTTGCCTAAGTAACTAAGATTGGGAATTTTATGAAAACATTTAGTTACTTTTATACTTCATTATACTTATAATGAAAGGTTTTTGTCCTATCCTACCCGTTCGGCTAACGACCCTCCACTAGTCAAGAGTGCGGTGGGTAAGAGTGGATACCCATTCAATCGCCATTTTATAGGCAATTTCCTTAAACACCCCTTATAGACTAGCTTCGTGAATGAGGCCTACTAACGGTAAGACTGACTTTTACTCATACATATATATATATATATATATATATATATATATATATATATATATATATATATAGTGTTAGACTTTTAATGTTATATATAGTATAGGGTGTATTTTACACTTTTAAAATATTAGGTGGTCAAATTTAACAATTATACTTTTAATTCAATTAAATTTTAAACCAAAAACTTTATGGGTTTATTAAACCTCTTTTAATTATACACCTTAATTAATTAATAAAATCATAAGGGTGTGATTTGAACTTTTTCAAAACTATAATAAGGTTTTAGAATTTAACATTCCTAATTAAACTTTTAATCAACTTTTAAATTCCAAAACTTGAGGGCAAGTTTTGAAACATTTCAAAACATTAGGGTTTAGAATTTAAATATACATCAAAATTAAACAATTAATCAAAATTTAAATTCCAAAACTTGAGGGCAAGTTTTGAAACTTTTCAAAACAATTTAGTTTTAATCTTTCTTAAAAAATTTCGAATTTATGACATTTAAATTAAAAAAAATTAAATATTAAAACTCTTGATTTAATAATTATCTTGAATTAGACTATTAATTTAATTATTAAATCATAAGGGATTATCTAAATCATGAGGATAATTACCATTTATACATTTAAGATATCCTAATCCCTTAATTATCTCTATAGATTTCGAAAATAAGGATAGGATAATGCAAAATCTATAATTACCATATTTAACAATTAGAGGATAATTACAAAATATGAGATAATCCAAATCCCTAAAATTTAGGATCTTATCTTGGGGAGGAGGCTAATTTCAAAAATCAAGGGATTAAAACAAACCCTAGATTTCGAAATTTAAGGGTTTAAGGAAAGGATTTGAAGATCTTATTCAAACTCTTGCAAATTAGGGTTTGCAAACCCTAATCTCGAAAAAAACCCTAGCCTCCTAGGGTTTATTGGCAATAAACTCTAATATGTCAAGTTCATACAATTGAATTTTTCATACATATCAAGCATCAATACAATAGAAACCAGTCTAGTCTCTGATACCACTGATGGGTTTTGGTCATAAGACATCCTATGTGCTCATACAAACCCTAATGCTTGGATCTAGGTTTCTCTATTGTACATGAAAGTTATCCAAGACTATAAACCCTAATTCTAGCATTCAAATAATCATAATAACACGAGAATAGGTTTATAATGTTACCTTGATTGTTATGTAGCAATAACAATCCCAAATCTCCTTGTATTGACTTTGGAAGGCTTAGAGTCACAAGTGTCACTCCTCTAATGGCTTACAAACACCAAGAGCAAATGGAGAAGGTATAAAGAGAGAGGAGAGGTATAAGAATTCGTCTCTAGGACCTCTTGGGAAGGCATGGACGAATTCATGAGCCTTGAGGGTCTTTATATAGGTGTAGAGATTAGGGTTTTAGTCCTTATCCTTATCTAGTTGCTTGCCCACCAAGTAACCATAAGAGAAGCCTTGAAAACCCTTATCCTAGTCGAATTCTAAGGCCTTATCACCTTAAATTCGTCCAACCTATTAATAAGATAATCCTTACCTTATTTTGTAACTATCACATAATTACAATTTAGCCCCTCTAGTTTAATTAATTACACTTGATCACAAAATTAATTCTTAATTAATTATTGACCAATATTAATTAAACAAATATGATTTCTCCTTTAATATATTATTCTTATAACATATTAATAAATCATAATAACCTCTCTCTCTAGTTATTTCTCCAATCAGGTTGTTTTGGTGAAGGCAACCCAAAAGGACCATGCACCATCGGGTCAAGTACATACCAAAATAGTTATGGACTTAGACACTAATCCAACAATATTGACAAGCAGGGAGAGTTGGGTGTCAAAGTCTTGAGAAAGTTGGTGGTTCAATCACTTTCTAAGTCACGTAGTGAGTTCCTTTGGGACTCCTATGAAAAAGGCTATAACGAGACCCTTAATGATCTTATCTATTTGTTTGGTGTTGCTGAAGCACCAATGAAGGCTAGTAAAGCAAATTTGATTAGAATATCGACTTCCCAAAACTTTATGGACATTGACAATGGTGACACTGGAAATCCAGAAAAAACATTCTCTTCCCAATGGAAATGGATTGGCCATAGTCAACTCGGTTGACCAAATGGTAAAGAGTGCTAAGTCTGTGATAGTCCCATGTACCATTACCAAAGGGTCCATATGTTAAATTGCCAAAGGAAGGGGCATTGATTGCGAAGCTACCAAATTTACCTAAGGATGTTAAAGTCAATAAGTTTGACTCTACTTCAGGTAAAGTCCATTGTCTAACTCTGTTAAGCTCCTATTTGGAGATTCTTATTACATAATGTGACTGAGTCACACAGTGATGTTATAAGAATCAAAGAAAAGTGAGAAAGCTTAAAGGAAGTATATGTTGATTCTGATCGTGAAAATGGATTTCAATCGCATCAGAATTTTTTAGCTGTTACTTAGGAGTTATGACACATTGCTTAGGAATAGATAACAACAAGGTTTTCATATGGATTGTAAGGATGAGTTTTTCCGCAATGTCTTTTTTAAATAAAAGGAAATTTTTGATTTTATTTATTTTAAGTATCCTTACAATGGCATTTGTGAAAATTGTTGTTTATATGATTCCATTGCTAGTAATATAGGAAAATGGTATTGATTCTTTCATTTGTGGTAGTGTCTAAATTTACCAAATAAGGAAAGTTTCTCATCACCCAATTTTAAATTGGACCGAAACTTGGAATCATGCAAGTTAGTATGATGAATGAGAACTTTCAAGCATTGGAAAATTAAGACTAATTACTTGTTAACATGGATGTGTGAGTCAAGTAAAGGACTAAGGGATCGGGGTACACATTCTTGTGGATTGGTCAGAGTCCACCACAAAAGATCGATAAGACTATTCGTCATAATTTACTAAGGTTTAGTAAATATGGTTATACTTACAAGCTTAAGTATAGTTCTGAAACATTGGAAAAGATCCAATGTATGGCAGAGCGAATAAGAATAATCAAATTAGGCAGAAGGATAAAAGTTTCTCGAATCTGAAAAGATGGGAGAGTACTTTAGTATCATGATATATGATCATCTTAATGATTAAGAGACATTATCAGAATTCATCCTCTAAGTTCATTCTGATAGCTAAGAAGAGGAGTTATGAATTGTTGAAGTGGTTAAATCAACAAGATGATTCATACTTCGTTCCAAAAAACAATTCTTAGAGTCATACTCCAAGATTGTAACTTGAGTGACACATCTTAAAGAAGGTTTATTAACACTAGTCAAATGTAAGAGTAAAGGGTTTTCTACTCTTGTACATTTGAAATTGGAAAGTTGTGATGTTTTGGATAAAACAGAGACCAACTTAGGCCAATTGTGTGAAGTGTTAGTCTTGATAAAAAAATCCGCACTATCTCTTGAATATTTGATAATAGAGTCTTATATGTTAAGAGGACAGTGGGAGTCTTAAAGGTCTTGAAAGTATCAAGAAATAATCAAGAAGAAAACCTAAAGGTCTTCACTAGCACATGACTTGAGGTTTATAACCTATCGTGTCGACATATTTTGTGCCCATTCCAGTTGAAGTTGGCTATACATTTGAAGTTCTGCATGTTATCAATTGTTTTCATAACTACTTGGAAGCAATGGCAGGCCCTTGTGTTGTGAGGTGGCAAGAATTTAAGATTGCACAAGTTCAGTCCATATGAATTTGGAATTGTCACTAATCTTGTCTTGTGATTATCGCTTTGACAAAAATTCACATGGAAAGGAACACATATACCATAAAATCTAAGGGTCATAAGGTTTCTCTCCGATTCATGAAAATGACGTTGAGGAAACACTTCCACCAAGTAGATTTTAAGTAGATAGAAATCTTTGCATTCTCAAAGTCGTTAGTGGAGCTTGCGTGGTTAACCGGCACACTGACATTGACTTATGAGAAATGGCAAAAAGTCTAAACAATTGAGACTATGATTTTTAGACACACCTGTGATCTATCTAAGATAAGGTGTATGATTTTGATAAAGTCTTATCAGAGCAATCTAGTATCAGACATCTAAACTTTGGTAAGAATGTCAATAAAGTATTGACCTCTAGAGGTCCAACTGTTTTCTGGATACATGTCAAAGCTAGTGGGAGCATAAGTGTTATGCTAATAATTATGGTAAGTATTGCAAGTTAGCAATGTTAATTATAGAAAACAAAATTTCAATTCGTGAGGTTGCAGGGGTTAGAAAAGTTGTTTTGCTATAATTAAGAGAGAGGAAATTATACTTTATGTCAATTCTAAAAGGCTTAGAGTGAGATTTTAAGCTTAGATTGAGATTTTAATCATCTTTAGTCAAGAATATATATATGAATTTCATGTTGGATTGGTTCAACTTAAGAAAATTCTATATATTGCGTTCTCAAAATTCGATTATGATTACGACATCCCTTTTCATAGTCAACTTTTGAGAATATGGCAAACAAAAAATTATTATGGCAAAAGACTGGTCTAGAACCATGTCTTTATGTGAAACATCATGAATCGTGTCCCATTTACTTTGGGTACAGGATCGATTACATTTGCTATAATATTTATCCTTTCTAAATTTTCCAAATGCCTAGGGGCATTAAGGAGGAAAATGTCGAGAATTGGATATGACTAAAGTGATTAAGCAATTGTCGAGGACAATCTAAGGTTTACCAAAGATTGGTTGCTCAAGGACAGTTGGAAGTATACTGTTAATATTGGAAGGACCATATTGACATAGTCTAAAAAGAGGCAACTCTTGTTCAGAAGTAGTAGTTAAAATGGGAATATAGAGTTGTCTTCATAGGTGGAAGCAATTTGTGTAAGGTTAAAGAAACTTAATGCAAGAAGCATATTCAAAGCAATGTGCTTTGAATTTGAGACATGGTTTCCATGGAATTGCTATCCATTGGAATACTCTGTAATATTTTTGCCAAGTCTATGTGGCTTTGTGCATATTCATTACAAGAGGAACAGTGCATAAGTTTAAAATCAAAACAGATTTTGATAAATGTTAGGAATTCTTACAATTACGACAAGGATTTGGAAGTGTGAAAAGAGAATCATTGAAATTATGTTCAATCGATCTAGTTCACAAAGTAAGGATCATAGATAAACGTAGAGTGCATACTTGGTGTATGGCAAAGCTATTGTTTAGAAAAACATAGTGTACATGCTTGGAGCATGGGACAACTAGTGTTTTTAATTCAACTATAAAGTTAATCAAACCGAAACAATGAATAATGAGTAATCAGTATGGTGATAAATAAAAGTGTCTATTTATATTCATAGGGTTTGATACCATATTTGATTCATTTATTCTTGTGTTTCACTTTGCATGTTTTGACTTCCATAATAACTAGGTTATTCTTCCGGAATGACTAAGTTATTCAAACCATCCACAGTCGGTCATATGTTGGAAGTATATATGAATCAAGACTGTCATGAGTTGGCTTGTAGAGGTCCAAATTGGTGGACAAAGTTGTGCTACAACACTCATGAGTGCTCATAAGTTCTGAGTATTGGATTGAACCCGCTCTCATTTGAATCACTTCATGGATTTTATCATGAGTGATCATGAGACGATAATATCTTATATTCTTCAAACCTAGAGATATGAGTTGTTACTATGAGTTGGTTGTACATTGATTGCACGAAACCGCATTTGGTAACTCGATCTTATAAAACGTGCCTTTGTGTATGATTCAATAAGTAGTAGAACAAGCCATATGAGTCGAAGTTTATCCATTCCTTTTACCTTCAGGATAAAAGCGATATTTGTGGGCCCCTCGATGATTTAATGATGATACATGTGAGCGCTTGGCCAAGCCAGGACTAATTTGATTTGTTCAATCAGTCAGTCATCATAAATCGGAAATCGGGAAACAACAAATGGCCTGAGAGAATGATTATAATCCATGTCTCAATCCATATGATATCTAGAATGGAGGAATATATGATACCTTATCTAATGGACAAGTCATTGAAAAAGGTCAGAGTTCGATGACAAGGTCAGAGTTCGACAAGGGCTTTAAGAGCTACGATTGCGAGTTAGATTTTGAAGTCATACTTAATAATAGTTTTAGACTTATCCAAGTGGGAGACTGTTGGATTAATGTCTAAGTCCATAACTATATTTGGTATGTACTTGACCCGACTCGGCATGGTCTATTTGGGTTGCACTTCACCGACACAATTTATATGGATAGTCTTTTGAGAATAGTATATTTATGATTATATTAATATATTATAAGTTTTAATATATTAATATGGAATCATATTATTTAATTAGTATTGATCAAGAATTAATTTAGAGTTAATTAAGTGATCAACAGGAACTAATTAAATATGGACTCTTATATATATATATATATATATATATATATATATATATATATATATATATATTGAACGGGCCAAGTTCATTTAGGTTGGGCTAAGCTATCATGGATAGTCCAGGGAGTTTTAACCCATGGATCCTATGAAATGAAAGGTCATGGGTATTAGGGTTTACATGAATGTAACCCTAATCCTCCATACTATATAAAGAGGTCTTTGGCACAAGAAATGGCACTAGTGTGTGAGGACATAAGAGTGGGCCAATTTTAGTGTTCATACATATTCTCTCAAGTTCTTCCAAGGTGTTTTGGTGATTTGTGATTCCACTTGAGGCTTCCACACTATTGGGGCTAAGCTCTTGAAGCTTGAAGACATCAAGCTACATTAAAAGGTATGTCATCTAACTAGAACTTTGTAGTATAGGTGCTTGATAATATGCTAGTTAGGATGAAACCTTGGAATATTTAATATTTGCATGTATAATAGAGAAAACATAGATCCAAGGTTTATAGGGTTGCATATACACCATAGGAGTGTTAGAATGCTCAAAACCCAACATTAACGAGTTGAGAGCCCTCAACTCAACGAGTAGGGCTGCCAGAATGAAACCCTAATTTCGGGGTTTTGCACCCTATTTAAGCATCTTAATCCCCACATGTCGGGCTCATTTCCAGCCTCCAAGTTCCAAACCCCAGATTTCGAAACCCTAATGCATTGTGTGATCTTGTGAGTCATTTTTGAGACAAATCTTGTGCGTGTGAAGCTTGTGGGAGAAGGAGAAGCTTGAAGACTCAAGAAGGAGATATTAGATCCAGCAACTTCATTTCATTCTCAACATTTTCTTGTAAGCAAGTCTCAAATGTAACATCCTGTTTTCATTTCAAAAGGGTGAACAAGGTTTGGGTATTAACATGGTTAGAATCCTTGATGAAGTTAGTTATTGGGCTTATTTGGAGTTGGAGGCTATATTGGACGTTTTGGGTATTCAGTTGTGACTTGGAGAAAAAGAGTATTTCGATAATTTGTCAATCGGGCTTTATGGGGAATGGATTTCAGATTTGGGATATCTAATGGCGAGTAAAAATTGATAATAGAGTTGAGCATCTCTATGCCTTTCTATGGGTATGTGGATGGTCGAGATCGGAGTTGTATCGAGTGAGTTATGGCATTCGGAAGAGTTAGGGTTTGGGAGAAAACCCTAGTACACGGGGCATACCAAGTGATACGCAAGGCATACTGAGGAGAAAAGGTCTACACAAGGCGTAGTTGGGAAGAACAAATAGCGTAGATGTGAGGATTCAGTCGGGATGCTTAGCCTCGTACGCGGAGCGTACAAGGAGCTACGTGGGGCGTACGAGGGTTAGAATGAAAAAGCCTAATTTTAGGGATGAACACTATATAAAGAACATAATGCCTCAAAGATCAGCCTCCCTCTCACCCTTGGAGAACTTTCACAAAACCCTAATCCTTCTTGTGTGTTCTTGGAGCTTAGAAGACTATTAGAAGAGTGTTTTGGTGATTTTGAAGAAGGTACTCACTCTTCAAGATTCATTGAAGAAGCTAGAGCTTTTAGATCTAGAACCTCATCAGCCTTTGGCTCTCATTTGACATATAAAGTCTCAAACTTGGTGGTTGTTTTCTTAGATCTCTTTTGGGTTGAGTTTATGGATTCTTTTGGTCCCATTGATGAAGTCCCTTGAGTCCATGTCGTTTTTGGAGCTTAGAGTTGCCCCTATTAGTGTTATTTGGGACCTAGAGTCATAAAGTTGCTATCTTGGAAGTCTTAATGGGTTCATGCAAGATTTATGACCATTTTCATGGGAGTAGAGTGCCATTTTTGGAGTTTGGGCTTATGTGGGGCATGCAAAGTCACCCAACCAGTGACTTTATGGGTTTACACGTGATTTCAGACTCGGATCTGTAGTTTGGACTTATGGCTTAAAGCATTAAGTGTTGAATGGAAAAGTGGGTTTAAGAGGGACGTACGCTGGGCGTACAAGCGCAGTGTATAAGGCATTAAGTGAGTACGTGCAACATACTACTGTGTATGCCCTACGTTCTCTGTCTGAGTGGGTTTGCATATTTGGGCTTCGGTTTGGGATGTCTTCTTGGGCCGATTATTGGTGTCTGGATTGGCCATCTGAGAAAGGGTGTTTTTAACTAGAGTTAAGTCATGGGCTTTAGGGTAAGGCCCAAAAAAGGGTTTGGGCCTAATTTGGAAGATTGGGCCATTAGTGTACCTTTTTGGTTTTGGGCTTGGTGGGCCCAATGATTTAGGTCAGTAGTGGGCCTGATTAGTTTGGCCATCTATGGGGCATAGTTTTGGGTGTAGCCTTGTATAGCCTTTGATTATAGTGTTGGGTTGTTTTGGCCCAGTTCAGGAGTCAGTGCACAGCAGCAACGTCAATGTAGGGTTTCTCGCATAGCAGTTGAGGTGAGTCTTCTCACTATACATACCTGAGTGGTAATACTGAGTGACCGGAGGGTCTTATTTGAGTTATCGACCAAAGGGTCCTATGTGCTTATATTGAGTTATGTGATATTATGCATTTTGTCTTTGTGATATATGCTATAGTTTTCTGTGCTTTACTGAGATAGGACCGGAGGGTCCAACCCGAGTTGTGAGACCGGAGGGTCCTCACTGAGATACATGACTGGAGGGTCCAACCCGAGCTGTGAGACCGGAGTGTCCTTACTGAGATACAGGACTGGAGGGTCCAACCCGAGCTGTGAGATCAGAGGGTCCTCACTGAGACATATAACCGGAGGGTCCACACGAAACTGTGAGACCGGAGGGTCCTCACCAAGACGCATGACCAGAGGTTCCATGCCGAGCTATATCCATGAGAGGCTTATTATTTGTGTATGCCGTATTTTGGGGAACTCACTAAGCTTCGTGCTTACCGTGTTGTGTGATATGTGTTTCAGGATCACGGGAAGGTGCCGGCTTGATTGTACACACCACTTAGAGATCATGATTTCGAGGATACTGGGATTTTATCAAAAATTTGTTGACTTGTGTTTTGACAATTTATACCTTTTGTGGTTTTGAGAAATGTGATAATGAGTTTATGCGATCTTAAAAATGAAAATTTTATTTGAAAATTTACAGTGTTACATCAAACTTGCTTAATGATTTCTTGGATCTCTTCTCTATCACTTTTGTTGAGTTTTTGGTCCAAATACCTTGATCCTTGGGAAATGGACGTCCCAAATGAGTATATTTCAAGGTCGGGAACCATGGAGGGCTTTAATGGCATGAAGGTGCAAACTTTACGGCCATTGAAGCACCATGCAAGTTATAGGATGTCATTTTGGCCTTTTAAGCCCCAAACGGCCATACACGGACAGAAAGGTGGAAGCTTTAGGTATTTATGTAGTATCTAGGGTCCAGATTTCAATTTATATGCCTTGGTTTAGAGTATTGATGGCTTTAGGATCAAGATCTAGTTCCTAAAGAGTTAGGGTTTCAGCTAAACTCGTTAAGTGAGGGTATAAACGGGTAAAGTTGAAAACTTTACCCTTAAAAGGATATTTCCAGTGTATATGGGAAGTATGAAGCTTAGATCTGAAGAATAGGAGCCTAGTCCATTAAGATGGCTTAACAGACTGAAGAACTCATCGAGTCCATAGAGGAACTCGACTAGTTGGGTCGAAATGCCCCGACCCCGTAGAAGGAAAAACTCAACGAGTTCAGGACAAACATGAGGAGTGGAACTGGAAAGTCCCGACTCTGATGACATGGAAAACTCGACGAGTTCTTGAGGAACTTGACGAGTTGAGTCAACACAAAATGTTGACTTTGACCAGAATGTTGACTTTGACCAGGGGTAAAATGGCCATTTTACCCTAAGAAGGGTATTTAGATTTTGACTAAGTGTTATGTGATATTGATAGCCGGGGAGTCATTGGAGCAGCCGTTAGAGATTCCTCACCATGAGATTTCACAGTCAGCTTTGCGAGGAATAGTTTTCCTCCAGTAGGAACGAGTCGAAGGTACCAATGTCGGCCCATTTATGTATGTTAGCATATGCCAGACTAAGGTCCAATGTTGGGTTGTGCCCAATGTAGGTTTATATGTTTCTAGACTTCGGTCCGATTTCGGGGCAAGCCCGAGGAATGTTTGTATGCTTGATGTCTTCGTGATTCTTGCATGTGTAAGTTTAAATGTTTCCGGACATCGGTCCGATGCTGGGGCAAGCCCGAGGAATGTTTATATGTATGTCAGGTGTTTATGTTTATATGTATTTGTTGATATGCTTATTTATACCGAGCTTTGCTCAATGTTGGGCGGGGCCTGATGTCGAATTTTGGTTCGATGTCGGGCGGGGCCCGATGTAGTGGGCTAGACCCAAGTTATGTTGTTATGTGATATGTGTATGGTATGTGGTAGTTTGGGGAGACTCACTAAGCTTCGTGCTTATAGTTTTCAGTTTTGGTTTCAGGTATTTCCGCTAGCACGAGGAAGAGCTCGGGATAACTACATTGCACACACCACAACGTTTAGCCTGGGATGATTTACTCTGATATTTGGACACGTGATTTTGATACAGTGTTTTGATATGATGTTTTGAGATACTATCACTTATGTTTTTATGAGATGATTTGTGTTACCATGGATTTATTTATAAATTTAAAATGAAATTTTTGGACCGTATTTTTGGGATGCTTCACACACATATTTTTGTGTATGAGATCCAACAAACCCTCACCTCTTTCACAAGATCCAGTGAAAGGCGATTTTGTCATCTTCCCCAAAGACAAGATTCACATCCATCATCTAGCCTTAAGTCAAATAATTCTAACACATCATCCTTTTGGAGTTGGAAGATGCATTTCTTATTAATGTGCCCAAGACGAAAATGCCATAAGCATGGCTTGTCTAAACCATTAGGTGAATCAATATGAAATACACTATTACCTAAGATATCAATACATATCATAGTTTAATACACACCATCACAAGGTAAAGCTTCAATCATAAAAATTCCATTCTTATAAACAAAATCAATCCATTCATATCATTAAACAAATATTAAAAACCTTTTCTAAAAAGTGCATGAAAAGAAATAATGATTCGCGTCATTTTTTATGAATAGCAACATTTGACTAAATCTAATCTAACATCACTACTCATCATAAGACTATAAGTTCTAATCTTGGTAACAAGAGAAGATATCCTATTTCCCATGATTAGATTCATCCTTCCATGCTCCATCTCTTCACTTTCTCTTAGTCCCAACAAATCAGAACAAATGTGAAAACAACATCCTATATCAAGGACCCAATAACGAGTAGGTTTTGAATTATTAGTTTGAATAGTGTAAATACCTACCGACGATGCCTTCACTTTGCCAACCTTGATGTCCTGCAAGTACTTGGGGAAACTTCATTTCGAATGGCCCTTATCATTGCAATAGAAGCAAATGGTCTCTTTGGGATCATTAACAGAAGGAATATCATAAATGGGCTTCGCCTTTGGGCCATTGCAAGACAACCCAACATGGGCTTTTCCCTTCCAGTTCTGCTTAGGACCGCCTTTCCTTTTCTTTCCTTTTGTTCTTCCCAATGACAAGGATAGGATAATTTGTAGAGGTAGGAGTCTTCTTCATTCCCGACTCAACTTTCCTCAACAAGTTGTGGAGTTGGGCCAACATGGTTTATGTGTTGTTGAAATGATAAGCCAGAATCAACTGATCATAACAAGGATGGAAGAAGTTAAGGACCATGTCAATGGACAAATCCTCATCAAAATTCACATTAAGCCTTTAATGGCGCTCCATGTATCTTTTCATTCTTTGCACATGGTTGCAGACATAATCACCTTCCTTTAATTTGCAAGCCATAAGAACTTTGGAGACTTTATACTTTTCTTTATGAGCTCTCTTGTGAAACTTTTCCACAAGATCCAAGTTCATCTTGTATGACCAATAGTCCTCATATAACTTTTTCAACTCAAGTATCATGGTGACGACCATGATGCAAGCAACCTTAGTCGTTTCATCATAATGTTTCTTGTAGGAGGCTATTTTGTCAGGGGCAGCAGTGGCTTCATCGATCTCAATGAGTTGTTACTCAAGGATATACTCTTTGCCCTCGTATCGAAGATTCATCTTGATGTTACACATCCAATCATTATATTTGGTGCTATCCAATGTCACCTTGGACACAATAGAGAGCAACGAAAAGTCATGAGTAAAATTTTGAGAAGCAGAAGCATCAGCAGAAGTAGACATCTATATAGAAAAGAAAAGAGATTTAGTTAGACGATAACAATCCTTAATATTTTAACCCATAATTGATATTTAAGCATAAGATCCAAAAAACAATTCACAACTAAGAAAAGGGATGTCGTAATCTTATCGTGGATTTATGAAGGCAGGTAAAAGCAATTCACCAATTTCGAACTATGAAACTACTAGATCTTTTGAGATTCATTGAATCTATCAATGACATGTTTAATCTCATATTATGCTCTACTATTTGTGACTGGGATGCCAATGATCACAAACAAGATTTGAATAACCAAATATGCTTGGCACTCTCGATGTCATTTATCATCTCTAATTAATGTGACGGTTAACCACACGCGCTCCATTAACAATGATAATTTTCGAGATGCCCGTTATTACTCTTTATAGCTACTATTAGTGTGTCGGTTGACCACACGTGCTCCACAATTACATATAAAGCATAATGTGCAATTTTATGGATTAACATACTTTTCACATTTTTCCTAAAGTAACTAAGAGTGAGATATTCAAAATAATTTAGTCACTTTATATCATTATACTTATTAATGAGATTATGTCCTATCAAATCCATTCGGCTAACAACCCTCCTCCATAAAAGAGAGCAATGGGTTAGAGTGGATACCCAACGACGGTCATTTTATAGGCCGCTTCCTTAAACTCCCCTTATAGTATGGATTTGTAAATGAGGGGTACTAGCGATTTGACTGACTTGTCTTATACATATAATATATATTAGGCTTTTAATTATACACATAGTATAAGGTGTATTAATTTTTTTTTAAATACTAGGTTTAATTATAAATTTTCGAAATTAATATAATTTAAAAATAAACCAACTTTGATTTAGTCTTTATCTTTTAATTAACAATTAATTAAAGTAATTAAATCGCAAGGATTATTCAAAAATTCAAGATATAAGATATCTGATTACCAAGTTGAATATTCAAGCGTTAAACAAGTAAAATAATATTAACTAGAGTAATTATCTCAATCAATTTGAAATTAAGCAAAACAATTTGCTTAACAGAGGGTTCACCATGTCATGGCAATCAATTGCCATGTCATGACAGAACGAAGAAAAACACGGATATGAAGATCTCCACGTTGTGGCAAAAGAGGACCATGACATGGTGCCACGACAGAATGTCGATTCTACCAAATCTCCTAGTCGGGTTTTGTTCATGTTCAAGCAATGTACAATCAATTGTTAGACAACCATACGCAATGATACCACTGATGGGTTTTACATGCAATAACATGGCTAAATCCTTATACACTTAAGGGTACATGAAACCTACTTGATCTGGTCATCACACTATTAAAGTAACATTCTATTGAACAACAATAACCTTATAACCCTAGCTAATTTTGAAATTTATAGAACATTACATTCCTTTTGATTGTTGTAGTATACAATCCAATAATCCTTCTTGAAAAACTCTTCGAAGCTAGCACCAGAAATCTCTTGCTTCCGATGGTTCGCACCCAAACCCTAGAAACTAGGAAACTTAAAGAGAAAAAGAGGAGAGGGACAAAATTTTGACTATGATCTTAGATAATGGAGTGATCGCCAAAATTTAGAGGCCAATGGACCCTATTTATATCTGATAGAAAAAGCCTAGATAACCCTTACTTGATTAAAATAATAATATCTCAAATCAGGTAATTATTTGGTTTTCTAATTATCTCTAAGGGATATTCTAGAACCCTAGAATCACCCCAAAATCGTCCACGTCTATGGGGAAGGTTTTGAAATGCTTTTGTTCAACTATTGAACAATTATAACTTAGGTCCTTGCATTATTAATTAATCCAATTAATTCTAATTAATTTTTTTATTATTTCTAATTAATATGTTATTCTCATAATATATTAATAAATTATTTATTTCTATTTAATAATCATATAATAAATCAATAAGTCAGTCTCTCTCTATAAGTCATCCTATTCAATTACCAGGTTTGAGGGCAACCCAAAAGGATTTTGCCAATAATTCAAGATTATACTAATTCAGTTATTAGATTAGACACCTAATCTAACAATAACTTATCCACTTGGTGCTTAATAATCACACCTGGCATTAAAAGGTGGAAGAGAATCTGAATCCGTCAAACAAAGACCAATGAATTCCAACATACGTATACAACCCCACAACAACAAAGAATCCCATCGTAAATAATCATTCATTAGAGAACCATAGTTGATTAAAACAATACCATTCAACAGATCATCTAGGATTACATTTTGAAACAACGTAAGCATAAGTGGAAAAAATACTAATGACATCAACAATGCACCACCCGACCAAACTGAAGAGTTGATAACTCAAACCCTGACCCTTGGGACTCCAGCTATCCCACGTCGTCCATCCGAAAACTACCAAGATAAATTTATTGGATCCAAAACCATCTCATCTAATTTTGAGGATATTCGACCTTAACATGACCTGTCTAAATACAAATGAAACATACCCTCGACTCCCTCTGACTATAGTCTCGGTTGTAGTGATCCTCCTGAGCACATCTGAAACATCCAAAAACTTGTGCACGGAAAATACCCTGATGTGTCAAACCACACCTGCCACAGAACCCGCGAATTCGTCGATCTCCAAACCAATCATCAGTGACTCTGGTCTTCTTGATAATCGATGGTGATGCATGGACCTGATCATGCCTCCTTTTCTGTTGATCGGTCTCCAACTCCATCTTCCTATCCCTTGTTGCCTCCACTAAACTGGAAAGATTCTTATGTTGAGAAATGCTCACGAACTCATGGATCTCTATCCTCAACATCTCATGGTAGTGAATTATCCTTATCTCCTCCATAGTCGCATACTTCAGGGAAAGCAATTCTCTTTCTCTAAAATTGGCGGTGATCTTAGCCACCATCTTTGTAGTCTTCTAAAGAGCCATATACTCCCGAGCCAACTGTTGAACCTCAATTGTTCTCACAAACTCTTTCTTGAACCTGGTAACAAAATCTTCCCATGTCATAAACTCGATTGCACCTGGTTCGATACTCTCAATAATGTCGCACCACCAATCCCCTGCTCCATCACATAACATACACGTTTCGAATCTAACTTTGGCCTTCGTTGGGAAGAAACTAGCGAGAAAGGTACTCTCCACATCATAAATCCAACGCATACTCATAATAGACTTTCTCCTCCCCAAGAAACGAGCATATCCACAAGCATTGAACTCCTTGAAGGTAACCTCAACCCCAAGACCGCCCGAGCTCCAACTCGACCCGTATAATCCTAAGACGCTTATCCAATATTGAAAACAAATCATCCCTGATACTGTTGATCATAGCAGGAAATCCTCTCTCATGAACCTCGAAATATCTACAACGATGATGTTGTGGATATCCTTCTCACTCAAGCTTGAATCTCCAACACGAAAGGTCACCATCCTGAATCTGAAACATGACAAGAACAATCAGAACCAATGCATAACACTAAGCCACACCATTCATTGGCACCTACAGGTTCCTTGGGATTCCTATAACATCTCTTTGACTCAAGCATGAATCCAATGCTTTCAGTAGTACATGCCAAATACTACCTTCCACACTTATCCATACTTGTTCCAAGGATTACTCTAATTTTACCAAGTCACTTTGCATCACTCTTCCAAACTCCTCACACACATGCATATGTCTAACCATATGCATAATACTACACTTCCTAAACTATCACTAGGATTCTTCCATTCCCATAAAACCGAAAGCTACACAAGCTCTACTAACACCAAAAAAGGATTCTAGAACACATACTACAATTAGCACATATAAGGCATACAAGGCATCTACAAAAATTAGGCAGTTCTAGCATGCAATTTATGAACATATCCTTAGCCTACAACCTAGCATACATAACAATCCATAACATAAGCACATAATCATATGGGTATATTGGGAATCTCTTACTTCCTAAGCTCCAACTAACTGTACGCATCCCATCCTCCATTTATTATAAAATGTTTTTAGAAAATCGTTTTCTTGTAAAAGATTTTATCAAAGCTCAGTTTGAGTTCAACACTCTATAAAGTGTGCCCGACTCCCTCACACCAAGGCTTTGATACCAACTTGTAGGGTCCCAAAACTTACAAAGCGATTTTTTATTTTAAAAATAGATTAAACAATTAAAACCTTTTACTTAAAATCAATAAGAGACATTAATCATAATGTTATTAGAGTTTAATTTACGAACATCGAAACTTATAATATTCAAGACGCTCGAGGTGTGTATACAGTCTCGCCGAACTCTTCTCACGAACGACCTACAAAATATTTTATCCACAACTATAAGCATAAAGCTTTGTGATTTCCCTAGTATATCACATATTCCATTATATATATATATATAATGCATCCACACAAAGTCCTCGGCTCTTGCATCGAACAACCAAGTCTCCTATCTACATACATACATCATACATAATGGGCCCAACCCAAGAGTATAACATGCCCATCCTTACTCACATACCAGCACCTACCCAACCTACATAATGGGCCACACCCACATACATAATGGGTCGCGCCCACACACATAACGGTTCGTGACCAAGGAGTATAACAGACCTAGCCCTAACTCAATTGCCATGGGCTAAATCTTGGTCTTTAATACAATTGAAAGGGGCCAAATCCTGGTCTTTTATACAATACATAAAGTTGTGTGTGGTTAGAGATCAAATAGAAAATCGAATAGGCGGTCCACCCGAAAGCAATAAATAAGACAAGAACCATGGAATCAGGCTTTAGACCTAAAGTTCTTAGGCTATCCAACTTCATCACCTACAACTAACACACGTATTTCCCTAATCAACCATGACACCTAACAATATCATATAGTGCACATGCAAGACCCTACCAGTCTAGAATTCCATGACACTAATATCCTACATTGCTCAACCAACCATATTACACAATCAACAGGAAGGACCCTACTAGTCCAGCATACCGTGACAACGAGTGTCTTAAGCTACACATGCATAACAAGGAGTGATCCTAGTCAACTATCATACTCGTACTCTAACAGTACCACTAACATAACATACAAAGTATATACAGTGGGATACGTGACATAGTGAGAAGACTCACTTGAACCAAAGGACCGAAGCAACATACCAACAAGTCTTCCTCTTACACTGACTAATCCCGTGAACCAATTAACACTAAACAAAGATCAAATCTGAGATGACAAGCCAAATCCTTCAAATTTGACCTAAGCTCAAACTGGTCAAAAGTCAAGGGTCAACTGTCAACAAAAGACAATGGTCAACCAAGACAACAGTCAAAGCGATGTGGTGACATCTTGTGCATGTCATGGGCATGTCCGGACAAAACAGTCAAAAGGTTGAACTCCACCACATCATGGTTACGGCTAGAGGCTATTTTTTCTCATTATTTAAGGACTTAATCCATTAATTCTTTTGCTCCAACTTTCCTAAAAGCTTCCTTTCCCTCAAGTGAGTCATAAAAATCCTTACTTTATGGATATGCATGTCTCCCCCAAAATTAGGTCAAAATGGTAAGGAATCGAATAAAAACTCCATGCATGGCACCAATTAACATGAAAGTCTAGATCTGAAGCATATGATGGCCAAGGGACCTCAAGAAGTGATAAAGTTGCCAACTTCATCAAAACTATGTATTTATATTCACAAATCATGAAGGAAAAGAGCTCGAAATCTTTATCTAGAAAGGATGAACCAAAAGGGTGAGAACTTGGAAATTTATAGAAGTCCAGAAGATGCACCAAAAGATGGAGATGAGTTTACTAGCTGATGATTTTCTCAACAAAGCATTCTTTCAACCTTCAAGTGATCAAAAACACCATCAAAGAGCTCAAATGACAAGATGAGAGGCTAGGTTTTCGAAAGAAAGAATGGAGGTTGAAGAGGATGCCCTAATATTGGAGTTAATGGCTTTAAATATGTGATAAAGCCTAAAAAATCATGTGTTTGGGTTACCACAACCACCACGTCCTGGCCTCCCTCTTGCCATGTCATGGTGTTCATCAGGATATCCATTCCATTTGAACTCCATGCCACGTTGTGGCCATCCACCCACCACATCGTGGCATAAGTTTGTTCTCAAAAACCTTATCTTCGGACCCTTTAAGTCTTCGACTTATCCATTCTAGAAAATGGGTGTTACATTGGGTTTGGTTTTTTAGAAGGATAATATATGCCAATACTCAATATAAGCTAGACATTAAAAAAAATACTCTTTAAGAGATGTTTCATTTACTAAATAATATTCACTATTTAAAACTAATTTATTTTTTAAGAAATGATGGTCATAATTACATACACACATAGAACCGAGTAGCATAATGTCTTATGAAACTGTTCATATATCCTTTTACATACTTATAAAAATCCATATATACCTAATATATCACATAATGCTAACTAGTGTAGTGCCCATGCTTGGCATGGGTCAAGAGGGGTTTTGTTTTTATTGGGTTGTATGAACAGACGGTGGTTATATGTGATTATAGATTGCATTTAAAGATAAATGTTACATAGAAACACATAGAGCTTCATTACATTGTCTTTTATATATAAAATGTTACATATTTTGGATAGTATGTAATCGATTTCTTATGGTTAAGGAAATGGTATCATTTGGTCTTTATCGGTTGTAAGTAGATAAGAGATATAGATAACAAATTCCATTTTCTAAAATTCCAATCAAGCTTCACTTGTAAGTAGATAAGAGATATAGATAACAAATTCCATTTTCTAAAATTCCAATCAAGCTTCACTGACTAGAGAAATGTTACATGCTTGACCAAATAGAGAGATATAAATTTGCGTAAGTTTCAACAGCGACCATATTTCGTATATGTTTGCTTAAGGGGAGGTTTATATATACCAAAGAGCAACAGAAGCAACACATGGTAATCTAATATCGATTTGTAAAAGGACCAATTATAGGACATGCCTAAAATGTTGAGGAAATGTTTTCCATTTATGATGCTTCCATATATGTTCCTTAATTTTGTTCACCATATGCCGTGTTACCTTGAAAATTAGCTTAGAACTGTTATGTAGCAAAAAATGAGATAATCAACAAACATTGAAATAAAAAGAAAAAGAAAAAGAAAAAGAAACAGTTCTAGAAATTATGTTGATTGAGTAACCGAAAACCTTAATTTTATTGGAAAACTTGGCATTCGTTTGGGAGAGTGATGAGAAGGGCATGTATATCTTTTAATTAAAGTGATAGGTAAAAACAAAAATAAACTAACAAATCTTAATTTTGCACTCATGGTACTATTAAGTTGATGCTTCCAACCTGATGCTTTCAAGTTACGTTGATACTGTCAAGATGGTACTATTAAGTTGGCTAATTAGCTTATCTGTAGGAGCATACCCTATATGAAGCTCTCCATGAACCTGAAATATTACCAAAATGGAACAAAACTTAGGATGAAAATTAAACAAAAACAAATTTTAGACTATTATCAATTTGAGACTTTAAAATATCCACATTTAGGTAGCGTTTAGTAGCCCAACCGGACAGAATATAACATAACTAAATTTTTAGAGAGGCGTTTGGCAGAGATAAGATTAGGACAAAATGAAATTTTGCACAACTACATTTATCCAAGCATCCACGATTGATTAAGCCTATATTTTCAAATCTTCCATGCATGCTCTTTTTTTATACTTCTCAAACAGTTAATATTTGTTCCCTTTAACCATATACTTGTTTTTAATAGTATAAATGTCATTATATATTTGACAAAAGTAAGTTCTCTATGTAATGTTTCAATTACTTAACTTTTTCAATTTATTAGTAGTAGAATCGTTAACTTCTCCCCTGATGAGTTAATGCTTGAATTAGTTAATTCGTGAATTAGTTAACAGTAGAATTGTTACTAATTGTTTTTTTGCTTTCTCAATTACCTAATGCTTCTGCCCCCACACTCTTTTTTTTATGCTATTAACGATTGTACCGTCTTGTTTCGTTATGTTCCTTCTTAACAAGGTTGATGAGATTGTGTAAAGTTCACTGTCCGAAACTTCAATGGATCCATACATAGTTGGAAGCTGCATAATCCTCTGAGAAAAATAGCAACAAATGAGTTAAAATGTTTAATTTAAGAATTAAGATTAATTTAATAGTCTCTAAATTATAGTAAACCTTTCAAGATTTTTTTCACTTTTAAATAAATGTCAAGATGTTTACATATCGAGTCCTATTGATATAAATTGTTTTGGTGGAGCTCAAAAAATCCTACATGTCTCCCCGTAAGAAGCTTTCTTCTTTCAACTTCATACCAAATTTGCCGAATTCATTATCTTCTTCAATTTCCTTCATGAATCTATCTATAACATCCCAAAATATGTCCCAAAAATTTCATTTTTAAAATAGATAAAATAGTATTTCCAAATATCATTCATACAACTCAAAATAACCAATGTATCAAATGTCATAAAAATCAGAGTAAAAAATCGTATGCGGAATCCCAATGGTGTGTGTGCAATGCAGTTAATGCGAGCTCTTCCCTTTGCAACCGGAAGTACCCGAAACATAAACTGAAAACAGTAAGCATAAATATTAGTGAGTTCCCCAAACTACCCCATACCATACATAACAAACCACATATTGGGCCCCTGTCCGACATCAGGCCTCGTCCGGCATTGGGCCTCTCCCGACATGGAGCCTCGCTTGGTTTACCGATCTATTATTTTTAGGCCTCGCCAGCTATACACATACAATCAATATCACATAATCATGCTAGTACACATAGTGATCATAAACACTAGCTTATGTTCCCGTCCCCAGGCCTCTCCTAGCATCGATCCCTGCCCGATATACATAGCAACGCATAACAAATGCAAGGGTCATGCAGACTCCTAGCATCCTAACATAATCAATAAGGTCCGACATTGGTGCCTTAAACCGACTAAAGCCCAATGAGAGAACTCACCTCAAATGTTGAATCTTACAGAAAGAAATCCCTATCTGTTGCCCTGAAGACTCCTCGAGCTATCAATACAAAATAACACCCAATCAATACTTGGGTTCAATTAATATCTAATAATCGACACTTGGGGTAAAATGACCATTTTACCCCTGGCCTATTTTGATCCATGACTAAGGCCCAATTCCACAATATAAAAGGCCCAACACTAAATAATCTTCTCAAGGCCCACTTATGGCCCAATTTTGAAAATTGGGCCTAAACCCCTCTAATGGGCCTTATCTTAAACCCCAATAATATCCTTAGTCCAAAAGCCTGATTTCAGATAGCCCTCTAAGGCCCAAAGCAACTAGGTCTAAGAAATGGACCAAACTGAGGCCCAAATATGTGAAGCCCACTCTGACTGTGTACGTAGGGCGTACATGCTTGCAGGCTTATATGTTGCGCGTATAGACTTGTACGCCCAACGTACTCCTCTTATTAAACCAATTTTGTTATTAAGCACTTAATGCTTAGCCCAAAGGTCGAAACCACAGATCTGAGTCCTAACCAGTGAAAGGTGATTTTGTCATTTTTCCAAGTAAACAAAATTCACAACTATCATCTGACTTTAGGTCAAATGACTCCAAGACTCCATCCTTTTGGAGTTGGCTTATGCGTTTCTTGCTTACATGTCCAAGACGACAATGCCATAATGACGCTTTATCCAAGTTAGTGGAAGAATCAATACACAACACATTTTCCTAGATTATCTACAACCGACACAGTTTCATACACACCATCACAAGGTAATGCTTTAAAATAAAGAACATTATTAAAGAAAGCATTACTACCACCACATTCATTATCAAACGAAAAGGTAAGCCCTTTTTTGTACAAACCATGAAAGGAAATAATATTTCTCGCCATTTCAGAAGAGTAACAACATTTATTCAAATCTAATGTTAACCCACTACTTAGCAATAAAGAATAAACTCTAGTATTGGTGACAGGTGAAGCTTTCTTATTCCCCATGATTAAGTTTATCCTTCCATGCTCCACATCCTCACTTCTTCTTAGTCCCTACAAATCAGAACATATGTGAATACCACAACCTGTATCAAGGACCCAAGAATTAGAATAGGGTGAGTTATTAGACAATATAGTGTAAATACCTGCATGGTTGGGTTTTACTTTCCCATCCTTAACATCTTGCAAGTACTTTGGGCAGTTTCGCTTCCGGTGCCATCAAGAGACTTTCCCTTAGTACCCTTCGAAGGGCTCGTCCTCTTCTTCCCTTTACCTTTCCCGATAGCCAGAACAGGGGTGGTGGTAGGAGTGGTAACAACCGATTTACTTTTAAGACCACTTTCGACGGTCTTCAGAAGTCCTTGAAGTTTGTTGAGTGTGACCTCCTCCTTGTTCATGTGATAGGTCATTCGGAATTGATCATAACAAGGAGGTATGGAGTACAATATGATGTCAATTGCCAACTCCTCCGGGAAGTTCACATTCAATTTCAGCAAACGGTCCACAAATCTTTGCAGTTTCTGCATGTGGCTCGGGATGGGTTCACCATCCTTCATTCGGGTTGTTATCATGGAGGAGATTATTTCATATCGTTCTTGATGAGCACTCTGATGGTATCTTTCCATCAAATCCTGGTGCATCTCAAAAGGATAAAAGTCCTCATAGGGCTTTTGGAGCTCGGCTGTCATCATGGCCAACATGATACATGCCACTTTGGTAGCATCTCTCTCATGTGCCCTAAAGTCAGCGATCTCCTAGGGAGTAGCAGTAGACTCATCAAGATCCTTAAGCTCCTTGTCGAGGACATATTCCTTGTCCTCATAGCGTGTGACCATCCTGATGTTCCTGATCCAATCATTGAAGTTGGATCCATCGAAGATGACTCTCCCACAAAGGTTCATGAGAGAGAAGGAGCTGGTAGGGTTTGAGCCAGAAGCAGCATTGTTGGAAGACATCTAAAAAGAAAGAAGGACAAGTTTATATTAGATATAAAGATAGTCCTTAATAAGACACCCAAATGTAATATTAAGGCTAGGACCCAACACAATATCTTATAACTTAGAAGAGGGATGCCTAATCCAAGCTATAAAATATTTGAAGGTAGGTGAATGACGATTCACCAATTTCCACCATGAAAACAAAATGTATTATTAGGTTTTAATTGGTTTTTGAAACTCCTAGATTCTTTTGAGATTTATTGAACTTTTTCAATGGCATGTTTCAATCCTGAATGTGCCCTTCAAGTTTTGTGACTGGGATACTGAGGATCACAGAACAAGGTGTGAATAACCATGCAAATTAGTTGGTACTCTCAATGTTTATCACCTAACCGATGTGTCGGTTAACCACACGCGTTCCACCGATCTATGATAAACCTTAAGCCACCCTTTGCCTAGCTTGTTAACTCCAAGTTATTGTGCTGGTTAACCACACACGCTCCACTAACGACTTAAGCAAAGTGCAAAGTGTAATTTCATGGGTTAGCACCAAATTCACATTTTCCTAAAGTAACCAAGATTGGGAATTTAATAAAACATTTAGTTACTTTATAATAATCATTACTTTTAATGAGAATTAAAGTCATTGTCCTACCCGTTCGGCTAACGACCCTCCACCAGTCAATGAAGCGGTGGGTGAGAGTGAACACCCATTAAGATGTCATTTTATAGGCAGCAACCTTATACCCCCTTATAGACAGGCTTCGTGAATGAGGCCTACTAACGGTAAAACGACATATTATTATATTATAAGTTAATAATATATATATATATATATATATATATATATATATATATATATATATATTATTGACTTATAATATAATAAAGTATAAGGGTTGAATTTTAACTTTTAAAATTGTAGGGGTTGGAACTAAAGTTTTTAAAGTGACTTTACATGTTCCAAAACTTGAGGGAAAGTTTTGTAACTTTCAAAACTTTTCAACTTCATAAATTGTGAGTTAATGGTTTATTAAAATGAAAGACTCTTCATTTTATGTAACCTATGCGTTCATTAATGGAATTTAAAAGGAAGACTTTTGGTAATCCATAACTTGAGGACAACTTATGGATTCCATTAAAACACATCAAGATCAAAAATTAAATTAACAAACTATTTGCAAATAATTCCTATGATCTACTAAACTCATAAGTGTATGAACATTCATATCAACAATTTCAAGAATCATAAAACCACATATAAGACTTGAAATTTTGATAATTACCATTGTAAATGGATTAGCATAATCATTACCACATCAAAAACAAGTTTTATAAGTCCAAAACAGTTAAGGGTAATGATTCTAGTCCATTTCCAGCAGCAAAACTCAAAAAATCTGCAAACTGGAAGACAAACTCGTCGAGTTCTATAAGGAACTCGCCGATTCCATGCATTAACTTCTGAACTCGTCGAGTTTTTTTTCCAGAACTTGTCGATGTTTACAGTCTGGGAAGATTCTTGGTTTTTGAAAAACAAGTTTGCATCAAGTATCAAGAAAACAAGCCTATGCTCTGATACCACTGAAGGGTTTTGAGCATTCTAACACTCCTAAGGTGTACATGCAACCCTAGAAACCTTGAATCTATGTTTTACTAAGACATGCAAATTTGTTTTTCCAAGGTTCTTAACCTAACTAGCATGGCATGGGGAACATGAAACATAAAAGCTAGTAGGAGAACACACCTTTTTGTTGCTTGGATTCCTTGATAACTTTGTGAGCCTATCACCCCAAATGTGATGCCTCAAATGTCTCACACAACACCACAAATCTTGGAATAACTTTGAGAGACGTTCACACACACTCAAAATCAGTTAGCCCTCTTAGTTCTTCACTTAGTGCCGATTTTGGTAGCCCATGGGGTCCTTTTATAGTTGTGTCACAAGTAGGGTTACATCATGTAAACCCTAATTGACATGGCTTTTAATTTCCTCCATGATCCATGGGTTTTAACCTCTATGGACTATCCATGGAGCACCCTATGGGTTTTAGCCCAATTCAATAAACCCTGGATTATTAGCCCACTATAAAAGAATGGATGAGTTACACAATCAACCCCATATATTTAATTAGTCTCCTTTTGATCACCAAATTAATTCTAAATTAATTTTTGATCAATACTAATTAAATATTATTATTAATATATTATAACTTATAATATATTAATAAACCATAAGCGTCCTTTCTCTTATTTTGTCTATCCAAGTGTCATGATGTCATGCAACCCAAATGGACCATGCCAACCGGTTCAAGTACATTCCAGAAATTGTTATGAACTTAGAAACCTAATACAACAGTGGAAGCCCACAACACACCTTCTTAATTAAAATCAAAGATCCAATTGAAGCAATTGAACCCAAGAAGTTGATTAGCCTTAAGAATGAAGGAATCCCCAATTCCTAGAGGATGTAAATGCTTACACATCCATAAAAGAGTTATGATTCATAAGCTAGAGATGATTTCTACCATCATAAATCCCTTGTTCTAAGTAAATTCAATGATTCAGTGCTAAACCAAAGAAATAAACCAACAATTTCTTATTAAAGTATCAAGCTCATGATCAAAGCATTAAACAAAATAAGAAATATGAACTAGAATCATAGACATAAGATAAATGATAAATAAGCACAAATCCTTCAAAAACCAACAAACATTTAAAGGTTTTAGCCAAGGTCTACCAAAATAGAGGATTTAGCCACTCATGGCAATAGAATAACAATTACAAAAGTCTAATTGCATAAAGAAACTACCAATAGTTTGGAAAGATGAAAAAAATGAGTCTTTAGCTCCAAAATTGCCCTCTCCTGGTCTCCAATGGTGTAAAATCGAAGTCATAGCTGAAAGATCCAACCCCCAAGGTAAATGGTAAGCCAAATTACCAAAATGCCCAAAACTGGGCAGTTGCGCGGGTACCCGTGCACGTGAGAATCCACCAGCGCAAATATTGCTGGAATGTTATTGGCTCATTTTTCCTCCACTAACCATTCCATTACCAAAGATTCCCTTGGTCTCCTCCATATCCCACATGATTCAAATTAATCAATCATATTCTAGCTTCAAATATGGATGCTCCAAGCCCAAATTAACAATCCATGATCCATCTTCACAAGCCCACTTCATCCAAGTTTTTAGCCTTTTAAGCCCAAATCTCCTTTAATGGATCCGCAAAGCCCAATAATGTCTCGAAAGCCCACAAAGTCCATTCCAAGTTAATCCACAACCGCAACAAGCTCCAAAACCCTACAAAACACCTCATACAACATAAAAAGTCCCCGGTATGATCCATAATAAAGAAAATAAATAAAATACAATGCAATAATGATAAAAAGATCTAAAAATCTAAAATAAACTAATAAAAATAAAGAAATAAAATAAACTATTAGGGTAATAGTTGAAGAGCTCAACTGATAATTTTTTTTGCAAGCATATAAAGGCAAAAGAAAGATTATGAATTTTTTTGTGGTAATAACTTATGTTTCTGAAGTTATTTCAAGGTGGATGTAGTTAAGTTGGTGTTCAAGGTGGTAGTCAAGCAAGTGGACAAATGAAAATTTAGAATTTCTGATGTCTTAATTTGGTATCCGTTGAATTTTTAAAAAAATTTATTGTTTTTTTTATTGTCACGGATGAATGTGGTTTAAAAACAATTTTATATTATGTAATTAGGATGGTAATGTACACACTGTCTTGATGCAAATGGTCTATTTAATAAATACATGGCATTTTGGGGTGTATTTGAAATGGTTAAATGATTTATTAGAAGTACATTTTTATATCAATGCTTAGATCTAACACAAACAAATAAAATAAAAATCTTTCATATTCAATAAGTTAATTTGTTTTTTCTAAATATTTGAACAGAATTATTAAACTATGAAAAATAATTATTTTAGTTTTATATATTTATAATAAAAAAATAACATGAAAGTCGACCTAATTGTTTAATAAAAATAGAAAATTTTATACAACAGTCCTACTTATTTATAAAATAAATATTGTTTTAAGAAAATTGTAAATTTAGTGATTGTGGTGGTTTGTTGATTTCTTTGGTTTCAGTCATTCGTCTAAAAAGACAAATTAACTTCACATGAGGGCACATAAGTTGTGTTAACGAATAGGAGATAAGTGGGGTTTATATCCAAGGACCAAATCCAAAACAAAATCTGCTCGAATGAAATTTATAATTTTGAAACCAAAAACCATAGAAATCTGCAAATCATAAGGAACAAATTTGTAGTTTTTTCTTTAACTAAAAATCTTAAGTCTTGCAATGTTTTCACACTAAATTTGGAGTAATTAGGAATATACCTCTTAGACCAAATTTATAAAAATACGAATGTTTATGTTTAGTTTTTTGTTTATAAAAAGTACGAAGTGAAAACAAAAATAAATAGTAAATAAATAAATTGGTACGGGAGATACGGAGTGGTCGAGTGGAAAAAAAGAGTATACATATGAGATGTATATATCAACTAGGGTATAAATCCCACATCGGTTAATGGGTGGAAAGTGGCACTTGGTGTGCCTTATAAAAGAGTTTAAAGTCCCACTTAAATTTTTAATCTATTTTTTAATTACACCTTCGCAACTTTCTAGTTTCTTCGTTTTTATTTACCTAAATATCTATATTTCAAGTGAGTAGGTTAATCCCTCTAGCCGCCACCGAGGCATTGACCATGGTTATGAAAAAAGTCCCCGTTTCTGACCCCGGCAGTGCTTCCGCTCCCGGCGGTGCTAGCATGATGAAGCTGACTAAAGGCCGGCAAAAGATTGAGATGAAGAAAATAAAAGAAATCAACAGCCTCCAAGTCGCATTCTCTAAACGACGAACTGGACTCTTCAAGAAAGCATCGGAGATCTGCGTCTTGACCGAAGCCCAAATCGCCATCCTCGTTATTTCCCCCGGTGGTCGTATCTTTGTGTTTGGCCACCCCAACCCCGACGTCCTGTTTGACTGCTACCCTAACAATAACAACAAAGAGTACTCCACCACCAACAACACGGCAGCCACCCAGAACTCTACACCACCGCTGCCCATGGTTAATTTCAATCAACATTACATCGAGGTTTTAAGGGAGTTGGAGGCTGAGAAGAAGCGGGGAGAGACGATTCCAGTGAGCAGCGAAGGATCATGTTGGTTCGACGAGCCTGTTGATGGGCTGGATGTGGAGGAGGTTCAACAATATCTTTGTTCGTTGGATGAGTTGAAGAAGAAGGTTTTGACGAGAGCTGATGAAGTGACGATGATCAACAACTCTTCTGCTGCATTCGTTGGTTCGAGCAACAACTTTCAGCCGGTGGATATTCCTACAAACACCGGAGTTGACGGTGGTTTAAACGTCCAGTACGGTGAAGGTTTTGGGAACCTTTAGATACATGCATTCTGGTATTCTTTTTATCAATTGTTATATATCTCGTAAATATTCAGGGTTGAATCAATTGTTAGATATGGTGAAACTCGACATGAATTAGATTTTTGAATTCTTAAGCGATTGATGATTTTGTTGATGTTATAAATATTCGGGGTTTAAATAAATGTTAATATGGTAAGATATCTCAACTAGATTCTTGAAGTATTGCATGCAGCATGCACTTATATAATTTACCATGCATCACCTTGTGATTCGTATGCTATTAAGAAATTGCAACAAATGATTTTTCCGATTATATATCGTTGTTCGAGTTGTGTAGTAATTAAACAAAGATTTCTTGATCTCAATCTTTCGCCGCCGGGGAGTACTTTTGTCATAATCATGGTGGTGATGATGTCGTCAAGTCAACCAAGATTTCAACCCTAAAATTGCGTAATATATTTAATTTCTGATTAAACCTTTAATTAGGAGGTTCGTTAGTTTGTTGTTAGTATTAATTATAGGATTTTTTAATATATGCCATAAGCACACATATAAGAACCATTAATTAAAATATTAATTATAAAAAATATTATCATAATTAAGAACCATTAAATATGATGATATTCGTTTTCCAAAAACCATTTTTCTATGATAAGTAAATGTCTCTGATTGTTTTTATTTTTGTTAAGAATATGTGGTAAAAAATCGTCCATGTATATATAGGCCTAAATTACCTAGTGAAATTAATTGTTTGTAAAACATTAGTACAAAACGTATTTTTTAGTGCGATGATTTTTTTTTTTGGTGCGGTCGTAGACTAAAACCGCACCATTAAAACACTTTCGCATTAATAAATCAAGGAATCGTACTAACAAATGCATTTTTGATGCTATTTTCTTTAAACGCACTAATAAATGTATTTTTTGATGCTGTTTTTCAAAACCGTATTAATAATAAATGTATTTTTTGATGCTATTTTCAAAAATCGCACTAATAAATGTATTTTTTGATGCCGTTTTTCAAAACTACGGTAATAGCAAATGCATTTTTTGATGCGGTTTTGGATTGAGTTCTCTCCTCATTTTTGTTCTCGGGCTGAAGCTCCTTCCAAAATTTCATTCCCCGCGCGATGCGTTTCTTTTCCCCTTTATATTTTCTTAATCTAATTTCATTTGGCCACACAAACCCTAATATCATCGACTACTGCCGCCCTCACCAACATCCTTGAGTCCTCTCACCCGTGTCTGCATCATCGTTGATTCGGGCTGCCACAGCCCTCATCATCTCTGATTTCGGTCGACCTCACTCCTATCGTTGCTGATTCACGACTTCAGGTCAGCAACGAGATGAATCTGAATAATCTTTGAGGAGTCGACCTCCACTATAATCATATTTGTTCATCGCGATCAACCCATCGTCAAGACTGTCAGATATGTTTCTGATATTTTGATTTATAATTTTGATTCATAAAATTACTTAATCTATATGTCCGATACTCTGATTTCTTAAGTTAGGTTGTGGAAGTAAGAAGGGGTTGGGCAAAGAAGCTTGTGACGTTCAAAGGAGAGCACATATCTATGCAGGGGAAGATATAAAGGTAGAAAAAACTTAAAGAAAGAAACAATCTCATGTCTTTTATCTACAAAAATTGAATTAAGGCAAGTTTTTTCCTTTGTATTGATAATATTTCTAACCTGTGTAATTTACCTTTTGATTAAATGGATTGTATTCCTTTTGATAAAATTATTTTGTAATTTAGCTTCTGAATTCCTACTGAAGCGAGGTAATAGAGTCCAAGGTGGGCATCATCTTTAAAAGTCTGCAAGATACCGAAGAGGGGCTATATGAAGATGGTGATAACGAAACTGAACACGTCTATATCAAAAAAACTTGAATATGTGTATGTAGTTACATTCATTAGGATGTTTTGTGTTTTATTATAACTAAAATTTAAACTATAAATTAATTGTTTTTTGTGTAATGGTGTAGTATTTTGTAATACCTTTTTGTTTATTGGTATTATTATTTTTTTTGCTGCCATTGATGGCAACCAAATTATGCTATTTAATAGAGCGTTTTTTTTTTGCGTAAGGCGGTTCCATTTTCTAATGATGTTGACTATAAGCATCAACAAATGATTTATTATATTTTATGTTGCCATTCGTATTGTATTTTAAAAGGCCGTTTATTTTCTAAGGCTGTTCAATAACAACATAAAAAAAATAACTCTATTTTATGAAGCTATATTTTATAAGGCGGTTTTGGACAGCATTAAAAAATAAGTATAATTTATAAGGCGGTTCTGGACAGTATCAAAAAATAAGTATAATTTATGAAGCTATTTTTATAAGGCGGTTAAAGAACCACCTCAAAAAACAACACTATTTTATAATGCTATATTTTTTGAAACGGTTGAATAACTACATCAATAAATAAAATAAACCGCTTTATTACACATCTTATGTATTAATGAAATTATCTAATGGAGTGAGGTGATCCTATGAAATCAATGAATTGGCTGACAAATGTGAACCCACTTAGATCAATGAATTGAGTAAATTCAACTGTGTATATGGGCCATATCTATTGAGTCGCTCCCTTAACTAAAATAAGATATACGTAATCAATTTAAGGAAAAGGTAAGAATTTTGTTACCAATTAACTGGTCATCGTTCTCAAACCCAAAAGCGTCAGTACCAAACACACAATCCACGTTGCAAATCACCTTTCCTTTCTTCCCGACGTTCCACAAGCCATCGGTACAAAAACGTACCACGATCCATTATGCACGAATTGGAATGAGGATCGTGGCTACTATGGTGATCTATGTTACTATGGTTTGAACTGAATTATACGTGTTAATTTTTATTAATTTTATTATAATAAAAAGTAAATTAAATATAGGGAAAATGACATATATAACCTACAAACTTTTTATGGTTTACTCATTCAGTCCCTAATATTATTTCTGTGTCTTTTAAAGGAACAAAGTTGGCTATGTCGGGTCTAAAACGTCCTTTTTAAGAAAACGGAGGGGTAATCCAATTACCAGCTCACATATTTTTACATTTTAACAATTAAAAATGATAAGAGAGGCCTACAACTCTCTCCGTACCGTCGATATACTCCCGGCTGTCAAAGATTCCTTATATCACTCTTCAAATCCCTAAATTCATTCTGCTGGTTGTTCTTGCTTTACCATTTGATTCCAATAGCTAAAGTCCTTGATTTTGTTTCACTTCTGTAATGATATTTTAATTCCATTTGGTCAAAAATCCAATTATTTTATGGGTTGTGTGGGTTCCAAGCTTGATGATTCGATGGTGGTGGCCTTGTGTCGGAAAAGATGTCAGTTTCTTGATGAAGCAATTAACCAACGATATGCTCTCGTTAACGCCCATATAGCCTACTTTCATTCCCTACAATCCGTAGGTGATTCGCTCCATCGTTTTTTTGATCTGCAGTACACCGCCGCACGCGGTGACGATGGACTTTCGTCTCCGGTGCTCAACCTTCCTGATCAAAGGAAGGGCGATTCTTCTAGACTTTCAGCTCCGGCTATTACCTCAACTTCGGCGGTTGCGCAGCATCATTCACATTCGAATTCTAGTTCGTCTCATCTTTATTTTCATACGGATTCAGATGATGATTCCTACAAAGAAGACGAATCTCTTCATTTACACTCTGAGAACTATGGTTCATTGCCTTTACATCAACAGCAGTACGAGTATTTCACCTGTTGCGCATTCCTTAATTAGATTCAGCTATGGCAAAATCCATTGATGTTGTTCTCTTTCATCTTAATCTCAACAAACGAACAATGGTGGTAACTGAAGATTGTTAGCGGCAGCAGCATCAAACGGTGGTGGAAGGGCAGTCGATGGTGGTGTGCGACAGGGGGCTGCTCTGGCGGCCTTCTGCTACTTCGTTTCTTCTTGAATTCGACGGGAAAATGAGTGGGGGAAAGGAGGGACTTGGTGGTGGTCGGAATTTCACAGCATTCGCGGTGATGGGCATTTGATGGTGTTGGGTGGTGGCTGGAAAGTGGTGTTGGGTCGTATCCGGTGGTCACAACAACCGAAACGGTGGTGGTGATTGATTTTCTGAACAAATAACGGAAATAAGGGGCTTTTGGTTGACAACTGACCAATGGTGGTGGTTCATGGTGGGTCTGCGGTGGTCTATGACATAGTTGTGGTGGTGCAGTGATGTTGGGGTTGCTGTGTGGTCGGGAGAGAAAAGGAGAAGATGAAGCTCCTTCTTCCTTGTTGCAGCAAGTTTAGAGAAAGAGAGAAGGGTTACCTATAACTTAATTCCCTTATAAAGCCATAAAAAAATTTTAGTGACTAAAAGGATAAACCCTAAAAAAATTGTGGGTTATATGTGTCATTTTCCTTAAATATAAATGTTAAATCCAAATATAAATAGATACAATGCATTGCTAAATTTAGTAAGAAATGTAAAAAGTAACAATGCACTAATTTGTCAGTTTTATGTTGAAGGCAATTAAAATGTATGTCATTCGAAACTAGATACACCGGGACGAATTGGGCTGGGCTGGGCTGCTTGACACAAATTATATTATTTAATTTTGAGAACTTTATTTAAAAAAACACAGCTTATAGAAATTATTATTTTAACCTCAAATTCAACTATCTAAGTTTTTAGAAATATTAAGAACCCCTCAAATTTTAAGAGTTTAGTTCTCGTCATTATATATTATTACATGTTTGGTAGAATTATGTTAAAACCTGTACCAAGATGTTAAAAAAATAAAGAATTAGATGTGAATAGTCTTTAAGTCACCCAATCCAAACATTTTCTTTTAATGATATTTACTCGAAATCCAATTAAAAGAATAGAATTAAGTAAATGCTCCTTCTTTGACTTGAGATCTTAAAAATGTAGTCATTTCAAAACAACCGAATAGACCAAATTGTTGTAACGATTACTACATCAAACTTTTTTTTTGGCCAATGAAAGTGAAATTTAACCCCAAACAAATACAAACTTAGGCAATATAAAGCCAATGTGGGATTAATCCAGTTGGTAGAGGCTTTGCCTCTTAGATTGACGGTCTTGAGTTCTAACCTTGACGTGAACAATTTCGTGATACTAACTACCAACCCTGCCGTTTAAAAAAAAAATCACAATCAACGTCATAACCATACCTATAATTAGTTGTTGTTCGACCCCTCTCATTAGCTCTCAACATCAACTCCAAACCTACAATGCATTCACAAACCTATCACTCATCTCACAACCTCTATCTAATTCTAATGTCTATAACTGATGAAAGCTTTAAGAAAACATCATATCATCTAACCAAGCATCATTTCAGGGCCGACTTTATTTCATGTGAAACTAAGTAAGGGCTTAGGGCCCCCAATTTTAAGGGGGATCCACTTAACCTAAATGTCGATTAGTGATTCTCCAAATAACACATGACATAGATTGACAAAAATCATCAAAACCAAGGGAATGTTCTTCTTCCAATCTTCCTTCTTGGCTTTTCATTCTCCGATTCTCTATTCTCGGCAGAAGCAAGCAGTAATCGTTACCAATTAATCTGCAATACCGATTGAATATTGATTTTCGATTCTTCTTCTTCCTATGAAACAGTGAAACGGTATGTTAAGTTTGGTATGTTATTCTTTTTCTTTTCTTCCTCTAATAATATGATAATCTGATTAGTTGATTCCTGATTCTTCTCATGTTTGATAATTGATATGTTCTTTTTCTTCCACTAATAACCAAGCGATCGTTCTTCTTCTTCCTCTGATAATCTGTGAATGTGATTCTCCATTACTATATTAGGCGTATGTTTGATATGCTATATGTAAAATAGTTTTCAAACCTTACATTATCTAAATATTTGAATCTAATTTTAAATTATCTACAGATTTAGTGTTTGATATTTTATATGTATAATAGTTTTCAGACCAAACATTGAGCACATACGGTGGTGGATAATTTGTCAACTATTGAATTTTTCTTTATTTATGAATTATGATATGGCTATCATTTTTGTGGATGCTCTAGTAGTCTAGTTTGAGCTTTAAATGTGTAGTACATTATCATTGAATAAGGTTTTGTATGATTTTTGTTGGCCAAAGGCCCTTATAGTTTTGGTTCGCTTAGAGCCCTCGAACATCAATATTATTTTAAACTGCCCCTGCATCATTCCATAAATATTATTTATGTGTGATTATCTCGACCAACCATTTTTAAGGATAACTCCTTATCAATACTTTATTGGAGATTTTGCAAAGAACATCAATATTATTACAAAACCTTGATTTTACTATAAAAATAATCACTTCAAATCCCATTGGTTACAGTTGATAGCCAATATGACCTTGACCCATAATCCTTTTGGTTTGTTTAACAACCTCCAATGTCGTTTCAAAGCAAAGTTGTGTTTAACTCATATAAGCTACCAACTCCCACATCACCCTAATATTTTAAAGTCAACACTTTCTCCCATATGACCCAAAAAGTTTTTCATCCGTCAATCTCACCTTTCCAAAAGAATCGGGCACACATCGATTCAAGAAGAATGAAAACCAGCATATGAGCATTTAAAATAGGGAGAAAGTAAATATCAAGGCTTAAAAAATCTAACTTTAGAAGTGTAAGACGACCACTAATAGATAATGCTTTCGGAAGATGATAATTTAGTGAATCGACAAAATAACCACCGGAAGATCCAATTAACCAAATGAATTTTTTTTTTTCAAGAAAAGAGACAATGGGTCGTCTTGTCTAAGGCTTCGTTTTATAGAAAATCCGTTTGTAGGCGAGATAGTATTAAAACGGATTTCATTGAAGAAGATAAGCGACCTTTGATCAAATTCCTCCAATTAATATCAAATCTTGTGGCTTCAAGCTTGTCCTCCAAATAATTCTAATTTACAGAATCATAATTCGTTTAATATCAATCTTGAACAATGTTAGTTTTTTTAAGCAACTTTACTCC